>NC_056734.1:163760922-164060922 GCF_019279795.1 Protopterus annectens
GGGAATAATCTGAGAAATGGCCATCTTGAACTTAATATACTTAAGTCCATTTATTTATTCATTCATTCATTCAGTCTCTGCATTATGGGATTCACTAAAGTGTGTCCCAACATTTCAAACTGTTAAGAGAAATAGAAAAATGCATGTTCTGTAAAACAAAACTGGAAACACTTGCACATGTTGTTGCTAGTTGCAATACAAGCATGTCTGGGGTTATATACTGAAAGGCCCAATAATGTTGCAAGACTGTTGCAATGGGGATTGTGCAAACATAATATACAGGTAGCTGAGGCACACTGAAAACCTGAATCACAAAAGCACTGACAATGATACTTGGATCACATGGGATCACTCCGTACCAAAAGCTGAGAAAAAAGATGCAAGAAACCAGCTACAGTAGTCCAAAAAAAAAAAAAAAACAAAGTGGAGTTAATCGTCGAAATTTCTACACCTAGCGATTACAGTGTCTTACATACTAACAGACACACAAAATATCAATACAAGTAGAAACAGTAATTTGGAATAAAGATACTCAGAGAATTCCAACAGTAATAGAAGCAGCAACACTAATAAAAAAATTATAGATGTAATTAAATATCCTACTAATACAAGTAATCCACACGAAATGGAGAAGGTGGCATTTCTGGTTACATTGCAAGTGTTATGAAGAGTAACACCTGGCTAACTTCAAAGACTGAATCAACACTAATTTCATGAACTCTAACTGTACCTCGACAAGAATAGGGCTGTTTTCCCTGTCATAGTATTAGAAGCCCAAAACATCTGAAGAAATTTTAAAAGGAGAATAAAAAAAAAAAAACTAAATGCCCTTTCCATGTAAGACAAAGCAAAATAATGAAAATGTGAAAAGTATAGATCTTTTGAACCTTTAAGGTAAAAACACCCCCTTTCAGTTCCACAAATTATATTACCAAATTTATGTACAGTTATTGATAAACATTTTTCACTTTAAACAAAGGCTATAATGGATGTTTTAACTAAAAACAGGCGAGTACAGTAGATGTACAAAATGATAATGTAAGTACAGTTGTGTACACTTACCATAAATGCAGATGTTAGAGTGTATTCACTGTTGCAGTCAACACACTTGGGTTATCTGCCTGCAGGTAGCCCTCAGACGGCCCAAATACCAGAGACCTAGTATTTCGGCATTGGATGCTGTCACTCCAAGACTGATGTCAGGTCATCAGGGGTATAAAAACAGGCAGCCGATGCCGTTACATAAGTTTTTCTTGCCCCAAATGTCAGGAGCCCCCCAAATAGAAAGCTAGGTTATGGTGGAGAAAAACACCACCAGTAAAAAGTAAATATACCAACACCCCAGAAGGGGTTAGTAATAGACAGATAGGAGAGAGAGAAAGAGAGAGAGAAAAAACCAGGGGGCTGAAGGGAGGGAAACCAGGACTGCAACAGTGAATACACTCGAACATCTACATTTATGGTAAGTGTACACAAAGTACAGTTGTGTACACTTACCATAAATGTAGATGTTCGAGTGTATTCACTGTTGCAGTCATCACATTTGGGTTATCTGCCTGCAGGTAGCCCTCCACCGGCCTGAATACCAGAGTCTTGGGATTTCTGCCTCAGATGCTGTCGCTTCTTCCATGACGTCAGGTCGTCAGGGGTATAAAACATGCAGCCGACGCCATTACTTCAGTTTTTCTTGCTCCAGATATCATGTGCCCCCAAAATAGGGAGCAATTAAATGGCATGCAATACCCACAGCTAAAAACCAATACCAATGATATAAGATATGCCAGACAAAAAAGATAGGATAGAAGTCAGGGGGCTGGAGGGAGGGTAACCAGGACTGCAACAGTGAATACACTGAAACATCTACATTTATGGTAAGTGTACACAACTGTACTATGTTCTTCGTGTTTCACTGTTGCAGTCGTCACAGTTGGGTTGATTCCCAAAGCTAAGGAAGGGTGGAGGTAGTTATGAAGCATTAGGGCTGGCAATCAGGTCCTGTAAGACTGCTGTGGTAAAATCCAGCTCTGGATTTAGAAAATACAGGCAAGTGTTAGTGCTTGGTGAAAGTGTGCACAGAGCCCCAGGTTGCAGCTTCCAGGATGTCCCTGGTAGGGTCTACCCTAAGAAATGCTGTAGAGGTAGATGTAGCCCTAGTGGAATGAGTTCTGATCCCTTGTGGAGTAGGTTTCCCATGGTGCTTGTAGCAGAAATGGATGCTGTGTGTTATCCATTTAGAAATGGTTTGCTTTGAAATGACCTTGCCCTCTGCCCCTGCAGCAAAGCTGACTAGCAGCTGGTCAGATTTTCTGAGAGGCTTAGTCCTGTCCAGATAGAACCTAAGCTGCCTGTGCACGTCCAGAAAATGCAGGATCCTTTCCCCTTTATTCTAAGGATTAGGAAAAAAAGGTTGGCAAATAGACTGGTTTAAAGCCACACTAGACACCACCTTGGGCATAAAGATGGGTTAGTCCTGAGGGAAACCTTGCCTGCATGGAAGATAAAGTACAGTTTTGTACCTACCATAAATGTAGATGTCCGAACTGGATAGCATCTGCAGTCATAACATCTGGGTTGTCCTGTCGTCAGGCAGCCCTTCGGTCGGCCGGATTCCAAAGTCCGGGTCCGGCTTCGGCTGATGTCGCACTTCACCCGACGTCATCTCTGCTGGTCTTCGGGTATAAAGGCATCAGCCGACGCCATTTTCTTCAGTGTTTCTTGCCCCAGATGCCAGTTGCCCTCTTGGAAGGCTAAATTTTGGGTAAAAATGCCAATGTTTCCCAAAGGATAGAAGGCAAACACAAAAAATAAGCATGTATGTACATATATACAAACAAATACACCATAAGAGACTCCCCCCCACCAGTTAGCTATTAGGAGGGTAAATACCCTAGGAGTACCACAGAGGAGAAGGAGGGAGGGTAATCCTGACTGCAGATGCTATCCAGTTCGGACATCTACATTTATGGTAGGTACAAAACTGTACTATGTCCTTCATGGATGCATCTGCAGTCATAACAACTGGGTAGAATACCATAGCCAACTAGGGGAGGAGGAAGAATAGATTATGGTGTGGTTAGGATCCCTTGCAGTACAGCAGTGGCAAACCCTGCTCGGGATCTGGAATACAGAGGTAAATTATAATGCTTGGCAAATGTATGCACGGAGGTCCAAGTAGCCGCCTCAATAATGTCCTTGGTTGCCACTCCTCGTAAGAAGGCTGTGGTAGTGGCTGTTGCTCTTGTAGAATGAGGTCGTATGTTCTGTGGAATTGGTTTTCCATGGAAGGAGTAACAGAATCGTATGCAATTTCCTATCCATTTGGAGATTGTTTGGAAATTGCTTTTCCTTCCCTTCCTGTTGCATAGGCTACAAAAAGTTGGTCAGTTTTTCAGTTACTTTTTGTTCTGTCCAGGTAGTAGCGTAGCTGTCTGTGTACATCCAAGGTATGCAGCATTCTTTCCCCTCTGTTTTGTGGGTTGGGGAAGAAGGTAGGTGGATTGCCTGGTTTAAGGACACTCTGGATACCACCTTAGGCATAAATGTAGGATTAGTCCTCATGGACACTCTGTCTTGGTGGAAGATTAGGAAGGGTTGTACTGCCATTAGGGCCTGAAGTTCAGAAACCCTCCTTGCTGAGGTTATTGCCAGTAGGAAAGCAGTTTTCCATGAAAGATGCTGTAGGTCTGCTGTTGCTGCTGGTTCAAAAGGTGCGAGTGTCAACTTTTCTAGCACAAAGTTCAAATCCCAAGCTGGCAGTGGTGGTTTCCTAGGAGGTTTTACATTCTTGATCCCTCTGAGGAACTGCCTGAGTAGAGGATGTGAGAAGACAGGTGGATCAAAGCTGTATTCTGCTGAAATAGCTGATGCATGTATCTTGATGGAGGAATAGGACAGGCCTGTATGTAGAAGCTCTGCCAAGTACTCCAGAATGTTAGCCATATCTATATTCGACACATCCTTCCCTCTTTCAGCACTCCAAATGACAAACCTTTTCCATTTTCCTGCATAGTTCCTTCTTGTTGAAGGTCTGCGGGCTTCAAGGATAATGTCTTTAACCCTTTGGGAGAGATCTGGAATAGTTGCTGCTATGTGATGTGCCATGCAGTCAGCTGCAACGTTTTAGGTTTGGATGCATGATGCTGTAGTTGTTCTGAGTTAACATCAAAGGCATCAGGGTATTGACCACATTTTGTCCCGAGACATGCTCCTCAGCAATGGGTACCAGTGTTGTCTTGGCCAGTTTGGAGCTATCAGGATTATCCTTGGACGTTCCTCCTTGATTTTTAGTAATACCTTGTGTATCAAGGGAAGAGGTGGGAATGCATATGCTGTCAGGCCTTTCCAGCTGAAGGAGAGCGAATCCACTTTCGATGCAAGTGGATGGAATGTCCTTGTGCAGAATTTTTGAGCTGGTGGTTGAGAGGGAAGCGAATAGATCTATCTGTGGCATTCCCCATTTCTTTGTGATGGTCTTGAAGATGTCCGGGTGTAGCATCCATTCGTGAGCATCCGAGGTGGTTCTGCTTAACATGTCTGCTAGAGTGTTCTCCTTTCCGGTACAAACATTGCCTGTAACTGGATGTTGTAGCTGAGTGCCAGGTTCCAAAGGTCCAAAGTCACTCTGCATAGCACGTATGAATGAGTGCCTCCCTGTTTGTTGATGTACCACATGACTGTGGTGTTGTCTGTCCTTATCATCAAATGGCCTTCTTTGAGAAATGGTCTGAATTTTTGGATTGCCAGTTTTACTGCCAGCATTTCTTTTAGGTTGATGTGTAGGTGAAGTTGGTCCTGCGACCACAATCCTTGCACGCATTTGTCCAGCATGTGAGCCCCCCATCCTAGGTCTGAGGCGTCTGTTGTGATGGCTTGGCTTGCTTGATATTTGTGAAAGGGTAAGCCTGGGTTTGACTGGCATGCTTGAGCCCACCATAGGAACTCCTGTTTTAGGCATGGAATTAGTGGAATTTCTGCTTCTAGGCTGTGCCTGTGTTGGGACCATAAATTCTTTAGGTACCACTGTAGTTTTCTCATATGCAGTCTGGCATGTGGAACCAAGATTATGCATGATGCCATGAAGCCCAAGGCCTGCAGAACTTTTCTTGCTGTTAGCTTGCTGTGGTTTGTTAGTGCCAAGAAGTAAAGAGGGAGATCTCTTTGTTTTTCTGCAGTTAGGAATGCCATTTGTTTTACTGTGTCCAATTCCGCGCCCAAGAATGTCCTTGTTTGGGATGGAATCAGCCTTGATTTTTGCAAATTGACTGTGTATCCCAGTGCTTGTAGCAAGTAAATGACCCTTTGTAAATCTGTTGTCAGCTTGCTTTTGTTGTCCCCTTGTAGCAGGCAGTCGTCCAGGTATGGATAAATTTGGATTCCCTGTAGTCTGCAGTGGGCGATTACTGATGCCAGGCATTTTGTGAATACTCTGGGCAGTAGATAAGCCAAAGGGCAATGCTGAGAATTGATAGTGCTCTGATCCTGCAAGAAATCTGAGGTATCTTCTGCAAATTGGTCGAATGGGGACGTGCAGGTATGCCTCCTTGAGATCTAGAGTTACCAGCCAACACTCCTTGCCCAGCATGGGAAGAAGTTGCTGTAGGGTCAGCATCTTGAATTTTGGGACAATGATGTATGTGTTTAAGGTGGACAGATCGAGAATAGGTCTCCAACTTTTTCCTTTCTTGGAACTAGGAATAGTCTGGAGTAGAATCCTTTGCCTTGTTCTGTTATTGGTACTCTTTCCACAGCTCTCATCTTTGTTAATTGCATTATCTGCTGTAGAGCTTCTGTTTTTGATTTGGAGGTAGGTTTGGCATTCCTCTTTTGACTGGTATAGTGTGGAAGTGGAACCGGTAACCTTGGTCTATGGTTTGCAAAATCCACTTGTCTTTTGTGATATAGTGCCAGTTCTTTGAAAATAAGGTTAATTTTCCGCCTAAGGGTGCTGCTATTTGTTCCCTGGTAGGCGGAGTTAGAATCAAGTCACTGTGATTGCCCTGTTGTAGTGGTAGTGGCTGTGCCTGTGGCTCTGTTATTACCTTGCCACGGTCGTCCTCTGTAGGCACCCCCTCTGGATTGATTTCTGCCTCTGGAACGTCTATTCCTGCCCCTTTGGGATCTTGTGGAGTCAGGAAAGGACCATTTTTTGGCAGGCCAGTTCCTGCTAAACCTTGGGGGCTGAACCTGCAAGAAATCTTTAACCGTTTGTACAGATTTTGCCTTTTCTTCCATTTTCTTCATTACCTGCTGGGCAGGTGTACCAAACAAACTGGTCTTATCCATAGGAGCATCTAACAACTTAGCTTTAACATGATCCGGTAAAACTTGTTCCTTCAGCCATGCATGTCTTCTTATCACTGTGCCAGTCATGGCTGATCTAAATGAAGCCTCCAGTGCATCATAGCCACATTTTAAGGAATGGTTACTAACCTGTTGTATGTTATTTACCATTTCTAATAGATTTTTCTTATCTATAGAGTCATCAGAGGATAGCTTTTTAGTTAACTGATCAAGCATAAACTCTTGGTATTGTATCATGTGAAACTGACAGTTTAAAGCTCTAGCTGAGAGAGTAGCAGAGGTGTAAACCTTTTGCCCCATCTGTCTAAAGACCTGGCTTCCCTTTCAGAAGGAATAGGGTTTTGCTGTGGTTGAGGCTACTGCCTTAGGGCCCTGGGATATAGTTTCGGGTCTGCAAGAGGGGCCTTGTATAGGTGATGATGAGTGTCTGGCACCCTGTAAAATCTATCTGGTTTGGCAGGTGCTGGAGGTAAAGAATCTGGTGCAGTGCAAACATCATTAAATGCATCGTCCACAACAGAGAGGACAGGAGGTATAGCTAAGGGCCTGTGTTGTGGTAGGTGCAGAAAAGTCCTAAGTCTTTTCTGGTGTCTGAAAAATCCTGTTCCTGCCATTGGAATTGTTCTCTCATGGCATGTAAGGTTTCCCCAAAGGAGAATTCTTCTGGTGGGGAAGCAGCTGGAATGGATTCTTCAGCATCTGAGTCCTCAAAATTGGAGAAAGGAGCCTCTGGCTGGTCTGTAATATCTGAGTCTTCCGTAGAATCATCAGAGGACACAGGCTCGAGGGGCTCTGCTCTAGGTCTCTTTTCTGGGGGCTGAGAGGCCCTGTCTGGGTGAGATTGAGATCCCTTAATTAAGGATATTAAATCTTCTGCCAGAGTAAGCATTTGTGAACTAGAAGTGGGCCTGGTTGAGGGGTTTAACAGGCACTGACTTAGTAGATTTGGCTGCTTTAGCCCTGGCGAAGGCCTTAATAGACATGGCTGCAGGAGGCCTAGCAGCACCACGTGCTGGGGTAGAGACATCCAAAGGGATGGTGTCTGATAAGTCACTAGTAACCACTGTAGTAGGTAAAATTTCTGAGGCCGATTCAAGTAAGGTAACCGGAACCTCAGTAGTAGTCATTGATTCGGCTGTACTCTGATCAGTTTTCTCGGTTTCGCCGAAACCGAGACACTCGCGATTTGCTTAACCATGGTTTCGGCCGAAACCGCGGACCGCGGTGTCGGTCTTTTCTTTGCGTTTTTAACAATTTGGGTAGTCGGAGGATCCGGCGGCATAATGTACGCAAATTCAGTGCCGAAAAACTGTTCAGCAAACTCCGACCGACGCCTAAGCGTTCGGTTGAAAGAAGCACAGGCGAACAGGCTGCTACGTCGTGGTCTGGGCCTAAACAAGGCAAACAGTAAGAGTGGAAATCTTTATGAGGTATTTGTTTCCCACAAGTTAAACAGTTATTGACTTTTTCTGACATCGGCTGAGGCAAGAAAGAGTCCCCAACGGGGTACTTAGCTTTTAGAAGTCTTCGAAGGAGTATTTGGTAGTAGTAATCTCTGGATCTGACCGACCGGCACTTGCGAACAGCTTCTGCTTCGGGCGCCACGAGGCAAGAAAGACTGAAGAAAATGGCGTCGGCTGATGCCTTTATACCCGAAGACCAGCAGAGATGACGTCGGGTGAAGTGCGACATCAGCCGAAGCCGGACCCGGACTTTGGAATCCGGCCGACCGAAGGGCTGCCTGACGACAGGACAACCCAGTTGTTATGACTGCAGATGCATCCATGAAGGACATTGAAGGGTTCCACTGCCATAAGGGCCTGCAATTCAGACACTCTTCTTGCTGAAGTGATGGCTAGAAGTAAAGCTGTTTTCCATGAGAGGAGTTTTAACTCTGCTGTGGCCGCAGGTTCAAAGGGCAAAAATGTGAGCTTTTCTAATACAAAGTTAAGGTCCCAGGCTGGAGTGGGAGCTCTCCTGGGTGGGGGGGGGTCTTAAATTTTTGGCTCCTCTCAGGAACTGTTTTACCAGAGAATGAAAGAAGAGGGGTGGCTCAGTACTGTAATGAGCTGAAAGGGCAGAGGCATGAATCTTAACTGAAGAGAAGGATAGGCCTTTGTGGAGCATTTCTGTTAAGTAATCTAGTATATGAGGTAAGCTGGGCACAGTTGTGCCCATTCCCTGCAACTGGCTCCGGGAACAGTATCTTTTCCATTTGTCAGAATAGGATTTTCTAGTACTAGGCCTCCTTGCCTCAAGAATTACATCCAGCACCTGCTTACTGAGGGTTGCTGGTGTTGAATTCAGGGGATTAACCAGGCTGCAAGGTTCGGGGTCTGTAGCTGAGGGTGCAGAATCTGGCCCACCTGCTGGGACAGCAGGGAAGGAGTCTGACGCACGTGCCGTGGTTATAGCACTGTCATACTGCACAAAAGAGGGTACCAGTGCTGGCATGGCCAGTCTGGCACAATCAGGATTGTCCTTGGCTTGTCCTGTTTGATTTTTAGTAGAACCTTCGAGAGGAGTGGCAGAGGGGGAAAAGGTATAGACTGAGAGGCTTTCCCAGGTGAAGGGCAGGGCATCCACTTTCCAAGCTTGGCTGTGGGGAGTTCTGGTGCAATATTTGCTCAATTGATGGTTCTGACGGGAACACAAAGGTCCACCTGTGGTGTCCCTCACTTGTTGCTCAAAAGCTTGAATATTTTGGGTTCCAGTTTCCACTCATGTGGGTCCATGAGATTTCTGCTCAAGTCTTCTGCCAGTGAATTTAGTTTGCCTGGCAAGAATTGAGCTTCTAAGTGCATTTGGTTGCTCAAGGCTGTGTTCCACAGAGCCATGGCTAGTCTGTAGAGTGGGTAGGAATGTGTTCCCCCTGCTTGTTTATGTACCACATAACTGTGGTGTTGTCTGTTTTTACCAATAGTTGTCCTGGAAGAATAAGGCCTTTGAAGGCTGTCAGAGCATTTGGTTTGGGTTCCATTTGCCCTGAATACACTGCCCTGTCATGTGAGCCCCACAGAGCCATGGCTAGTCTGTAGAGTGGGTAGGAACGTGTTCCCCCTGCTTGTTTATGTACCACATAACTGTGGTGTTGTCTGTTTTTACCAATAGTTGTCCTGGAAGAATAAGGCCTTTGAAGGCTGTCAGAGCATTTGGTTTGGGTTCCATTTGTCCTGAATACACTGCCCTGCCATGTGAGCCCCCCATGCATAGTCTGATGTGTCTGTTGTGTCTGTTAGGGTTTGGGCGGCAGGGGGTAGAGTGAATGGTAGTCCCTTGCTGGGATTTCAGATCTCTGCCCACCAAAGGAACTCTGTCCTTAGGCAAGGAATGATGGGAATAATTGTTTTCAGGTCCTGAGAATGTTGACACTACAGACTTTTTAGGTACCACTGAAGTTTCCTCATATGCAGTCTTGCATATGGAATTAGTAGAATGCAAGAGAGCATGAACTTTAGGGCTTGCAGTATTTTTCTTGCAGACAGCCAGGTTTTGTTGCCCAGTAGACTGAAATAGTTTGTCAAATAAATTTGTTTCTCCTTGCTCCCAGGAATACAATCTGTTGGCTGGGTACCAGCTGTGATTTCTTTTTGTTGATGGTGTACCCCAGTGAAGTTAAAAGTCTCTTTACAAATGCCCAGTGGTGAAGTAGCAATTCCTGACTACCCGCCTGAATCAGGCAATCGTCCAAGTATGGGTAAATTTGAATTCCTCTCTGCCTGCAATATGCAATGGCTGGAGCTAGGCACTTTGTGAACACCCTAGGCACAGCAGACGGAAATGCAGAGAAATGATAGAGCCTGCTCAGAAGAGTAGGTATTTCCTGTAAGATTCACTTATGGGGATGTGCAGATAAGCTTCTTTTACATGTAGGGTTGCTAGCCAGTAGTCCTTGGCTAGCATAGGAAGCAGCTGTTGGAGAGTTAGCATTTTGAATTTTGGAACCACCAAAAAGGTGTTGAGAATAGACAGATTCAGGATAGGACACCAAGAGTTGTCTTTTCTGGGGATCAGAAACTAACAGTCTGGAGTAAAAACCTTGTTCCCTTTGTTCTGCTGGGACAAGCTGAATAGCCTTGACACTGAGAAGAGAAAGTACTTGCTTTTGGACCTCTGCCCACTGATTTGGGGGGAGGTCTGGCCATCCACTTATGGATGGGAGTGAGTGGAACTGGAATCTGTATCCCTGGGAAACCATGTTTAAGACCCATTTGCCTTGAATGTACTGCCAGTTTTTGGCATGCAGTGCAAGTTTCCCTCCTAAAGGTGCAAGTACTTGGGCAAGGTTTGGAAGAGTTAAGGATAAGTCATTGTGCAATGTTACCATAGGATGGAGGCTTACTATTCCCTATTTTGGATGTAGGAGCACTCAATTGCTTAGATCTGTGCAGAACCTGAGACTGAAGTTGTGGTGGTCTCCTGCCCCTGGGCTTGGACCGAGAAGGCCTGGAAGGGACTGGAAAAGACCATTCTTTTGAAGGCCAATGCCTACTGAATCTAGGTGGCGGTATTTGCAAGAAATCTTTAACAGTTTGCATAGATTTAGCTTTCTCCTCCATTCTTTTGAGGATGACTTCTGCTTTATTACCAAATAGACACTCTTGATTTAATGGTGCATCCAGCAATTTTGCATTGGCATGATCTGGCAAGTTCTGTTCCTTAACCCAAGCATGTCTTCTAAGAACAGACCCAGTGACAGCAGCCCTGCAAGATGCTTCTAAAGAATCAAACCCACATTGCAAAGTATGTTTACCAACTTGGTTAGCAGAATGCATTAACTCTTGTAAATCTTTGTGCTCTGCACAATCAGGAATCAACATTTTTTTGTTAAATTAGCTCCATAATATGCTGCCGATACTTGACATATGAAACTGGGAATTTAAAGCCCTAATGGCAAGCGTAGCAGAGGTGTATACCTTTTTACCCCATCTGTCTAATGCCCTGGAATCCCTGTCCGAAGGGGTAGGATTTTTGGCAGTTGCAGCCTTAATGCCTTTAGGTCCCTGGGAAATGGTCTCTGGATCTGCAGTAGGATTCCTAAAAAGGGATTTGTGGGAGTCAGGTACTCTATAGTACCTGTTAGGTTTCCTGGGAGCTGGAAAAGTATCAGGGGTAAGGCTGGATTCCAGGAAGACATCATCTACAATTTCCAGGACAGGAGGGATAGCTAGAGGGCTATGCTGAGGCAAGCTTAAAAATTCCCTGAGTCTCTTTTTGGACTGGGAGTAGTCCTGGCTCTCCCAGCGGAAATGTTCTGTAAGGGTGTGCAGGGTTTCACCAAAGGAAAAATCTTCAGGAGGGGAAGCAGAGGGAATGGAATCCTCTGCATCAGAATCCTCAGAGGTAGATAAGGGTATGTCCTGGAAATCAGAAGGATCAGAGTAATCAGGTTCCTGATCAGAAGAATCAGAAGGAAAATCAGTTCTGGGTCTTTTTGAGGAGGAAGGCGGACTTCCCCTAATTAAAGTAATGAGGTCCTCAGCCATTCTAATCATCTGTTTTTGTGGCATGTGGGCCTTAGAATGTGCTTTGGTCGTCGGGTTCCTAGGCGTAGTGCGTACTTTAGGCCTAAGAAATTCGGTACTTTTAGTTTGAAGGAAATCATCGGTTTAATATGAAAATCGGAAGGCCTATATAAACTCCCTCAGAAACCGGTGCCTGCACAGTGGCTCCTGCACCCATTCAAGGTAGAGACATCCGCAGATTCCATAGTCGAAGAAGCATCTTGTGGCATACCAGACTCCGAATGGGTCTCAGTAGAGGTCTGCGAATCTGTAGAAGCGGGTATCAGGGCTGCGAAAGCACCTCACCGAGTACCGGTGCACTGGCGACTAGCTTAACTTTAGCATTCTCGGCAGCCTTGGACCTATGCGGTCTGTCTCTGTCTTTATCCTTTCGTTTTTTCAGAAGATCGGTAGTTGGATGGCTTACCAAAGTCATTTCGGAGTATGGAGATCGACAGCAAAAGAATTTAGCTAAAAAATAGCCCGATGACAAATAGTTCGGGAGTAGAACAAGGCACAAAACCGAAAGCAAGGGATGTCATGGTGTGGGCCTCAACAGGTGACGCAGTAAGAATGAAAATCTCTGTGAGGTATTTGCTTTCCACAGGCAAAACAATTATTAATTTTTTCTGACATCAGTTAGAGCAAGAAAAAAGGATCTCCAACGGGGTACTTATCTTTTAGAAGACTTATTATTATTATTATATAATAATAATAATAATATCTCCAACGGGGTACTTATCTTTTAGAAGACTTCACGTCTGAAACTAAAAAAAACACGACAATTTCAGGAGTCAGCAGACCGGCACTTGCGAACTGCTTCTGCTTCAGGCACCACATGGCAAGAAAGACTGATGTAATGGCTATACTATGTTCTTCATGTTTCACTGTTGCAGTCATCACACTTGGGTGGATTTCCAAAGCTGAAGAAGGGTGGAGGGCAGTCAAGATGAGTTGGGGCTGGCTAGTATGCCTTGCAGGACTGCTGTAGCAAATCCTGCTCTGGATGTGGAAAACATAGGCA
Organism: Protopterus annectens; assembly: GCF_019279795.1. NCBI lineage: Eukaryota > Metazoa > Chordata > Ceratodontiformes > Protopteridae > Protopterus > Protopterus annectens. Next base: position 163,773,751 of record NC_056734.1, read on the forward strand.
GGTGGTAATTCTTAGTGAAGGTGTATACATAACTCCAGGTAGCAACCTCCAGGATATCCCTGGTAGGGACTCCCCTGAGAAATGCTGTAGAGGTAGATGTTGCCCTAGTGGAATGTGTTCTGACCCCCTGAGAGGTTGGTTTCCCATGGTGCTTGCAGCAGAAATGGATGCAGTGTGCTATCCATTTGGAAATAGTTTGTTTTGAAATGGCCTTGCCCTCTGCCCCTGTTGCAAAGCTGACTAGTAACTGGTCAGACTTTCTGAAGGGCTTAGTCCTATCAAGGTAGAGTCTGAGCTGTCAGTGCATGTGCAAGGAGTGCAGGATCCTTTCCCCTTTATTTTGAGGATTAGGGAAGAAGGTTGGCAAATGGATGGATTGAGAGCCACACTGGACACTACTTTGGGCATAAAGGCAGGGTTAGTCCTGAGGGAAACCCTGTCAGCATGGAAAATAATGAATGGGTTCCACAGCCACGAGTGCTTGAAGCTCAGACACTCTTCTAGCTGAAGTGATGGCTAGAAGCAAGGCTGTTTTCCAAGAGAAAATTTTTAATTCTGCTGATGCAGCAGGTTCAAAGGGGGGAAGAGTGAGTTTTTCCAGTATAAAGTTAAGGTCCCAAGCAGGGGTGGGTGCTCTCCTTGGTGGCCTTAAGTTGTTTGCCCCTCTCAGGAACTGTTTGATAAGAGGGTGCGAAAAGAGAGAGGGCTCAGTGTTGTAACGAGCAGAAATGGCTGAGGCATGTATCTTAATGGAGGAGAAGGACAGGCCTTTGTGGAGTAGATCTGCTAGGTAATCTAGGATAAGAGGCAGAGAGGGCAATGTTGTGTCCTCTCCTTTAGATTGAATCCATGAGCAGAACCTTCTCCACTTATCAGCATAGGATTTTCTTGTACTGGGTCTTCTGGCTTCAAGAATGACGTCCAGCACCTGTTTACTTAAGGTTGCCGGGGGAAAATTCAAGGAATAAGCCAGGCTGCAAGATTTAGGGTTTGCAGTAGTGGATGCAGAATCTGTCCCTCCTGCTGAGAGAGGAAGGTTAGATTCTGGTGTAGGTGCCAGGGTGGCACCAATGTTAATCTGCGCAGGAGTGGGTACCAGTGCTGGTGTGGCCAGTCCGGAGCAATCAGAATTGTCCTTGGTCTGTCCTGCTTTATCTTGAGTAATACTCTTAAAAGGCAGGGCAGAGGGGGAAAGGCACAGATTGAGAGATTTACCCACTGAAAAGATAGGGCATCCACTTTCCAGGCTCTGCTGTGAGGACTCCTGGTGCAGAATTTCCTGAGCTGGTGGTTGTAGGTGGAGGCAAAGAGATCCACCTCTGGGGTCCCCATGTCTGAATCAGAAGGTTGAAGGTGTTGTGCTACAATTGCCACATGTGTGGGTCTAGGAGATTTCTGCTTAAGTCATCTGCCAGTAAGTTTTGTTTGCATGTCAGGAACTGAGCTTGCCAATGGACAAGGCCGTGGTCCACAGGGCCATGGCTAGCCTGCAGAGTGGGTAGGAATGGGTCCCCCCCCCCGCTTGTTGATGTACCACATAACTGTGGTGTTGTCTGCTTTTATTAGCATTTGTATTGGAAAGATTAGGGATCTGAAAACTGTCAGGGTATTCTGTACAGCTAGCATCTCTTTTTGGTTGATGTGCAGATGAATCTGACTTGGGCTCCAGTGGACCTGAATACATCTTCTGTCCATGTGCGCCCCCCAGACATAATCTGATGCATCTGTGGTAAGGGTCTGGGTGGCTTGGGGTTGAGTAAATGGCAGTCCCTTGTTGTGATTGCATGCTTCTGTCCACCAGAGGAACTCTGTCCTTAGGCAGGATATGACAGGAATGACTGTTTCCAGGTCCTGAGAATGTTGGCACCAAAGACTTTTTAAATACCATTGTTGTTTCCTCATATGCAGTCTTGCATAAGGAATAGCAGTATACATGAGGCCATGAACCCTAGGGCTTGTAGTATTTTTCTTGCAGATAGCTGGGTTCTGGTGGTCTGTCAGATAGACTTGTTTTTTGAGGTGAGGAATGCCATCTGAGATGATGTGTCCAAGCTTGTCCCCAGGAATACAATCTTTTGACTGGGTACCAGTTGTGATTTCTGTCGTTGATGGTGTACCCCAAGGAAGTGAGAAGGTTTTTCACAAATGTCAGGTGCTGCAGCAGCAATTCCAGACTGTCCACCTCAATCAGGCAGTCATCCAACTATGGGTAAATTTGGATACTTCTCTGCCTGCAGTATGCAATGGCTGGAGCCAGGCATTTTGTGAATACTCTGGGTGCAGTAGATAAGCCAAAGGGAAGTGCAGAGAAAGTACAGTTGTGTGCACTTACCATAAATGTAGATGTTCAAGTGTATTCACTGTTGCAGTTATTACATTAGTTATCTGTTTGTAGTAGCCCTCAGTCAGCCTGATTAACAAAGTCTTGGGTCCTACGTCGGTTGCTGTCTCTTCTTCCGTGACGTCAGGTTGTCTGGGGTATAAAACATGCAGCCGATGTCATTACATTAGTTTTCTTGCCTGAGATGTCAGGTGCCCCCCCCTAATGGGAAGCAATTAACTCTATAAACAAACAAGGTTATACCTCAAAAAAAAAAAAAAAAAAAAAAAAAAAAAAAGCACCAAAAAGCTTTTAAGCAATGAAAAGGAGAGAAGAGATATAGCCAAACAAAGTCAGGGGGCTGACGGGAGGGTAACCAGGACTGCAACAGTGAATACACTCGAACATCTACATTTACGGTAAGTGTACACAACTGTACTATGTACTTCGTGTTTCACTGCTGCAGTCATTACATTTGGGTAGATTCCCAAAGCCAAGGATGGGAGGAGAAATTTAGATAGCATTAGGACCAGCTATAAGGCCCTGCAAAACTGCAATGGCAAAGCCAGCTCTGGATTTAGAGAAAATTGGCAAATGGTAATGCTTGGTGAAAGTATGTACAGAACTCCAGGTAGCAGCTTCTAGGATGTCCCTGGTAGGTACGCCTCTGAGAAAGGCTGTAGAGGTAGATGCAGCCCTGGTTGAGTGGGATCCGATCCCCTGTGGATAGGTTTTCCATGGTGCTTATAGCAGAAATGAATGCAATGGCCTATCCATTTGGAGATGGTTCGCTTTGAAAAAGCCTTCCCCTCTGTCCCTGCAGCAAATGCCACCAGCAGTTGTTCAGATTTCCTTTGAGGTTTAGACCTGTCCAAGTAGAATCTAAGTTGTCTGTGCACATCTAAGGAGTGCAGTATCCATTCCCCTTTGTTCTGTGGATTAGGAAAGAATGTAGGAAATGAATGGACTGATTAAAGGCCTCACTGGATACCACCTTTAGCATGTAAGAGGGATTGGTCCTGAGAGACACCCTGCATGAAAGATGATGAAAGGGTCCACTGCCATAATGGCCTGTAATTCAGATACCCTTCTTGCTGAAGTGATGGCTAAAAGGGAAGCTGTTTTCCAAGAAAGGGATTTTAAATCTGCAGTAGCAGCTGTCTCGAAAGGAGGAAGGGTGAGTTTCTCCAATACAAAGTTAAGGTCCCAGGCTGGAGTTGAGCTCTCCTGGGTGGCCTTAAATTTTTGGCCCCTCTGAGGAACTGCTTGAGCAATGGAAGACAGAAGAGGGGAGGTTCTGTGTTATAATGAGCTGAAATGGCTGAGGTGTGAATTTTTATTGCGGAAAAAGACAGGCACTTGTGAAGCATCTCAGTTAAGTATTGTAAAATCTGAGGTAAATTGGGCACTGCTGTGCTCATCCCTTGAGATTGGTTCCAGCCACAGAATCTTTTCCATTTTTCAGCATAAGATTTTCTAGTACTAGGCCTCCTTGCCTCTAAAATGACATCCATCACTGGTTTACTGAGGGGATGGTAAAGGAGAGCTAAGGTAATTAGCCAGGTTGCTAGGTTCAGTGTTTGATGCTAAGGGTGCAGAATCTGGTTCTCCTGCTGAGATAGCAGGACAGGAGTCTGAGGCAGGTGCCATGTGGCCAACAGTGACACACTGCGCAGGAGGGGATACCAGTGTTGGCGTGGCTAGGCTGGTGCAATCAAAATCATCCTTGGTTTGTCTTGTTTGATCTTTAGTAGTACTTTGGAGAGCAGAGGCAGAGCAGGAAATGCATAAACTGAAGGACAGAGCATCCACTTTCCATGCTTGTCTGTGGGGAGTCCTTGCACAAAATTGTTCCAATTGATAGTTCTGGGGGGAGGCAAACCGGTCTATATTTGGGCTCCCCCATTTGCTTGTCAACATGTTGAAAATCCTTAGTTCCAGTTTCCACTCGTGTGGGTCCATGAGGGTTCTGCTTAGTCCATCTGCCAGTGTATTTAGTTTTCCTGGCAGGAATTGAGCTTGTAGATGTACTTGGTAGCTCAAGGCTGTGTTCCACAATGCCATGGCTAGTCTGCAGAGGGGGTAAGAATGTGTACCTCCCTGCTTGTTTATGTATCACATAACAGTGGTGTTGTCCGTCTTTACCATTAATTGTCCTGGAAGAATGTGGTCCTTGAAGGCTGTCAGAGCATTCTGTACAGCCAACATTTCTTTATGACTGATGTGCAGGTGTGTTTGAATTGGGTTCCATTTGCCCTGAATGCACTTCCCTGCCAGGTGCCCCCCCCCCCCTCATGCATAGTCTGATGCATCTGTTGTTAGGGTTTGGGTGGCAGGGGGTAGTGTGAATGGTAGTCCCTTGTTTTGGTGGCAGACCTCTGCCCACCAAAGGAACTCTAGGCGTAGACAAGGAATGATAGGAATCATTGCTTCTAGATCCGGAGAATGTTGACACCATAGGCTTTTTAGATACCACTGTAGTTTCCTCATATATGGAATTAGAAGAATGCAGGAGGCCATGAACCCCAACGCTTGTAGTATTTGCCTTGCAGATAGCAAAGTTTTTGTGACCACTTGTTTGAAGTAGGTTGTCAAGTGAATTTGTTTTTCTTGCATGAGGAAAGCCATCTGGGAAGTTGTATTCAAGCTTGCTCCCAGGAATATAATTTGTTGACAGGGTACCAGGTGTGATTTCTTTTTGTTTATGGTGTACCTCAGACAAGTTAGCACCCTCTGTACAAAAGCCAGATGATTCAAAAATATTTCCTGGTTTTCTGCCTGAATTAGACAATCGTCCAGGTACTGGTATATTTGAATATTTCTTTGCCTGCAAAATGCAATGACTGGAGCTAGGCACTTTTTGAATACCCTGGGCACTGTAGATAAGCCAAAGGGCAGTGCAGAGAAATGATAGCGCATGTAGCCTGCTTTGAGGCGTAGGTATCTTCTGCAAGACTGCCTGATTGGCATGTGCAGATATGCTTCCTTTAAATTTAGTGTTGCTAACCAGCCATCTTTGCTTAGCATAGGAAGCAACTGGTGACAGGTCAGCATCTTGAATTTTGGAATCACCAAAAAGGTGTTTAGTGTAGGCAGGTCCAGGATAGGACGCCATGAATTGTCTTTTCTGGGTACCACAAAAAAATCTCGAGTAGAAACCTTGTCCCTTTTTCTCTTCTGGTAAAAACTGAATAGCCCCTATGCTTAAAAGAGAGAGTACTTGCTTTTGGGCCTCTGCTCACTACTTTGGAGGTAGATCTGGCCAACTGCTTGGAGTTGGTGACATGTGGAAGTGAAATCTGTATCCTCGGGACACTATATTTAAAACACATTTGTCCTGGGTAATGAGTCCCCAGTTCTTTTCATGAAGTGCAATCCCCCCCCCAAAGGGGCAGTCATTTGAGAAGTGCTTGGAAGTTTTAAAAATAAGTCATTGAGACAACTTATTACTCCCAAATTTGGAAGTGGAGGCCCCCCCCCCCACTGCTTAGTCCTGTGGGTCCCCTGGCACTGAAGCCTGGGTGCTCTGCTGGATCCGGGTTTGGACTGAGAAGGTCTGGAAGAGGCAAGAAAGGACCAGTTCTTGGAAGGCCAATTCCTACTAAATCTTGGTATAGGTTGTACTTGTAAAAAGTCTAACAGTTTGCATAGATTTAGCTTTTCCTCCATCTTTTTAAGAACAACTTCTGCCTTGTTGCGAAACAGGTGGCCCTGATTTAAGGGAGCATCCAGTAATTTTTCTTTAACATGATCTGGCAAGGATTGCTCCTTAAGCCAAGCATGCCTTCTAAGTACAGACCCAGTTACCACAGCCCTGCAAGATGCCTCTAGTGAATCAAAACCACACTGCAATGTATGTTTACCAACTTGTTCAGCAGAATGCATAAAATCCTGTAAATCCTTATTTTCAGCACAATCAGGAATCAACATCATTTTCTGTTTAAGCAATCCAATAATATGCAGCTGATACTTTAACATATAAAACTGGCAATTCAAAGTCCTAATGGCCAAAGTTGCAGAAGTGTATACCTTCTTACCCCATCTATCCAGCGCCCTGGAGTCTCTGCCAGAGGGGGTAGGATTTTTGGCAGTAGTAGCTTTAATGCCCTTGGGTCCCTGTGAAATGGTTTCAGGATCCGCAGTAGAATTTTTGAAAAGGAACTTGAGAGTCTGGAACCTTGTAATATCTCTATCAGGTTTTCTGGAAGCCGGAAGTAGAGAGTTAGGGGCCATGCTAGATTCTAAAAAGGCATCATTAACAATGTCCAGTACAGGAGGTACGGCTAAAGGCCTGTGCTGGAGCAGGAGTAAGAAATCCCTAAGCCTCTTTTTAGAATCAGAGAAATCCTGACTTTCCCAACAAAAAAGCTCCCAGAGTATGCAAGGTTTCACCAAAAGAGAAATCCTCTGGGGGGCAGAGGGAATAGAGTCCTCAGCATCAAAATTCTCATAGGTAGATAAGGGTAAATCCTGGTCATCAGAGGAAACAGAAATTTCAGAATCCTGGTCAGAAGTGTCATAAGCAAACTCAGTCCTAGGTCTCGTAGAGGGGGAAGGTTGGCTTCCCCTGATTAAAGTAACAAGGTCTTCAGTCATTCTTATCATTTGTTCTTTAGGCATAGAGGCCTGACCATGCGGTCCTTTGAGTTTTAGGCCTTGAAGAAGAAGATGGCACCGGTTTAATATGCAAGTCAGTAGGCCTGAATACACCCTTAGAAGCCGGTGCCTGCACAGCGGCTCCGGACCCATCCAAAGTAGAGACATCCGCAGGTTCCACAGTTGAAGCATCTCGCGGCATACCGGACTCCGAATGGATCTCAGTAGAGGCCTGCGAATCTGAAGTAGCGAGTATCAAGGGCTGCGAAAGCGCCTCACTGAGTACGGGCAAACTGGGCAGCCTGTCTCTGTCTATCTTTGCGTTTTTTTGGAATGTTGGTAGTCGGATGGCTTACCGAAGGCATATCAGGATAATTGAACAGAGCACCAAAAAAATTTGGAAGCGCAAATATACCAACGATGGACAGTTCGTGGTTTAAATAAGGCACAAAACCGACAGCGAGGTACATCGTGGTCAGGTCCTAGGCAAGGAATACAGTACGAATGAAAATCTTTATGAGATGTTTGCTTTCCACAAGAAATGCAATCATTTACTTTTACTGACATCGGTTTAGAGCAAGAAAAAGTTTCCCCAATGGGGTACTTAGCTTTTAGTTGAAGACTTTGGATCTGAAATTCGAAAACGAAAATTTCAGGAGTCGGCCGACCGGCACTTGCGAACTGCTTCTGCTTTGGGCACTGCACGGCAAGAAAGACTGATGTAATGATGTCGGCTGCATGTTTTATACCCCTGATGACCTGATGCCATGGAGGAAGAGACAGCAACCGACGTAGGACCCACGACTTTGTTATTCAGGCCGACTGAGGGCTACTGCAAGCAGATAACCGAAATGTAATGACTGCAACAGTGAAACACGACGGACATCTGATAATGCATAGACCCTGCCCTGAAATGTAGACACTTCCTGCATGATTCCCTTATGGGGATATGCAGATAGGCTTCTTTTACGTCTAGGGTGACTAACCAGGCATCCTTGGCTAGCATAGGAAGAAGCTGTTGCAGGGTAAGCATTTTGAATTTTGGTACCACCAGAAAGGTGTTGAGAATGGAAAGATCCAGGATTGGGCACCAAGAGCTTTCTTTCCTGGGTACAAGGAAGAGTCTGGAGTAGAATCCTTGACCCCTCTGTTCCACTGGAACCAGTGGAATACCTCTGATATTGAGTAGGGGAAAGTACTTGGTTTTGAGCCTCTGCCCACTGGCTTGGAGGAAGGTCTGGAAACCCGCTTGGGGTTGGCAGTGAATGGAAATAAAATTTGTACCCCTGGGATACAATGTTGAGGACCCACCGGCACTGAGTGATGGACATCCAGTTTTTTTGCATGAAGGGAAAGTTTTCCTCCGAGGGGCACAAGCAATTGGGGCAGGGCTGGGGAGTGGAGTAAAGAAACCATTGAGAGCTTATTCCATAAGGTGGTGGCTTACCACTCCCTGCTTTAAGGGTGGGGGCACTCCATTGATTAGATCTCTGCATACCCTGAGGCTGTAGTCTGGGTGGTCTGTTTCCAATGGGTCTGGCTTGAGAAGACCTGGAGGGGGTTGGAAAGGACCAGTGTTTGGAAGGGCAATGCCTACTGAATCTAGGGGAGTGCACTTGTAAGAATTCCTCAACAGTCTGCATACACTTAGCTTTTTCTTCCATCTTTTTAAGAACTTCTTCTGCTTTGGTGCCAAACAGTCCTTATTCAAAGGAGCGTCTAGTAACTTTGATTTGACATGGTCTGGTCCTTCAGCCAAGCATGTTTTCTTAGAACACAGCCAGTGACAGCTTCTTGGCAAGATGCTTCTAGGGCGTCAAAGCCACACTGCAAAGTATGCTTGCAGACTTGGCTTGCAGAGTGCATAAGCCAATACTTAGATTTAAAAGACTTCAGAATTATTAAATTCGTAAATGAAAATTCAGGTAGTGGCCGACCGGCACTTGCGAACTGCTTCTGCTTTGGGCTCCTCGGCAAGAAAGACTGATGTAATGGCGTCGGCTGCCTGTTTTTATACCCCTGACGACCTGACATCAGTCTTGGAGCGACAGCATCCAACGCAGAAATACTAAGTCTCTGGTATTTGGGCCAACTGAGGGCTACCTGCAGGCAGATAACCCAAGTGTGATGACTGCAACAGTGAAACACGAAGAAAGCACAGTTGTGTACACTTACCATAAATGTAGATGTTCGAGTGTATTCACTGTTGCAGTCATTACATTTGGGTAATCTGCTGGCAGGTTGCCCTCAGTCGGCCTGATTAACAAAGTCTTGGGTCCTGCGTCAGTTGCTGTCCCTTCTTCCATGACGTCAGGTAGTCAGGGGTATAAAACATGCAGCAGAAGCCATTACATCAGTTTTTCTTGCCCCAGATGTCAGGTGCCCCCAAATTGGGAGCAAATAAAATTAAAAGCAGAAAAATATACCTCCAACCAAAATCAAATACACCAAAAAGGCTTTTACGCATAGTAAAAGAAAATAGAGGTATAGCAAGAGAAAAACAGGGGGCTGGAGGGAGGGTAACCAGGACTGCAACAGTGAATACACTCGAACATCTACATTTATGGTAAGTGTACACAACTGTACTATGTTCTTCGTGTTTCACTGTTGCAGTCATTACATTTGGGAAGATTCCCAAAGCTATGGTTGGGAGGATGGATTTATACAGCATTAGGACCAGCTATAAAACCGTGCAAAGAGCAGTGGCAAAGCCAGCTCTGGATTTAGAGAAAATTGGTAAATGATAATGCTTGGTGAAAGTATGCACTGAACTCCAGGTAGCAGCTTCTAGAATATCCCTGGTAGGAACACCTCTGAGAAAGGCTGCAGAAGTAGATGCAGCCCTGGTGGAATGAGATCTGATCCCCTGGCGGATAGGTTTTCCATGGTGCTTATAGCAGAAATGAATGCAATGGCTTATCCATTTTGAAATGGTTTGTTTAGAAATAGCCTTCCCCTCTGCCCCAGCAGCAAATGCCACTAGCAATTGTTCAGATTTTCTTTTAAATTTAGTTCTGTCCAAGTAGAATCTTAGTTGCCTGTGCACGTCCAAAGAATGCAGAATCCATTCCCCTTTGTTCTGTGGCTTGGGGTAAAAGGTTGGCAAATGAATGGATTGGTTAAGAGCCACACTGGAAACCATCTTGCAGTCATTACATTTGGGTTATCCTGCTGGCAGGTTGCCCTCAGTCGGCCTGAATTCCAAAGTCCTGGGTCTTGCGTCGGTTGCTGTCGCCTCTTCCCTGATGTCAGTTTGTGAGGTGTATAAAAGATGCAGCCGATGCAATTTTATTCAGTTTTTCTTGCCCCAGATGTCAGGTGCCCCCAAAAGGGTAGGCTAAAATTATGTAAATAAAACATACATGCACCAAAATAAGCTTTACCTTCATCTATAAGCAAATACACCACCCTAGGTTGTATAGATTAGAGAAGTAAAGATAAGTTCCAGCAAAAATAAGGGGGATGGAGTGTGGGTAACCTGGACTGCAACAGTGAATACACTCGAACATCTACATTTATGGTAAGTGTACACAACTGTACTATATTCTTCGTGTTTCACTGTTGCAGTCATTACATTTGGGTTGAGTCCCAAAGCTATGGCTGGGTGGCTGGAGCTAGACAGCATTAGGAGCAGCTATGAGGCCCTGCAGAATTGCAGTGGCAAAGCCTGCTCTGGATTTAGAGTAAAGAGGCAGACTGTAATGTTTTGTAAAGGTATGCACTGAACTCCAAGTAGCAGCCTCTAAAATGTCTTTGGTTGGTACTCCACTGAGAAAGGCTGCAGAAGTGGCTGCAGCTCTGGTTGAATGTGGCGTAATGCCCTTAGGCACTGGTTTGCCATGCTGTGAATAGCAGAAATTAATGCAGTGTCCTATCCACTTTGAAATAGTCTGCTTGGAGATAGCCTTTCCTTGTGATGCTGTGGCATATGCCACTAGTAATTGCTCTGTCTTTCTGAAAACTTTAGTTTTGTCCAAGTAGAATCTAAGTTGTCTGTGAACGTCCAAAGAATGCAGAATGTTCTCCCCCTTGTTCTGTGGATTTGGATAAAAAGTTGGCAAATGAATTGTTTGGTTAAAAGCTATACTGGATACCACCTTAGGCATAAATGTAGGGTTTGTTCTCAGAGAGACCCTTCCTGGATAAAAAATGATAAAGGGTTCCACAGCCATGCAGAGCCTGCAGCTCTGAAACCCGTCTTGCATAAGGAGCAGAGCTGTTTTCCAAGATAAGAACTTTATATCTGCAGTAGCAGCTGGCTCAAAAGGCGGTAAGGTGAGTTCTTCCAAGACATAACTGAGGTCCCATGCAGGTATTGGCGTTCTCCTTGGAGGCCTTAAGTTTTTGGCTCCTCTGAGGTACTGCCTTAATAAAGGATGAGAAAAGAGTGGTGGTTCTGTATTGTAATGAGCCGAAATGGCAGAGGCATGGATTTTAATTGATGAAAAAGATAGGCCTTTGTCCAGCATCTCAGTTAAGTATTGCAAAATCTGAGGAATGTTTGGGATAGCTGCATCAGTTCCTTGAGCTTGGTTCCAAGCGCAAAATCTCTTCCATTTCCCAGCATAGGATTTTCTAGTACTAGGCCTTCTGGCTTCTAAAATGACATCCATCACAGCTTTACTGAGAGGTGTGGTTTGTATGGCTACATTATCCGCCATGCTGCCAGGTTTAGGGTCTTGAGTTGGCTATGCAAAATCTGATTGTTTTGCTGGGACAGTAGATGAGGTATTTGAGGTAAGGTCCAGGCTGGGCATTGAGACAAGTTCCTTAAAATTGGATACCAGTACTGGCGTGGCCAGTCTGGGGCAATCAGAATCATTTTTGGTTTCTCCTGCCCGACCTTTAGGAGTACCTTAGGGAAGAGAGGCAGTGGAGGAAAGGCATATACTGATAGGTTTTTGTCCAGTTGAAAGATAAGGCGTCCACTTTCCAAGCTTGTCTGTGATAAGTCCTTGTGCAGAATCTTTTTAGTTGATTGTTTTGAGGGGAGGCAAATAGATCTATGTCCGGGCATCCCCATTTCTTTGTTATCATGCTGAAGACTTGTGGATACAGGTGCCACTCGTGGGATCCATGAGGTTTCTTCTTAGTTCGTCTGCCAGAGTACTTTCCTTTCCTGGCAGGAATTGTGCCTGCAGATGAACTTGGCAAGTCAATGCTGTGTCCCATAAAGCCATGGCTAGTCTGCACAGTGGACAAGAATGAGTGCCCCCCCCCCCACTTGTTTATGTACCACATGACCGTGGTGTTGTCTGTCTATCAGTAGTTGTCCTGGATGAAGTAGGTCCTTGAAGGCTGTCAGGGCATTTTGAACAGCTAGCATCTCTTTTTGATTGATATGTAGATGCTTTTGGTTTGTGGACCAGGTGCACTGAATGCCTCTTCCTGCTATGTGTGCCCTCCAGGCATAATCTGATGCATCCGTTGTTGGACTCTGCCTGGCTGGGGGTAGTGAGAATGGCTGTCCCTTGTTTTGGTGACAAGACTTTGCCCACCATCGATACTCTAATTCCCTGCCTGCAACAGGAGTTATCATCGTTTCCAGACTGTGGCAGTGTTGTGTCCAGACACTTTTTAGGTACCACTGAATATTCCTCATATGCAGTCTTGCATATGGAATTAGTAAGAGGCAGGATGCCATGAAGCCCAAAATCTGCAGAATTTTTCTTGCAGATAACTGGGCCTTTGTTGTAATTTCCTTGAAATAAGTAGTCAGTTGCCTTTGTTTGTCTGGAGTGAGATAAGCCATCTGGGCAGTTGTACTTAAGCTTGCACCCAGGAATATTATCTCTTGAGAGGGTACTAGTTTTGATTTCTTTTTGTTGACTGTGTACCCTAGGCATGTTAAAAGTCTTATCAAAAATGTCAGATGCTGTAGTAGAATGTCCTTGTTCTCTGCTTGTATGAGGCAGTCGTCCAAGTAAGGATATATTTGTATTCCTCTTTGTCTGCAGTAAGCAATTACTGGTGCCAGGCACTTTGTGAAGACCCTGGGTACAGCAGATAAGCCAAAGGGCAGTGCAGAGAATTGGTAATGATTTGAGCCAGCCTTGAATCTGAGGTATCTTCTGCATGATTGCCTGATTGGGACATGCAGGTATGTCTCTTTTAGGTCTAAAGTCACAAGCCAAGCCTTGCTGTCCAGCATGGGCAGAAGCTGCTGCAAGGTCAACATCTTGAATTTTGGTATATCCAGGAAAGTGTTTAGAATAGATAGGTCCAGTATTGGTCTCCATGCTTTGTCCTTTCTAGGTACCAAGAACAGTCGAGTAAAATCCTTGTCCCTGCTCTTGCTGTGGCACTTGTTGAATAGCCCTCATGTCCATGAGAGCTGCGACTTGTTTTTGAGCCTCTGCCCATTGATTTTTTTGGCAGGCCTGGCCAACCGTTTCCCTTGGTAGGGTATGGAAATGAAACTTGTAGCCTTGTGACACTGTCTAGAACCCATTAGTCCTGGGTTATAATGTGCCAATTTTGAGAAAAAAGTGCTAGTTTTCCCCCCAAGGGTGCTGCCAGAAAGGGGGGGGGGGAGTCATTGGGACTGTTTCCTGTATGACTGTGATTTGTCTTCCCCACCTTTGGAGGTAGAAGCACTCCACTGCTTAGACCTGTAGGATTCTTGCGGCTGTGATCTGCCTCTAGGGCGTCTGGATCTCTGCCTCTAGGGCATCTGGATCTGCCCCTTTGAGGTCTGTCTGAGACTGGAAAGGACCAATTCTTTGTAGGCCAGTGTCTGCTAAATCTAGGTGGCTGTACCTGTAAGAAATCCTTGACCGTTTGCATAGATTTAGCTTTGTCCTCCATTTTCTTTAACACCTCTTCTGCCTTAACACCAAACAAAGTATCATGTTGTAAAGAAGCATCTAATAATTTTGCTTTAACATGGTCAGGCAGATTTTGTTCCTTTAACCAAGCATGCCTCCTAATGACAGAACCCATAACAGCGGCCCTGCAGGAGGCCTCCAGAGAATCAAACCCACATTGCAAAGTATGCTTTCCAACTTGTTCAGCTGCATGCAATACATCCTGCATTTCTTTGTTTTCTGCACATTCTGAATTTGCCATAATTTTCTGTTTAAGCAGTGTCATGACATATTGCTGATATTTGAGCATATGAAACTGGCAATTTAAGGCCCTTATAGCCAAAGTAGCAGATGTGTAAATCTTTTTTTCCCATCTATCCAGTGCCCTAGAATCCCTGTCAGAGGGGGTAGGTTTTTTTTGCAGTAAAAGCCTTGACTGCTTTTGGACCCGGAGAAATAGTTTCTGGGTCTGCAGTAGGGTTTTTGAAAAGGAATTTATGAGAGTCAGGGACACTGTAGTATCTGTCCGGCTTAACAGGAGCTGGAGGTAAAGAGTCAGGGGTCAGACTAGACTCCGAGAACACATCTACAATGTCCAACACAGGTGGAATAGCTAGAGGCCTGTGCTGAGGTAGTAAAAGGAAGTCTCTGAGCCTTTTCTTAGATTCTGAAAAATCTTGGCTCTCCCAGTGGAAGTGCTCCCTCATGGTATGCAAGGTTTCCCCAAAAGAGTACTCCTCAGGAGGAGAAGCTAAAGGAATTGATTCTTCAGCATCAGAATCCTCATGGGGGGGGGGGGGCACAAAATCCTCATAGGGGGGAAGACAATATTTCTGATCAGAAGAGGAATCAGAAGAAATGGAAACCTGATCTGAAGATTCATAGTCTGTCTCTTGCCTAGGTCTCTTATCAGGAGGGGGATGAGAACCCCTGATCAAGGTAATTAAGTCTTCGGCCATTTCGAGCATCTGTTTTTTGGGCATGGAGGCCTGTCCTTGTGGCTGGTGAACTTGTTTCTTTGCCTTTAAAGGTGTTTTAGTCTTTGAAGTCGGTTTAATATATAATTGTTTAGGCCTGAATACACCCACAGAAGCCGATGCCTGCTCAGCGACTCCGGACCCATCTGAGGGAATAATCTCCTAGGCTCTAGTACCTTGAGTTTCCAGCTGCCTGGCCGACACCACGTGGGAGTCGGTAGCGGCATGCAACTCTAAAGTAGCGGGCGTCAGGGGCTGCGAAAGCGCCTCACTGAGAACCTTGCTTAGGAGAAGATTCGTCGTTGGTTTTGAACCTCGGTTGTCTGTCTTTTTCTTTGCGTTTTTTGTGAACTCCGGTAGATGGATGGGTATCCCACGACATTGCATAATTAAATCTTCGCCCAAAATAGCTTAATGCAAAATTGTACGACGCTTAATAGTGCGTTGGTTAAATCTAGCACAAAACCGACAACAAGCAACGTCATGGTCAGGGCCTAGGCAAGGAATACAGTAAGAATGAAAGTCCTTATGAGGTATTTGCTTCCCACAAGAAATACAATTATTAACTTTTTCTAACATCAGTCTGGAGCAAGAAAAAAGTTTCCACAATGGGGTACTTAGCTTTTAATGAAGACTTCGGATCTGAAACTCGAACACGAAAATCTCAGGAGTCGGCCGACTGGCACTTGCGAACTGCTTCTGCTTCGGGCACCACGCGGCAAGAAAGACTGAATAAAATGGCGCCGGCTGCATCTTTTATACCTCTGACGAACTGACGTCAGGGAAGAGGTGACAGCAGCCTACGCAGGACCCAAGACTTTGGAATTCAGGCCGACTGAGGGCAACCTGCCAGCAGGATAACCCAAATGTAATGACTGCAACAGTGAAACACGAAGAACATCGTGGTTCCAGTTTTCACTCGTGTGGGTCCATGAGATTTTTGCTTAGTCCGTCTGCCAGTGTATTCAGTTTTCCTGGCAGGAATTGAGCTTGTAGTTACACTTGGTAGCTCAAGGCCGTGTTCCACAATGCCATGGCTAGTCTGCAGAAAGGGTAGGAAATGTGCAACCCCCCTGCTTGTTTATGTACCACATAACCATGGTGTTGTCCGTCTTTACCATTAGTTGTCCTGGATGAATGTAGTCCTTGAAGGCTGTCAGAGCACTCTGTACAGCTAGCATTTCTTTTTGATTGATATGTAGGTGCATTTGTTTGGGTTCCATTTGCCCTGAATGCACTTCCCTGCCAGGTGAGCCCCCCAATGCATAGTCTGATGCGTCTGTAGTTAGAGTTTGGGCGGCAGGGGGTAGTGTGAATGGCAGTCCCTTGCTTTGGTGGCAGGCCTCTGCCCACCATAGGAACTCCAGGCGTAGGCAAGGTATGATAGGAATCATTGTTTCCAGGCTGTGACAATGTTGACTCCATAGACTTTTTAAGTACCACTGAAGTTTCCTCATATGCAGTCTTGCATATGGAATTAGAAGAATGCAAGAGGCCATGAACCCCAAGGCTTGCAGTATTTGTCTTGCAGATTGCAGGGTTTTTGTGGCCACTTGTCTGAAGTAAGTCACCAAATGAATTTGCTTTTCTGGCATGAGGAAAGCCATCCGGGCAGTTGTATTCAAGCTTGCACCCAGGAATGTAATCTGTTGAGAGGGTACCAGTTGTGATTTCTTTTCATTTATGGTGTACCCTAGACAAGTTAGAACCCTTTTTACAAATGCCAGATGATTTAGAAGTATGGCCTGGTTTTCTGCCTGAATTAGACAATCGTCCAGGTATGGATATATTTGAATATTTCTTTGCCTGCAAAATGAAATGACTGGAGCCAGGCACTTTGTGAATACCCTGGGTGCAGTAGACAAGCCAAAGGGCAGTGCAGAGAACTGATAATGCAAGTAGCCTGCTTTGATGCGTAGGTATCTTCTGCAATATTCCCTGATTTGGATATGCAGGTAAGCTTCTTTTAAATCTAGAGTTGCCAACCTGAAGAGTCAGCATCTTGAATTTTGGAATGTCCAGAAAGGTGTTTGGAGTAGACAGGTCCAGAATTGGACACCATGATTTGTCTTTTCTGGGTACCAGGAAAAGCCTGGAATAGAAACATTGTCCCTTTTCCTCTTCTAGTACTGGTTGAATAGCCCCCATGTTTAAGAGGGAAAGTACTTGTTTCTGAGCCTCTGCCCACTGATTTGGGGGAAGGTCTGGCCACCCGTTTGGTATTGGCAACGTGTGGAAATGAAATCTGTATCCCTGGGACACTACATTTAAAACCCATTTGTCCTGGGTTATGAGTTCCCAGTTTTGTGCATGAAGAGCAATCTTTCCCCCCAAAGGGGCGGCTAAAAGGTAAGTGCTTGGTAATTTTAAAGGAAAGTCATTGAGACTGTTTACCATAGGGGGGTGTCTTGTTATTTCCAGATCTGAAGTGGAGGCCTCCCAATGCTTAGTTCTGAGAGTACCTTGGGACTGAAACCTGGTGCTTTTGGTGTGTCTGGGTTTGGCTTGAGAGGATCAGGAAGGAGCTGGAAATTACCAATTCTTAGTAGGCCAGTGCCTACTAAATCATGGAGGTTGCACTTGTAAGACATCTTTTACAGTTTGCATAGATTTAGCTTTATCTTCCATCTTTTTTAGAACTTCTTCAGCCTTACTTCCAAACAGGCGGTGCTGATTTAAAGGAGCATCCAACAATTTTGCTTCAACATGATCAGGCAGAGATTGCTCCTTAAGCCAAGCATGCCTTCTAAGTACAGACCCAGTAACAACAGCCCTGCAAGAGGCCTCTAAAGAATCAAAACCACATTGCAAAGTATGTTTTCCCACTTGTTCAGCAGAATGCAATAAATCTGTAAATCTTTATTTTCCACAGTCAGAAATCAACATAATTTTCTGTTTAAGCAGTCCAATAATATGCTGTTGATATTTTAACATATGAAGCCCTGACTGCCAAGTTTGCAGAAGTATAAACCTTTTTACCCCATCTATCCAGCGCCCTGGAGTCTCTATCAGAAGGGGTAAGATTTTTAGCAGTAGAAGCCTTAATGCCCTTGGGCCCCTGAGAAATGGTTTCTGGATCTGCAACAGGGTTTTGAAAAGGAACTTGTGGGACTCAGGAACCCTGTAGTATCTGTCTGGCTTACTAGGAGCCGGAGGCAGGGAATCAGGGGCCATACTGGATTCCGCGAACACATCAACAACAATGTCTAGTACAGGAGGTATAGCCAAAGGCCCATGCTGAGGTAAAAGGAAATCCCTAAGCCTCTTTTTAGATTCAGAAAATTCCTGACTCTCCCAGTGGAAATGCTCCCTTAAGGTATGTAAAGTTTCCCCAAAAGAAAAATCCTCGGGGGGGTTTGCAGAGGCAATGGAATCCTCTGCATCAGAATCCTCATAAGTAGGTATGGACACATCCAGGTCATTACAAGAATTAGAAGAAACAGAGTCCTGATCAGAAGATTCATAGTCGAACTCAGCCCTAGGCCTCTTAGAAGGGGGGGGGGGGTTGGGCGTCTTTTTTTAAGACATAGATTGAGATTTAGGCCTTAAAACAGGAGGTAGAGTTGGTTTAATATGCAAATCTGTAGGCCTGAATACACCCTAAGAAGCCGGTGCCTGCACAGCGGCTCCGGACCCATCCAAGGTAGAGACATCAGTGGGTTCCATAAATGAAGCATCTCGTGGCATACCAGACTCCGAATGGGTCTCAGTAGAGGCCTGCGAGTCAGAAGTAGAGGGTATCAGGGGCTGCGAAAATGCCTCACTGAGTAAAGGCGAAGTGGCAACTGGCTTTTGAGAAGCGTCGTCGGCAGTTTTGGACCTCAACGGCCTGTCTCTGTCTTTTTTTTTTTGCGTTTTTTTTCGGAATTCCGGTAGTTGGATGGATAACAGGCATCATTTCTGGATAAATAAACTGAGAACCAAAATATTTAGAGGCAAAAATGTACCGACGACGGATAGTGCACCGATTAAATAAAGCACAAAACCGACAGCAAGGTACATCGTGGTCAGGGCCTACGCAAGGAATACAGTACAAATGAAAATCTTTATGAGGTATTTGCTTTCCACAAGTAATGCAATTATTAACTTTTTCTGACATCGGTAAGGAGCAAGAAAAAGTTTCCCCAACAGGGTACTTAGCTTTAAGTTGAAGACTTTGGTTCTGAAACTCGAAAACGAAAATTTCAGGAGTCGGCCGACCGGCACTTGCGAACTGCTTCTGCCTCGGGCACTGCACGGCAAGAAAGACTGATGTAATGGTGTCGGCTGCATGTTTTATACCCCTGACGACCTGACTTCATGGAAGAAGGGACAGCAACCGACACAGGACCTAAGAGTTTGTTAATCAGACCGACTGAGGGCAACCTGCCAGCAGATTACCCAAATATAATGACTGCAACAGTGAAACACGAAGAACAAACTCCTTGCCATGTTCACCAGGAGATAATTTTTCATTAGCACAATACTTAACATTGTAGGATATTCATACTGACACAGGACTATCTAATGACATAGACTTTACTGCAGTAAACTGGTGTAAATGCTTTTCACAAGGCACAGTAACAAGACTTAATAAAAACATCCCTCTTGCAGGTAGGAGAGATATACAGCAGTTATGTACTTCCTTTCACCCACATCCATCTGATACAACTGATGGGCCTTTCGGACGCTTGTCAGATCCAACCTGGCAATACTGCTGTATTCCAGCCCTGTGACTCCTTTAAACTTTTCCCTTCTATAACCCTTGTGTGCTAATACTTCCACAAGATCTAGTCTGCTGCCTACGTGAGTATCAGTACAAATTAGTTAGAGGAGAGACTGGATAAGAGCTTCAAGGCAATTTTCCAGGTCCTCAGGAAAAGGGAAAATCTGGAAGGGGATGGAGGGCATATCAGATGTATACGGACAAAGGTGAAAGAATTTAGTGGTACAAGTACATAACTACCACATCCTGCTCCTCCCATCTGTTCAATCTGATGGCAGATCAGAATCTCAAGCCAGCAAATACTGGCGGTGTGATGGGAAAGAGAAAGTTAAATGTGAACATGTTTCTGAGAATGCAATGAGTTGGCAGAATTTTAAAAATTCCCTACAGGGTACTTTGTCAAAAATGTTGGAAAAGCAAATTTTAACTGAGGAAATGATTCAGTGAGATATAGAAACTGAACTGCTTACATATTGTAACACCTTACTAAGTTTAATGCTATTGGCTGCCAGAAAGACAACTACTAGAAAATGGAAATCAAAATCTAACCAACCGTAAATAAACATGCAGAATAACATTCTGGAAGAGTGAAATTTTAGGGAAGGCAGGACCTGAGCAATTTGTTTGGAGTTAGAGTGAATGAGAGCTGTTAAAAAAAAACACAAAAACGTGTGCTGTGTGAAAAAGAAAACGTAATGTCTTGTTTTCTTTTCTATTAATGTATGTGTACTCATGTAATTACTAAATATATGTGAAACTATTATTTTTTAAATAGCTAGGACAGAAGGAGTTAAAATAAAAATAGTGATCAATCAACAGGAAGTGTCCAAGAACAGACAACATTCCTCAAGAAATCTGGAAGTTGGGGCAAGGGATTAATAATAATACTGGAATCTGTTATTAACGTTTGTTCAACAATACTTTAAAAGGGGTGAGAGCATTCATATCTTATTAGAAGACAGCAGTGGTGAAGGCAATGCTAAAAGAAGGTAAAGACCTTTCAGATCTGACTTCATATACATTCCCACTTCAATTTTAAATAGTTTTAAATGTTTTATGTCTATTTTAGCTAACAGGAAATAAAAAAGATGTTATCAAAATTGAATGATACAGATCAATGTGGTTTGGCAGTGGAGTGAAGCACACATTTCAGAACAGTAACAGAAAAAGGATGACCCAGAGAGAACTGGAATGTAAGAAAACACCACTACTGTCGGTAAGTCTTTATGAAGAGAAAACAGTCAAGAAAGCATTCAACATAGTCACATGGGTTTTCATGAGCAGGGCAGTATTTATGTTCCCTGATGGAATAATAAGTTTAATAAGGATATATGAAGCATCAGATGCAATGCAAGAATAATAGGACTAATACAAAGGATATATGAAACACTGAGGCAAGAATTAAAATGGGAGAGCTCCTTTATGACCAGCTGTACTTGAACAAAGGAACCAGGCAGGAATGTCCTGCTTCTTTTGTTACTTGCTGTACATTTAGAGCTATTAGCAAGGAGAACAAGGATTCAGAAATTGAACGATACAACTGGCATAGTGATCAAGAAAAGTTAGCTTTACTTGCAAAGTATATTTTTAACTTAAGTCCAGAAAGTTTGGTGTTGTGGACCATTCAGAGGCAGTTTCAAGTCTTGTCAGTGTAGAAAAATAAATGAAAATAAAACAAAGGCTGTAGTGGTGAATTATGCACCAACATATGAAATGGTCCAACAACATCCATAGTTGTGGAGATGCAAGAAAATTAGGTGTATGGATTAAAAGGATTCTCATACAGCAGATAGGGATATGCGTTGAAAGCCTAAACAGATGATTAAACAAATAAACTGGAAGATCTTAATTATTGATATAGATAGTGAGATATAAGGCAATTAAATTGGGTTTTGCTTCTTTAGTCTTCTATACAAGTCAGAAAGCATAGATGACAAAAGTTGAAAATGTATCTGGGAGGGGAATATGGCAAGAGTCAAGTGGAATAAGCTGATTCTTTCAAAAGCATATGGCAGTTTAGGGTTGACTGATTTGAAGTGGTAGTTTAAAGTCACAATTAAGACTCACATGCATACCACACTTAAAAAATAAAGAAAAGGATTAATATGAAAAAGAAGCAGAGTTCAGGAGACAAAGAGGGATTATTACTGACTTTGGATGAAAGCCTTTAAAGAGAAAAGCAACAACCATACAGAATATTACATTCATGAAGTAGCACAAAGTTTCCTAAATAACAAGGCAAACTGGAATTGAAAAAGAACATTTTAGTAATAGGGATATCTGCAAGTAAGGGTAGAGAATATAGATACGAGAGAAACTGCAATTTACTAGAGGAAATCAGCAAAGGAACCGAGGCACTGGGAGCAAACAACTTAGAATAAAGAGGTAACACAGTTGGTTGCGGATAAGCATGAATTTGGATTTCAGGTTAGAGTACTTCCTTCCTCGTCAGGCACTGATCACAGTATAAACAAGGTATGGAGAAAGTTAAGTGAAATATCTTTGATACAGCTTTTAGATGAGTCTAGAAAAGAAGATGGTGTTAAAAGGGATCATTAGTAGGCATATAAATTACTGCCAACTATAAGATGCAATGGAAGTTAGGAAATATTTGGAAGACCTAACAAAAAAGCAATTCACAAAGAAACAGATGGCCAAAATCTGTAGGGCTTTCAAATATGCAAGAGTCCAGAACAGTTTTTTTTGGAGAAGTGTTTGCATTAGTATTTACATCCTGAGTAAACCTCAGAGGACTTTTATCTCAAGTAGGTAGTAAGGGATGGAGATGTAATTGGAAAGATGGAAGAAAGCAACATTTTTTTCTGACTGTAAAAAGTTGGCAAAAATGTAAAAATTCCATATAGAATTGTTTGACAGAAATATTGGTGGAATAAATGGTACTAAGAATTTGATTTTTTTTTTGAGCTGGGACACAATATATAAAATCCCTAGGCACAGTAATACCATTCCAAGTTTAATGCTAATGGTAGCTAAAAAAGCAATTAACATAAAAAGGAAATCAAAATCCAAACCAAATGTAATGGAAGTATTAAATATTAAGGACATAAATTGAAATTTTGATCAACAGAAAAGGGAAGGAGCAAATGTCATAGAAATAAATGGAATATGTGGGATCAATACATGCAGAATAATTCTGAAAAGGAAAGGTGACATTTACGGGAAGGCAAGAACTGAGCAATTTATGTAATGTTCAGTGAATGAAAATTGTTAAAAAGAAAACATTCTGCAAGACAACAATGGAAACAACTATTAAGGTTTGTTTTCGATTATGTAGGAGAACCCTTGCTGCAATATGACGATTTAATGAAAACGTTTTAAAAATGACAAAGTATACAAAATGGAACAAACAAAATTATGTTCTGCCAAGATCTGTGTGTTATATTGAGCCTACCACAAAAATTAAATTTGGCAATAAAAATGTACTATGAAACTGTTACAAAGATTAAATCGTATTCTCCACTATAATCAGTACCAACAGCAGTAAGATGTAGATTGACTTCTGTGGTATTTAGTCAATCCATTTATTGTTGAGGGTCAGAAAAAATACAGTAATGGAAATTAACTGTTACAAAATTCTGAACTCTTAAGTATATCAAGCTTTCATGGAGTAATTCAAATGTATATTGGTAGGTTTTAAGTAAAACCTAAGCTGGCTCCTACATTACCAAAAAAAAAAAATACAAACATAAAATAAGTTTTTGGCTTTCTTCTACACCATTACATGCTGTAAGCATTAGAAACAATTAAATGTTTTAACTAAGAATCGTATAAACTTTACCTAAGAACTGTATAAACTTTACTTTCTTACATTTCTTTATTGAAGTAAAGGATGTCTGAAATGGGCCAATAAAACTGAACATTAAAATAAAACTATTTTTATTTAGTTTGCAAAGTTATCAAAATATGAAAATGTTAACAGAAATATAAAAACATATGATTAACCTTTACATTAAACCTTCTTGACAACTCTAAAACTACATCTTATCCTACAGTTCAACTCAACCCTTAGGTTGCTTTTTTCCCTAAAATATGGTTCCAGTACTGTGCAAGTACAAGAAGCCTGCTTGTACTTTAATTTCCTTACCTTGGAATCAAAGGAAGGGAAAAGCCCAACCACTGTATTTAAAGCTCAACTTCTCACATACTTTAAAGGAATTTGTCTCAGCCTGCATGACATACCACAGACAAGAGAAAACTGCAGTTTACACGGTCAGGTATTGCTGAAGATCTTATACAGGCCAATTAGTCCTATTGATATCAGGAGATAACCAGCTGCAATAAAAAGACAGAGTAGTGTGAAACTGTTTCCACTGTCTTTATTGCAAATTGGAAGAGAACTTACATTGATTAACAGCTGCTTCTAATGTAGCCATGCCTTTCATAGCAAAACAAAGCAATTAGAGCAGTTAGGGGGTTCAAAGGCAGTTACCAACTCTTCTGACAAATTTACATAAGCAGCATCAGTATTGAAATGCTAAACTTTAAATGTAGGCTTTTTATACTACTTTATATATTAAGATGACTTAAATGTATTATCAAAGTTGTCTATAACATTTAGATAAGTCAGAAAATATTTTTTTTCTTGCAAAGTATCAACACATTTACCATTTTCATCCCCACCCCCACCAACAGGATAAAACTTCCCAATTCAGGACTGCTCTGCAGGAGGTGACAGGTGGCAACCTTATCAACCAGGTTCAGTGATACTGTTTATAAGAACGTCTTTTATGGTATCTTATGACATCCTTCCAGAGTGTGATGCATACATATCTGGTGTACTCTAAGCACTGGAAGCAGAACTTTAGTCCTCTGCACTTACTGCCAGACATATCACAAAAGTTCAGTTAAAGGAAGAGGAATGGGTTTGCTCCCATGCCTCAATTCACTGACGGTTGTAACCATCAGGCATGTAGTTTCCTGCAAAAGTATACAGAGTAATTTCCAAGTCTTACCAAGCCCAGAACATAAGTAGTACTTGTGTCATTATCAAGGAATCGATTTTGCTACAGACTGTAAAAGTTGCCAGAAGACATTTGGGCTGCAAAAACTATCCGAAGATATGGAATACAATTTGGCTACAGAACAGCTCAGTAAGGAGAAAAAGAACATACTATTAACTAAAAAAAAAAAAACAATACAATTGATAAAGAATTTCCTGCAATATTCCACACGCCAATCCACCAAAAAAAATCTTCCCACTGCAGGGACTGAGAAATATAATTATTTCCCAGTCCCTTAATTTTACTGTGTCATTATTAAGGAGTCAGGTTTGTAGACAACTGATGTTCCTGTACTTTAACAAATCACTATATCAGCAGAATCACAAAATAAAAAATATAATGCTACAAGATATCTGTGCCTCAGAAAGAGTACTTATCCAAACTTAAGGAATAGAAAGTTGGTCATATTTTGTTTTGAAACTTAATTAGTAAGGGGAAACAAGAACATGACATTGCTTATAAAACAAATGAAAATTAAGTGTTTTCTACAATATTAAAGTAAAAAATAAATATAAATCTTTCCACTGCAGGTATTAGGGAACAGAATTACTCTCAAATCCCTTCCTTTCCACCAGCACCTTCCTTTCCACCAGCAGCTATCACACATAAAACTGCTAGGATCCAAATCCTATCTCTCTACTCGTTTCCTGCCTTTCTATAACCAGTAGAATCTGGTTTTCAGATTTTGCTGAATTCTGGGCTGTTTTGTAGTTTCTGTGTTGCCCACACCTTACTAAGACAGAGGGAAGCTTCTCTGTTCATCAGTGAGAGTGGTGAGCTTTGAGCAGCCTATCTGTTGCTGGAGGTGTGGTTTCAGCTCAGAATCTACACTTTTATTGGCCATTTTGGACTATTTCTATCCCATTCAACTTTCTATTTAAACACCAGTGTTTGCGCAGTTTTTGTGCTTGTATTACCTCAGCAAGAGCCTGCCTGGGTGTTCTACAGCAGCAGCAGGAGAAAAAAGAGAGACTGACTTTATTAAGTACCTTGTTTTTCCTTTTTACTGCTCATTTTCGCTAACCGCAGTATTCCGAGCATTTTTTTTATTAACTTTGCTACTTATTTTTTTAATTCTGATATTATTTGCACTTTGATTGTTTAAGTGTTTTTCAATTGTTTAATTGCTGATGGCTACACACTCAAGTGCGCTAGCCATTTTTACTGCCTCTAAAGTGTTTGTATTACTGTATCTGTTCTAATTTTCGGAAAAAAAATCCTCTCTCTCTACTTGTTTCCCACCTTTCTATAACCAGCAGAGTCCAGTTTTCAGATTTTGCTGAATTCTGGGCTGTTTTGCCCAGACCTCACTAAGACAGAGGAAAGCTTCTCTGCTCATCAGTGAGAGTGGTGAGCTTTGATCAGGCTAGCTGTCGCTGGAGGAGTGGTTTCAGCTCAGAATCTTTAGTTTTATTGGCCATTTTGGGTTATTTCTATCCCTTTCATCTTTCTGTTTAAAAACCTATGTTTGCACGGTTTTGCACTCCACGCAGCACCACTTAACTATGGTTAAACTATTCCCAATGCCAGAAAGTCTGCTCTTCAGATTTCGCCTTAGAACTAGCCAGTTTTCTAGTTTTATCACTCAAAACTGTTTCTTTGTGCTCAGCACTGGTCCAAAACTTGTTGCAAGCACTAAATAATCTACAAATTAACACAGCACTCAACTTTCCTCACTTATCAAGAGGAAAACAGTTTTTAGTACTTAAATTAATAAGCACTAACCAGGCATGTCTAAGGGTCAGCTCTCTGTGTTTTCTCCTGTCCACCTGATGAAACTGGGCATCTTGGGGCAATGCAGCAATTGCCTCATGTACACTGACAACCCTCTCCTAACACCCAACACTACAATCTGTGACAGTTAGACATATAGCCAAAATGGAAGCAAAGCTCTCTCCATCCAAGACTGGACTAGACAGTCAAGAGGAGAAGGTAAACACCACACCACACTCAAAACATAGTCCATCAAAACTTGCACCACCCAAACCCATACATAGCAACACAAAACACACACTTATATTCGTGGAGGCTCTCAATAAAAATCTGCCCAAACAGAGACCTCCAAAGTTAAAATGCAAGCAACCACAGCCCCCAATAGTACCCGAATGACACACAGCCCACAAAATCAGTGTGCCACTCAACCTCAGCCGATAAGGCAAAACAACGTACCAAACCCACACTAGTCATAGGCAACTCTATAGTCAGGCACACTGACGTCCCTCTCACCAGGCTAAACAAGGAGAACATTACTGTCAGCTGCCTGTCAAATGCCAGGATCTGCCATATAACGCACGCACTCAGGTCACTCCACAAGTACAAATATGACTGTCACTGTCCATGTTGGAGTGAATGACCTGAGACGTACCTCCCTGGACTACATAGAAAGAGACATGGAGGAGCTCTCTGACCATGTGGCCCAGGCAGGTATGACACTAGCCCTGAGTTACATCCTATTGCCCAGAATGATACCACAATACACAAGGACAAAATGATTGAATTCAACAATTGGCTAAGCTTCTGGTGTCATTCTAAGGGGATCCAGTATCTGTGCCTGGGACAACATGATCGACAGGCCATGACACTTTGCTAGAGATGGCCTGCACCTGTCGCCTCTGTGATTCCGGATGCTGGCTAAGGTCTTGCCGCCCCTATAGTGCCTTTTATAAGCAAGGCTCAAACGTCAAACGCACCACCACAGTAGATACAAACAAGCAAAATCTAAGGGTAATGCTACTGAATGCTAGAAGTCTAAACTTCAAAATGCACTCACCCGAGGCACTCCTTAAGATGGAGAACATCGACATCTGTGCAGTGACAGAGACCTGGTTTAAGGATCCCGAGAGCACCCCTGCATTACCAGGCTACACTTCTTACCACACCTTTCGTCCACCTAACCTGGACCGAAACACTAAAGGACGCATGTCCACATTCATAAAGGATTATCCACACCTCCGGGCTAGTTGCTCAACATAATGCATCCAAAATTATCCAAGTACACTTAACACTGGGCAAGACTGCAGTTCAGGTTGCAGCTTGTTACAGATCCCCCGCCATGCCCCAGGATGTCCACTCCACATTTTTTGACATACTGGATAATATTAAGGTACAGCCCAATATTGGGAGATTTCAACTACCCCATCAATTAAGTAAACTACGTATGTACTAACTCATTTGCTCAACATTTTCTGGAATTCATCAATTTCAATGCCCTAGACCAGCTTGTCCATGCCCCCCCCCCCCACCCACCAGAGGTAGCAATATCCTGGACCTGGTCATTACCAATATAGGTAACACATGCTCCATGCCAGAGGTCAACTCCTCGCTGGTCAGATCCGACCACAAACTAATCCCTGTAGACATCCATATCCCGCCCCAACCCCCCATTAATGAAACCACCATAAAAACTTCTCCAAAGCCAACTTCATGCTTCTTAAGACAGAAGTGGCTAACTTCACGACACCCATACAGATGGAAAATAGAGGCACGTCTGCTGAATCATATACAAATGCACTGTACAAGCACATACACAAGTGCATGGACTGTGCCATCCCCAACAGAACCAAGACGCTATCCTCCAAAGAAAAAGGAAGCCAATCTGGTGGTCCACTGCCATAAATAAACTCTACAACAGAATGAAGAAACTGTTGCAAAAAAAAAAAAAAAAAAGAGTAACATTCCATGATTGCAGGAACTCCGTGTTCAGCCTCAGTAAGAAGCTGAGATCCCTCATAAATCCTCCAAAGCTAGTTACGAAAATAAAATCACCATGGATTCTAAAGACAACCACAAAGCATTCTACAGCTATGTCAAGAATCTCAATGGCAACACTCAGATCTGCACTGGGCTACAGCACACAATGGCACTAGATTTACTGAACCAACTGATATTGCCAACATCTTAGCAGACATGTTCAGTGTAAACTTTACCCCACCCCCAAAAGGGCCCATCTCCATACCGGAAGATTGTAAACCCCCTGTAATCACGGACGCACAAGTAAAGACTGCACTCTCCAAAGCAAAGAACACAACATCCATGGGACCAGACAACATCCCAGGCTGCGTTCTGCATGAACTACAGAACGTACTGGCACCCCACCTAAGTGCCATGCTCAACCATAGCCTCACTTCAGGCTTTGTGCCTATGGAATGGCACACAGCGACGGTAAGCCCTCTCCACAAAGGGGGTGCCACCACTGACACCGGGAAATACCGCCCCATTAGCCTGATGAGCCTGGTCTGCAAGGCCATGGAATACATCATCCTGGAGCTTACAAACAAAGACACAGGTAACCTCCAAACTCTGGACCCCACTCAGTTTGGGTTTGTAAAAGGTAGATTATGCCTCCTAAACCCGATTGATTTCTTTGAAGCAGTCACTCGAGCCGTAGATGAGGGTAAGGTGGTGCACACAGCCTATCTTGACCTCGCCAAGGCTTTCAACACCATCCCCCACTCTATTATAGATAAACTCACTGGACTGGGCATAAATCCCTATGTCACAAGATGGGTGGCCAACTGGCTCACTGACAGAACCCACAGTTAAAGTAGCTGACTCCAACTCCGAAGTCAGACCAGTGACAAGCGGAGTACCACAGGGTTCGGTCCTGGGTCCTCTCCTGCTTGGTATCTACTACTCAGAAGTCCAGGGTAATACAGCTGGTCTCTGGCTAACAGTTTGCAGACAACTGCAAACTAGGAACCATAATAGATTCGCCTAAGGATGTGGACATTCTACAAAGAGGCCTCACTGAGACTGATGCTTGGTGTCAAAGTCATGGCCTAAAGCTCAATGCCAAGAAGTGCACTGTCATCCCATATGGGAAAAACACTGTACCCATGAACGACCACATAGGCGGTACCCTACTAAACACCAAAAATGTGATGAGACCTTGGGACACAGGTGGACAGTAGTCTCTCCTTTGATAATCACATTGCCACAGTAGTCAGGAAATCCTTCTATGTGGCACACCTCATCACAAAGGGGTTCTCCTACAGAAAATGAGAGGTCATTATTCCCCTCTACTCATCTCTCATCAGACCCACTATAGAGTACAACATCCCGTCTGGCATGTACCTCGCAAAACATCTTCAACAACTAGAAAGGCCACAGAAATACCTCACTAAGAGGATTACTGGCCTCAAACAGAAGCCATATGCAGACTGTCTAAAAAAAAAACTCCAGCTCTACTCCGTCGCATATCGCCTACTCAAAGGCGACCTCTGCCTAACATACAAAGCCATGTTTAACCCAGAACTGATGGACATGCTACACTTAAAGAAATCCCAATCTCTCCAGGCCACATAATCCAAGGACCTAAACCTTGTCTCCACAATAAACAGAACATGCTGGAGGATAGATTCCTGTCTCAGAGACTTCTCATGCTCTGGAACAGACTACCCATTCATATCAAGCAATGCTCCTCATTAGCCCTATTTAAGAGAAATCTTGACAATTGGATGGGAAACAAGAAATTTACCCCGCGGATCACTTCTGTGGCTTTGCTTGACAGGAGAACAGGAATACAAGTTTCTTGGGTGGCGAAAGCCAGGCAACCTCTTTTTGCTAGGTTTATATAGGCCCTAGGGCCGATAGCCTAGTACTTACCTATGAACCTATGATCCTTAACTGCAGTAATGGTTTTGTCACCACAGAAATGCTGTGGGGGGAGGGGACTGTGTCAATTCATTTTGGACTACAAAATGATACTTTGAAAACAGGCCTGAAATTTAGCTACTTCGTTGGCTGCAGCTGTATAACTCCTTGGCATTGCATAAAACAGGCTCAGAGACAAACATAAATGAGTTTCATTCCAAGAAAAAAAGAAGCAGCCTTGTTGCAAAAGTTACACAAAATGACAGTGACTGACACTAGTCCCATTATACGTCAATGGTACGGGAACACACCACAACTTCCTTATGTCTAGCATAACTCGTATAAAGCAGACTTGAAATGATTAGGGTAAAGAGAAAGGCTTGAAGAAAAAAAGATCACATTGATATGTTAAGCCCCAACGGCAGGCAATTGTGGAAAAACATTAAAACTCTGTAACAAGCACTCAGAGTGATTTTGAGGTGTTAAAAATTGCTCAGAAAACAAAAAAAAAATGAACATGTAGATTTGTTTTAGTTCTAAGGTGAAGTTTTCCTTTAGTTCTAAGGTGAAGTTTTCCTTTAACACACCCATGATGAGACCAAACAACAGAGGATTAAGGCTGATGCCACTTTACCCAACCTTTGAGCATGTATGCCTGTAATATTTATTTATTTTCATACAAGTTTACAGAAAGAAAGAGTTCCTGGATACGACTCCTATGTAAACTTTTCCACTGGAGGAAACATTTCCACAGAAGTACAGAAGAGCTAGAAAGTATTCCTCTTGTTCATGTTTCCTGACCATCCCCTCTTTCTTCCAAAAGAGATTAGAGGTGGCATACCCAAACAGAATGTTTCCCGTAACTGGAGTATCAAGGATCTGGGCCTTTTTCTTCAGACAATTTGTTTTTGGTTTTTTTTTTTTTTTTTTTTTTTTTTACATATCAGTCTCAAGTGGTTCATGACTTCTTTGTATTATTCTGACAAGTGCATATTTATCTCTCCCCCTATGACAACTGTGGAACAATGCTAATACCAGTGGTGCACGCATGTCACCATATACATACATCTCCACTATGGATGAAGAAGCAGTGCATTTCTTAGCTATGCAGGGTTACAGTTCTCCCAGTTTCTACTATGAGCAAAAAGTACAGTTGTGTACACTTAGCATAAATGTAGATGTTCGAGTGTATTCACTCTTGCAGTCATTACCTGTGTGTTATCCCTGCTGCGGTAGCCCTCGGCTGGCCCAAATACCAGAGTCAAAGTTTTTCTGCGTCGGCTGCTGTCGCCTGTAGTCTGATGTCAGGTCGGCAGTGCTATAAAGCAAGGCAGCTGATGCCATTACATCAGTTTTTCTTGCATTAACCCATCAGAAGCACAAGGAAATATGGTAAAGTGATCCTGGTGGCTAAAAGCCAGCGTGGGAAGCTTATGTCCCCCTAGGGAAAGAGGATATAAGGGGGAAGGAGGGAGGGGAAACCAGGACTGCAACAGTGAATACACTAACATCTACATTTATGTTAAGTGTACACAACTATACTATGTTCTTCGTGTTTCACTGTTGCAGTCATCACCTGTGGGAGAATTCCCAAAGCTGAGGAGAGGGGTGGAAGGATTAGTTAGAGACCTAGGCATGGGTCAGCAAGCCTTGCAAAAAGTACAGTTGTGTACACTTACCATAAATGTAGATGTTTGCCTGTATTAACTGTTGCAGTCATCACAATTAGGTTTATCTGCCAGCAGGTAGCCCTCAGTCGGCCCGAATACCAGAGACTTAGTATTTCTGTGTTGGCTGCTGTCGCTTCAGGACTGGCGTTAGGTAATCAGGGGTATAAAAACAGGCAGCCGACGCCATTACATCATTTTTTCTTGCCCCAAATGTCAGGAGCCCCCAAACAGGGAGCTAAGTTATGGCGGAAAAAACACCACCAGTAAAAAGTAAATACCAATAGCCCTGTAAGGGGTGAGTAAGAGAAGGAGAGAGAGAGAGAGAAGGGGGTTGGAGGGTGGGAAACTAGGACTGCAACAGTGAATACACTCGAACATCTACATTTATGGTAAGTGTACACAACTGTACTATGTTCTTTGTGTTTCACTGTTGCAGTCATCACACTTGGGTCGATTCCCAATGCTGAAGAATGGGTGGAGGCAGTCAAGAAGAGTTGGGGCTGGCTAGTACACCCTGCAGGACTGCTGTTGCAAAACCCACCCTGGATTTGTAAAAGATAGGCAGGTGGTAATGCTTGGTGAAGGTGTGAACAGAACTCCAAGTAGCAGCTTCCAGAAAGTCCCTAGGTAGGGACTCCACTGAGGAACGCTGTAGAGGTTGAAGTTGCCCTAGTGGAATGCGTTCTGGCCCCCAGAGGGGGTGGTTTCCCATGGTGTTTGTAACAGAAATGGATATAGTGTGCTATCCATTTGGAGATGGTTTGTTTTGATATGGCCTTGCCCTCTGCCCCTGGTGCAAAGCCGACTAGTAACTGGTCAGACTTCCTGAAGGGCTTAGTCCCCCATCAAGGTAGAATCTGAGCTGTCTGTGCACATCTAAAGAGTGCAGAATGCTTTCCCCCTTATTTTGAGAATTAGGGAAAAAGGTGAGCAAATGGATAGATTGGTTGAGAGCAACAGTGGACACCACTTTAGGCATAAAAGTAGGATTAGTCCTGAGGGAGACCCTGTCAGCATGAAAAATAACGAAGGGTTCCACAGTCATCAGTGCTTGTAGCTCAGACACTCTTCTGGGTGAAGTGATGGCCAGAAGCAAGGCTGTTTTCCAAGAGAGGAATTTTAACTCTGCTGATGATGCAGGCTTAAGGGGGTGGGGGGGTGGGGGGGTGAGCTTTTCCAGTACAAAGTTAAGGTCCCAAAAGCAGAGGTGGGAACTCTTCTTGGTGACCTTAAGTTGTTAGCCCCTCTCAGGAACTGTTTGATGAGGATGGAAGAGGCATGGATCTTAATGGAGAGAAGGATAGGCCTCTGTGGAGTAGGTCTGCTAGGTAATCCAGGATGAGAGGTAAGGAGAGCTGTGCTGTGTCCGCTCCTTTAGAGTGAATCCAGGAAAAATACCTTTTCCACTTATCAGTATAGGATTTCCTTGTACTGGGTCTTCTGACTTTACGAATGACGTCCAGCACCTGTTTGCTTAGGCTGGCTACTGAAAGAGAATTCAAGGAATAAGCCAGGCTGCAAGGTTCAGGGTTTGCAGTTGCGGATGCAAGATCTGTCCCTCCTGCTGCATGAGGAGGTTTGGGATCTGGGGTAGGTGCCATGGTGACACAGGTGACAGACTGTGTAGTGATGGTACCAGTGTTGTCGTAGTCAGTCTGGGGCAATCAGGATTGTCCTTGGTCCCTCCTGTCTTATCATGAGTAGTACTCTTGTAAGAAGAGGCAGAGGGGGAAATGCATAGATTGAGAGGTTTACCCACTGGAAGGAAATGGCATCCACTTTCCAGGCCTTGCTGTGGGGTACCCTGGTGCAGAATTTGCTGAGCTGGTGGTTGTAGGGGAAGGCAAATAGGGCCACCATCGGCGTACCCCATTTCTGGGTTAGAAGGCTGAAGGTGTTGAGGTCTAATTGCCACTTGTGTGGGTCTAGGAGATTTCTGCTTAAGTCGTCTGACAGAGTTTTGTTTGCCTGGCAAGAATTGAGCTTGCAGGTGAATATGCATAGCCAAGGCAGTGTCCCACAGGGTCATGGCTAGCCTGCAAAGTGGGTAAGTGTGGGTCCCTGTACCACATCACTGTGGTGTTGTCGTTTTTTATTAGGAGGGGCCCTGATAAGAGTAGGGATCTGAAAACTCTCAAAGCGTGCTGAACAGCTAGCATCTCTTTTTGGTTGATGTGCAAATGAATTTGGTTTGTGGGTCCAGTGGCCCTGAATGCACCTGCCATCCAGATGTGCCCCTCAGGCATAGTCTTATGTGTCTGTGGTTAGGGTCTGGGCAGCGTGGGGTTGTGTAAAGGGAAGTCCCTTGTTTGTGGTTGCATGCTGCTGCCCACCAAAGGAGCTCTGTCCTGTGACAAGGTTTAATAGGTATGATAGTTTCCAGGTCCTGAGAATGTTGGCAAAAAAGGCTTTTTAAGTACCATTGAAGTTTCCTCATATGCAGTCCGGCATATGGAGTTAGTAGAATGCAGGAGACCATGAATCTTACAGCCTGCAGGATTTTCCTTGCGGACAGTTGGGTTCTGGTGGCTATTTGAGTGAAGTAGGCTTGTCAGACAGGCTTGTTTTTCTGGAGTAAGGAATACCATCTGGGATGTTGTGTCCAAGCTTGCTCCCAGGAATACAATCTTTTGACTGGGGACCAGTTTTGATTTCTTTTCGTTGATAGTGTACCCCGGGGAGGTAAGAAGGTCCTTTACAAATGTTAAGTGCTGCAACAGGTTTTCCTGTCTGCCTGAATCAGGCAATCGTCCAAGTAAGGGTATACAAGAATCTTCCTCTGTCTGCAGTAGGCAATGGCTGGAGCCAGGCATTTTTTGAAAACTCTGGGAGCAGTGGATAAGCCAAAGAGAAGTGCAGAGAACTGATAATGCATAGATCCTGCCCTGAAACGTAGATATTTCCTGCAAGAGTCCCTGATAGGGATGTGCATATGGGCTTCCTTTAGGTCTAGGGTGGCTAACCAGGCATCTTTGGACAGCATAGGGAGAAGCTGCTGTAGGGTGAGCATTTAGAATTTTGGCACCACCAGAAAGGTGTTTAAAATGGATAGATCTAAGATTGGGCGCCAGGTGCCCTCTTTTCTGGGTACCAGGAATAGTCAGGAAGAAAAATCTTGGAGTATCTGTTCTGCAGGGACAGGCTGAATTGCCCTTATGGAGAGCAGGGATTGAACTTGATTTTATGCCTCTGCCCACTGGTTTGGTGGAAGGTCTGGGAACCCTTTTGGGGTTGGTAGCCTGTGGAAATAAAATCTGTACCACTGGGATACTATGTTGAGGACCCATCGATCGTTGGTGATGGAGGTCAAGTTTTTTGAATGGTGGACTAGTTTTCCTCCTAGGGGCACAAGCAATTGGGCGGAGGTGAGGAGTGGAGATGAGAAGTCATTGTGAATTCTTTCCATAAGGGGGTGGCTTAGCACTCCCTGTTTTAGAAGTGGAGGTACTCCACTGCTTGGATATCTGCATACCCTGAGACTGTAATCTGGGGGGGGGGGGTCTGTTTCCCCTAGGTCTTGTTTGAGATGGCCTTGAGGGGGCTGGAAAAGACCAATGCTTCGACGGACAATGCCTACTGAATCCTGGAGGCTGCACTTGCAAAAAATCTTTGTCTGCATAGACTTAGCTTTTTCTTCCATCTTTTTTCAAAACCTCTTCTGCTTTGGTACCAAACAGATTGTCCTTGTTCAATGGAGCATCCAGTAATTTTGATTTGACATGGTCTGGCAAGGTCTGCTCCTTAAGCGAAGCATGCCTTCTAAAGTACAGAACCTGTGACTGCTGCCCTGCAAGATGCTTCTAGGGTGTCAAACCCACATTGCAGGGTATGCTTGCTGACTTGGCTTGCAGAATGCATAAGCTCCTGTAATTATTTTCTGCACAGTCAGGAAAGGTAGATAATTTTTGCTTACTCAGTTCCATAGTATGTTGCTGGTATTTCATTATGTGGAACTGGCAATTCAATGCTCTAATGGCGAGAGTTGCAGAGCTGTATACTTTTTTTACCCCATCTGTCTAAAGCTCGGGAGTCCCTGTCTGAAGGAGTGGGATTTCTAGCAGTAGTTGCCTTTATTTCTTTAGGCCCTTGGGAGATTACCTCTGGGTCAGCAGTAGGATTTTTGAAAATAAATTTGTGAGAGTCAGGGACTCTACAGTACCTGTCTGGTTTCCTTGGAGCAGGGAGTAAAGTATCAGGAGTTAGACTGGATTCCATAAAGGCATCATCTACAACAACCAGAACAGGAGGGATAGCTAAGGGTCTGTGCTGTGGCAAATCTAAAAATTCCTCAAGTCTCTTTTTGGACTGAGAATAATCCTGGCATTCCCAGTGGAAATGCTCTCTCAAGGTATGTAGGGTTTCACCAAAAGAAAAATACTCCGGAGGGGAAACAGAAGGGATGGATTCTTCTGCATCTGAATCCTCATAAGCAGATAAAGCCATATCTTCAAATTCAGAAACCTCAGAGTCATCGGACTCTTGGTCGGTTAAAGCTGCTGGGGACAGGTCTCTCTTTTAGCACGAGAAGGCTGGCTTCCCCTAATCAGCATAATCAGGTCTTCTCCCATTTTAAGCATTTGAGATTGTGGCAAGGAAGCAGGCGCTTGAGTTTGGGTCGTCATTTTTTTAGGCTTAGAGCGTACTCTTGGCCTTAGAAACACCATAGTTTTGGAAAGAACTGAAGACACGAAAGAAGTCATCGGTTTGGGTCGAATATCGGTAATGTGAAGAGCTTCCTCAGAAGCCGGTGCCTGCACAGAGGCTCCGGACCCATCCAAGGTAGAGACATCCGCAGGTTCCGTAGTCAAAGAAGAGTCTCACGGCATATTGGACTCTGAACAGGTCTCTGTAGCAGAATGCGAATCCACTGAAGCGGGCATCAGGGGCTGCGAAAGCACCTTACTGAGTACCGGCAGACTGGCGACTAGCTTAACGGAAGTGTCGTTTGCAGTTTTGGACCTATGTGGTCTTTGTCTTTAGCCTTACGTTTTTTCGGAAGACGGACGGCTTACCAAAGTTATTTCGCAATACGGAAATCGGGAACAAAGGTATTTAGCAACAATAAGGGCCTGACGAAGACTAGTCCGGGCATTGAACAAAGCACAAAACTGACAGCGAGGTACGTCATGGTCTGGGCCTAAACAGGTGATGCAGTAAGAATGGAAATCTCGGTGTGGTATTTGCTTTCCACAGGCGAGACAATTGTTAACGTTTTCTGACATCAGTTAGAGCAAGAAGAAAGGATCCACAACTGGGTACTTATCTTTAGAAGACTTCAGGATGATACAAATTCAGAAATGAAAACTCGTAGCGGCCGACCGGCACTCGTGCGAAATGCTTCTGCTTCGGGCTCCTCGGCAAGAAAGACTGATGTATTGGCGTAGGCTGACTATTTTTATACCCCTGACGACCTCATGTCAGTCCTGAAGCGACAGCAACCGACGCAGAAATACTAAGTCTCTGGTATTTGGGTCGACTGAGGGCTACTGCTGGCAGATAACCCAAGTGTGATGACTGCAACAGTGAAACACGAAGAACATCTGCAGAGGCAAACCCTGCCCTAGAGTTAGAGAAAAGAGATAAGTGGTAATGCTTTGTACAGGTAATGGACAGAGGTCCAGGTGGCAGCTTACAAGATGTCCCTGGTGGGAACTCCTCTGAGGAATGCTGTGGAAGTGGAGGCTGCCCTAGTGGAATGGGTTCGAACAGACTTAGGGGGTGATTTCCCATGTAGTCTGTATCAGAAATGGATACAGTGTGATATCCGTTTGGAAATAGTTTGCTTGGAAATGGGCTTCTCCTCTGCCCCTGGGGCAAAGCTGACAAGAAGTTGGTCTGTTTTTCTGAAGAGTTTAGTATGGTCCAGGTAGTATCCGAGTTGTCTGTGCACGTCTAGTGAGTGCAGAATTCTTTCTCCCTTGTTTTGTGGATTAGTAAAGAAAGTGAGTAGATGTATGGCCTAGTTAAGGGTCCACATCAGATATTACCTTGGGCATAAAGGAGGGGTTAGTCCTCAGGGAGACCATGCCTGCATGGAAAATGATGAAGGGCTCAACGGCCATGAATGCCTGAAGTTCTGAAACCCTTCTGGCTGAAGTGATATTAGGAAAGGAGTCTTCCAGGAGAGGAATCCGAATTGCTGACGCAACAGGTTCGAATGGAGGTAAGGTTAGTTTTTCTAAAACATAACTCAGGTCCCAGGCTGGCATGGGTGGCCTTCTGGGAGGTCTGATATTAGAAGCCCCTCTGAGGAACTGTTTAATCAAGGGATGTGAGAAGAGGGGCTGGTCTGAATTGAAATGAGCTGAAATGGCTGAGGCATGGATTTTAATAGAAGAGAAGGAGAGGCTATTGAGTACCTCGGCTAGGTAGTCCAAGGTAAGTGGGATAGAAGGTTGTGAAGTACTGCCCACTCTGGACTGGCAGGAGCAGAATCTTTTCCATTTCCCTGCGTAAGATTTTCTGGTGCTGGGCCTTCTGGCCTCTGTGATAATGTCTAGGACCTGTTTGCTTAACAGGGACCCCTTGTTTGCCTTTAAAATACTAGCCATGTTGACAGTTTGAGAGTCTGCAAGTCTGGGTACAGCACCCCCCCCCCCCCCCGCCTGGGTTAAGAGGTCTGGAGATCACAGGAAGCTGCCTGGGAGGCTGTAATGCCAGGCTGCACAGTAAGGGGTACCAATGCTGTCTGGGCTAAGCTGGAGCAATGAGGATGGCCTTTGGTCTCTCCTCCCTTATCTTGATCAGTACCTTGGGAATAAGTGGCAGAGGAGGGAATGCATACACAAAGAGGAAGTTCCAGGGGAAGATCAAGGCATCCACCTTGCACTCTGGGTGGTGACACTCCCTGGCACAGATTTTTTTCAGCTGGTGGTTAAGGTGCGAAGCAAAGAGATACACCTCCGGAGTTCCCCACTCCTGAATGACTTGCAAAAAGATTTTTCTCTGGAGCTCCCATTCGTGGGGGTGGAGTACGTTTCTGCTTAGGTGGTCTGCCAGGGTGTTGCTGACCCCTGGTAGGTACTGGGCAATTAGGTGTAAACCCATGGAGGCGGCTGTCAGCCAGAGGTTCATGGCTAGCCTGCACAGAGTGTAAGATTGGGTCCCTCCCTGTTTGTTGATATACAACATTACTGTGGCGTTGTCTGTTTTGACATGGAGAACCTCTGGGTTGAGATGGGGTTTGAAAGATGTCAGAGCCTTTTGTACTGTCATCATTTCCTTCTGATTGATGTGTAAGGGAAGTTGCTGGGCATCCCAAAGATCATGGGTGCACCCGCCTGCTAGGTGAGCGCCCCAAGCAATGTTTGAGGCGTCAGTGTTGATGGTCTAGCTGATAGGGCGGAGGATGAAGGGAAGACCCTTGTTCTTGGCACAGGCGATCAGAAGGAGAGAGGTCTCTAGAGGCTGAGAGTGTTGACACCAAATGTTCTTTAGATACCACTGAAGTTTCCTCATGTGAAGCCTGGCCAGAGGAATTAGAAAGATGCAAAATTCCATGTACCCCAAGGCATGCAGGAACTTCCTCGCAGTGAGGTGACTTTTGGAAGCCAGCTGGGTAAAGTAGAGAGGCAGGAAGCTCTGCTTTTCTGGGGATAGGAAGGCCATTTGAGATGCTGTGTCCAGCAGTGCTACCAAGAAAATGATCTTCCCAGAGGGTATTTGATTTCTTCACGTTGATGGTGAACCCTAGGGAAGTTAGGAGGGTTCTGACAAAGAGAAGGTCCTGGAGCAGCTTTTCTTTGCACTCTGCCTGAATGAGGCAGTCATCCAGGTAAGGGTAAAGCTGTATATTTCTCTGTCTGCAAAATTCTATGGCCGGGACTAAGCATTTGGTGAATACTATTGGTACACAGTAGATAAGCGAAAGGGTAGCGCAGAGAACTGTAAGTGTTGTGAGCCTTCTCTGAAGCGTAGGAATTTCCTGCAGGATTCCCTTATGGGGATGTGGAGGTAGGCATCTAGGGTCACTAGCCAGGCATTTTTTGTCAGCACAGGTAGCAGCTGCTGCAAAGTTAGCATTTTGAATTTGGGGACCGCCAGGGAGGTGTTCAGAATGGAAAGATCCAGGATGGGGCACCAAGTGCCCTCTTTTCTGGGAACAAGGAATAGTCTGGAATAAAAGCCTCTGCCTGTTTGATCTGAGGGGGCAGGTTCTACTGTCCCCTGGGATATGAGAGTTTGTACCTGTTTCAATGCCTCTGCTCAATGATTTGGAGGCAAGTCTGGGTACGCTCTTGGAATTGGGAGTTCACTGAAAGAGAATTTGTATCCCTGAAAAATGATCTTTAAGACCCATTGGTCCTTTGTTACAGAAAGCCATTTTTCTTTGAAGAGGGAGAACCTTCCTCCTAACTTTTGGTGAGTAAAAGGTGGGTAGAGGGGGGAGAGGGAGTCATTGAGAGTTTCTAACATAGAAGGGAGGTTTAGAACTCCCTGGCTTTGGGGTGGTCCACTGTTTGGTTCTCTGCTGCCCCTGGGATAGGGGCCTGGGTGGTCTGTCCCTGTGGGGCTTACCCTTGGCCCTGTCTGCTTAGGTGCAGGGAAGGACCAGTGCTTAGAGGGGAATGTTCCTGCTGAACCTGGGAGGTTGAACCTGAAAGAAATCTTTTACTGTTTGCATAGATTTTGCTTTGTCTCCATCTTTTTAAGCACCTCTTCTGCTTTTACTCCAAACAAGCGGCCCTTATCCAGGGGTGCATCAATTAGTTTAGACTTGACATGATCAGGGAAAGGTTGTTCCTTCAACCATGCATGTTTCCTAATGACAGATCCTGACACTGCTACCCTGCTTGAGGCTTCTAGGGTGTCATATCCACAGTATAATGAGTGTTTGGCCACTTGACAAGTAGAATGCAGTAAAACTGCTAACTCTTTCGAATTGGCACAGTCAGGGAAGGTTGAAATCTTTTGTTTTAATTGTTCCAAAATGTGTTGTTGATATTTTAACATATGGAACTGACAGTTGAGTGCTCTGATAGCTAAGGTTGCAGAGGTGTATACTTTTTTACCCCATCTGTCCAGAACTCTGGAATCCTTGTCAGAAGGAACAGGATTCTTGGCAGAACTAGTCTTAGCTCCTTTAGGTCCCTGTGTAATGACCTCTGGGTCTGCAGCAGGATTTCTGTACAGGTATTTGTGAGAATCCGGTACTCTGTAATACCTGTCAGGTTTTACTGAGAGAAGGTGGGAGGGCATCAGGGGCTAAGCTGGATTCATGGAAATCCTCATCCACCACTTCTAAAATCGGAGGGATGGCAAGGGGTCTGCGCTGGGGCAGGTCCAGAAACTCTCTAAGTCTTTTCTTTGACTGGGGGAAATCCTGAGATTCCCAAACAAAAA
This sequence comes from Protopterus annectens, assembly GCF_019279795.1. NCBI lineage: Eukaryota > Metazoa > Chordata > Ceratodontiformes > Protopteridae > Protopterus > Protopterus annectens. The sequence goes on from NC_056734.1 coordinate 163,814,780, forward strand.
ACGTTCACAAGTACGGCAGATGCAAACGGCCAAAACAAAGCACAAATTTTCAAAAACAATGGCCAGCACCAAAGTGTACTAAGCACCCGCAAATTTTACTAAGTTATAACAAGTACATGAACATCATACCAGTTTCGGCATAACTACCTTCTTCAGTGATAAACAGCATAATGACAAATAACCAGTTAAATAATAAACCCCTTCTATCTTCCTATTAGATCACTTCCTGTCAATCCCAAAATAGTATATAAAATCATTATAACTAGTTAATTAATTTCATATCAACCCCAAAACATTATAAATTATCATTAAATCCGGGGGAAAAAAAGACCCCCTAGTTTTGTAATCCAATATTTCTCCTTCTTATTTAAGATGGAGTGCCAGCTGAATTTATTACCTCTATGTCCCTGAATTTGGCCAATGATAGTAAAATAAAATTTTGCAGTATTATGGGAAATGCAGGGTCTATAAACAGCGTTAGTCATTCTCCTATTATGTACATCAGTAAGGTGCTCGAATATACATATCCTAAAGGGACAAGAAGTTTGTCCTACGTAGAAGGCAGAGCAGGTACAAGAAACCAAGTACACCACCCAATTACTTCCATAATTCGCAAAAAATCTAATATCAATAACTTGACTTGTATTTTTAGTGGAGAACTGTTTAGACTTGTGCATGTACTTACACAAGGAACAATGACTGCATGGAAAGGAGCCTAACAATTTGTCCCCCATAATAGTCATTTGGTAACTGGTAGCTCCCTTTGTACCGTCCTGTTTAAAGTGTGAAAAATAGGCCCCCCAATGTTTTACCTTTCTGAAATGAAAATTTACATCTGGGACCAAGGACCTGGTACAATTCCTCATTGGCCATCAACATATTCCAATTTTTAGATATCACCTCCCCAATAGGTTGATGTTCAGCCCATAAGTGGTGACAAACCTGATGGTACCCTGATTGTTGTCCTGTGTTTTGTCCTTATACTCCAACAACTGTGTTCTCTCTTGTTTGGAAGCTCAGTTACTGGCTGAAAGGATATCTTGTTGTCTGTAACCCCTGATCTTAAACCTATGGATCAAATCCTGCTGAAATGAACAAAAATCTTTCTGTGTGGAACATATTCCTTTAATATGCAAGAATTGAGACTTGGGTATGTTCCAGATGATGTGTTGTGGGTGTAGACTAGAAGCGTACAACATGTTGTTGTTGTACTGGGGATACTTTCTAAACATGTGTTCTAAGTGTGTCATCAAGATTCCTTATGATCGTAACATCCAGAAAATTGCTTAGAGTAACATCACAATTCAATGTAAATTCTATCCTCCGCTTATTGTCATTTAAGTATTGTACAAACTCCAACAGATATTGCCTGTCCACTCACCATACTGACCAACAGTCATCTAAAAATCTTCTCCAAATGTCCATTTCATTCAGATAGATGTTATGGATGTCACTATATATTAACTGTTCTTCAAGATACCCCATAAACAGGTCACCATAGATGGGGGCAAATGAAGCCCACATCGCTGTACCCCGCGTCTGCCAGTAGCATTCTCCCTGAAAGTAAAACACGTTTTTAGATAGAACAGGTAATGCCATACAAACCAACAATGTATTAAAACCCACCAGATATATACTGGCGCCCTCTAACCAATATTGAAGCGCCTGTAGGCCTGCCCAATAGGGAACATTTGTATACACAGCCTTCACATCCAGGGTACATAATAACCATGTTGGTTCCAATTGTGTATCCGATATAATCTTCAAAAATTGAGTTGTGTCCTGTATTCTAGCTCTTAATAGAGTCAACAAAGGTTTCAAATATTTGGTCAAAATACAGATAAAGGTTCTGTCAAGGAACCAATAACCTGAGACAATAGGCCTGTCTGGAGGTGTATCCAGGCTTTCATGTATTTTAGGCAGTAAATAGAGAATCTGTTTCTGTGGGTCACTCACCATCAGGTGTTGTATGACTGTGTCCTTAATGATTCTCTCATCTACTGCTTGTTGAAGAAACAAATCAATATCCTTCTTAAAATTAGGTGTGGGGCCCATAGGCATATGCAAATAATGCTGTGGGTTAGACAGCTGTCTATTTCCCTCAGACAGATAATCCATATTCATAATAAACACTGCCCCATCCTTATCAGACGGTAATATGACTATGTTCTTGTTACCCTGAAGTACAACCAAGGCCTGTTGTTCACTGACTGTAAGATTATGAGCAAGCGTTTGAAACTGACACAACTTGAATGTAAATCTTCAAAGACAGCTTGCTGAAATATTGATACATGTTTATTCATTGGGGGGGATGAAATCGGACTTGGAAAACCTAAAGTCAGTAGGATCTATGAGAGGTGTCCCTAGAACCAAAACACAATCTTAAATACAGTCTGCGACAAAACTCCAAAACAGTACTGACCATATCATTCTCATCAGAAAAGAAGCCCGGAACATAGTTAAGACCTTTATTGAGTAGACATTTTTGTTTGTCTGTTGTTATCACTGAGGAAATGTTATGGATGTTATAATCACACTCTATCGGGTCATCAATGTTTGTAGTAGACCTTCTACCATGCTTATTCCTGTGTTTCCTCCCACCCCTGTGCCTGCCATGTCCAAAGGGTGGTCCAAACTACATTGCTTCTTAGGGATAGGCGATTCCTGTGTGTAAGGACCCTGCGTGTCTGATGATTCTGCCCTAGAGGTACTACTATAATTAGTACCTGCTTTTAGAGGACAGATATTGATCTTTTCCTCTTTGATCCTGCCACTGATTTATCTATATCCAAAAATTTAACATTCCTTTGATAATCAGTTTCCTCCTCTGATAGTCTCCTATATCCCTGTTAAAGATGCTTATTTTTTTTCTCTTCATTTGTTTCTCAAAGCTCAATAGGTCCTTGGTAAGCTTGTTCAAACATGTAACATAATGGCCACAAAAAGAATGGATGAATCGTGCAAAAGAAAACCAATAAACAAAAAAGCACCACCACGAACCAATAAACAAAAAACATAATGGGGTTGACCTTCAATCTATAAGTATCTCACATACCCCCTGATATTATCATCCTCTCATAATAACTAGTTAGCACCTGTACAAATGCCATCGAAGCATTTTGTTGTGCTATACCCCATTCCCTTATGAGTGCATCATCCATCTTGCATGCCAATGGCTAAATTTTCCCCCTCAGCCCCCTAGGGGTAATATTTTTACTTCGATAGGCTTTGAATAGTCTTGAGATGCCAAACATTCGTACGTAGTGTTCTCATAGTTTTACCCAGTTTATGAAATGTTTGACTGCAGCTGTCACCAGGATCAATTTTTTCCATATCCAAGTTCCCTTCACTTGGACCTGTCAAACCAAATACACGTATGTTGCTCTTATCGACACAAAAACCCTGTAGAATAGAGTCTAGATCCATGACAATAAGCTTCACAATCAATATATATATTACAATTGTATGAAAATTTAGAACACTACAATAATAGACTTTAGTAAGACATCCTGTGGCCTATCAGCCACCAAGGACGAATCAGTATATTCAATTGCCTCCATTCCAAGATAATGTATAAACAAATAACCTCTAATTAATCAAATATCCCCTAGGGCCCATCGGTGATCAACAAACCCATGGTGAGTATAGAATGGAAGGACCACACCCCCAAGAGTAATCTTCATGGTAAATTCAACATCCCACAAAGAGTGCGGATTACTGTCTATCTGGACCCTATCAAATGTTAACCAAACCTGTATATACCAGGGTCAGTGTAGGTCCTATACAGAAACTGTTCTAAAGGGACAAACCACTACCATATTTAAAGACACTTGATCAAAAAAAAAAAATCCTGAGATTCTCATTGGAAATGTTCCCTGAGGATGTGAAGGGTTTCCCCACAGGAAAGGTCATCTGGTGGGGAGGCAGAAGGAATGGATTCATCTGCATCTGAATCCTCGTAAGCAGTCACAGGTTGTTCCTCTTCAAAATCTGAATAGTCAGATTCCTCAAAATCCTATCCTGTCTATTTCTGGAGAAGGGTGTATTTTCCTTTTTGAAGCTGTGACCTGACTAACCCTGACAAGGGAAATGAGATCCTCCACCATTTTAAGCATTTGTGCTTGGGGCGGTGGAGCAGGAACAAAATGGTGGCTAGAGGCAGATTTTCTATGAGTGGCCTGGCTTCTAGGCCTAAGAGTATCCGTAGGTCTGAGAGAAGCGGTAGTCGGATTAGAAGACGTCAGTTTTTGTCTAGATTCAGTAGTGTAAGAGGCCTCCTGGGAAGCCGGTGCCTGCGTTGCAATTCCAGAGCCAAAGGCTGGGAAGATGAAGAAGATTTCTGCGTCATACTGGACTCTAAAAGGGTCTCGGGTAGAAGCCTGTGTAGATATTGAATAGGGCATCAGGGGCTGCGAAAGTGCCTCACTGAATTCCGGAGAACTGACTACCTGCTTAGCGGTAGAGTCGTCGGAAGGCTTAGCCTTGTGTGGTCTGTCTCTATCTTTATCTCTGTGTTTTTTCGGAATGTCCACGGATTGTTGGCTGACAGATGTCATTTTGGAATGCGAAGACGGAAGACAAAAATACCTGTATACAATAAGAGCCTACGGCGAATGGTTCTTGTGTTAATTCATTCACTCCGGAGCAGCTAGGAAAATGCTGCCTGCTTACTTCCACCACAAGAACAGCAGTGCAGCCTGAGGTCATTTTCAGATAATCCATGTGCAATACCATACAGAAAAAGTACAGTTTTGTACCTACCATAAATGTAGATGTTCAAAGATCCACATTGCTGCAGTCATAACTTGTGGGTAGTCCGCTGTCCTCGATCGGCCCGAATACCAAAGTATTAGGCTGGCGTCGGTCATGGGCGCTCAGATCTGACGTCAGTGCTTCATGGTATTAAAGCGCATGACCGACGTCATATCCTCAGTCTTTTCTTGCCCCAGATGTCAGAAGGCCCTAAAAAGAAAGGTCACAGCCAAAAATAGAAAAAACCTCCAAAACTCATGTACAAACAACCTCTACCACCCAAACCATACAACCACTCCAAACTACAGAGGGGAAGGAGGGAGGGTAAATTGGACTGCAGCAATGTGGATCTTCGAACATCTACATTTATGGTAGGTACAAAACTGTACTATGTTCTTCATCTCACATTGCTGCAGTCATAACTTGTGGGTAGAATCCCAAAGCAAAGGTAAAGGGAGGCTGGCAAAATCATAAAGCATTGGGAGCTGCTAACATGCCCTGTAAGACTGCAGTGGCAAATCCAGCCCTAGATTTGGAATAAAGAGGGAGATGGTAATGTTTAGAAAAAGTGTGCACTGAACTCCAAGTAGCTGCCTCCAAAATATCTTTAGTAGCTACACCCCTTAAAAAAGCAGTAGAAGTGGCAGTAGCCCTAGTGGAATGAGGTCTGATTCCAGCCGGAATCTCCTTACCATGATGAGAATAACAAAAAGCAATACAATGGCCAATCCACTTAGAAATAGTTTGTTTTGAAACAGGTTTCCCCTGAGAGGCCAAAGCAAAAGAAACAAACAACTGTTGAGACTGTCTGAACTTTTTAGTCCTGCTCAAATAACGCAACTGCCTGTGAATATCCAAAGTGTGCAAAATTTTCTCCCCTTTATTTTGAGGATCAGCATAAAAAGTAGGCAAATGAATAGATTGGTTCAAGGCCACATTTGAAACCACTTTAGGCATAAAAGTAGGGTTAGTATGCAGAGATACCCTATCCTTATGAAAAATCAGGAAGGGTTCAACTGCCATTAGAGCCTGTAATTCAGATACCCTTCTAGCAGACATAATGGCCAACAAAAAAGCAGTCTTCCAAGACAAAAATTTTAACACAGATGTAGCTGCAGGTTCAAAAGGAGGTAAAGTAAGCTTTTCCAACACAAAATTGAGATCCCAGGAAGGAGTAGGAGCTCTACGCGGGGGTCTTATGTTCTCTGCCCCTCTAAGGAATTGCTTAAACAAAGGATGAGAGAATAATGGTGGGTCACAGTCATAGTGAGCAGAAATGGCTGCAGCATGAACTTTTACAGAGGAGTAAGACAAACCCTTGTCTAATAATTCCGTAAGATATTGAAGAGAAACACTCAAATCAGGCCTGGAAACATCAAAGCTCTTCGCTTTGCTCCAAATAAAAAAATCTCCTCCATTTATCTGCATAAACTTTCCTTGTACTAGGCCTTCTGGCCTCCAAAATAACATTCAAAACTTGTTGAGGAAGCTGCGACCCTCCAGGTTCTAGAACAGAATATGCCAGTCTGTTAGATGCAGGGACTGAATCCTGACATTGAGGAAATGATTGCCTGCCTGAGACAACAGGTGTGGAATTGAAGGCAAAGGCCAAGGAGGCTCCCTTACTAAACTCCTCAGCAGAGGGTACCAGTGCTGTCGAGGCCAATCTGGAGCTATTAGAATCATGGAGGGCTTGTCTTGTCTGACCTTCAAGAGCACCTTGGGAAGGAGAGGCAGAGGAGGAAAGGCATAGACGTGAAGATTGCTCCAACTGAATGATAGAGCATCCACTTTCCAAGCTGTTGGATGAAACATCTTTGTGCAAAACTTTGGCAACTGGAAATTTAGTGGAGAAGCGAACAGATCTATGTCTGGAGTCCCCCATACCACTGTCAACTGTCGAAATACAGGAGGATCCAATTTCCACTCGTGGGGATCCACCATCTGTCTGCTCAAAACATCTGCTAAGGAGTTCTGTGCTCCTGGCAGAAACCTTGCCTGAAGAGTGAGGTGCAAACTGAGAGCAGTCTCCCACAAAACCATAGCTTGCCTGCAAAGAGGGTACGAATGGGTTCCCCCTTGCTTGTTGATGTACCACATGACAGTTGTGTTGTCTGTTTGAATCAACACTTGTCCTGGGTGAAGTAGATCCTTGAAAGCCATCAATGCAAATTGGACTGCTAACATCTCCTTCAAGTTGATATGTAAATGTTGAAGTCTGGCAGGCCACGTGTCTTGAACCCATTTTCCATTGAGGTGAGCTCCGCAAGCCTTGTCCGAGGCATCTGTCGTTAAGATCTGACTCGCCTCTGGTCGGGTCACAGAGAGTCCCTTGTTTAGGTGACATTCCTGAGCCCACCATGAATGCAAGGTATTATCTGAATGACAGTGTCCAGATCGTGGCAGTGTTGCGTCCATACACTTTTGAGATACCATTGTAGCTTCCTCATATGCAGTTTGGCATTGGGAAGCACCAGAATACAAGATGCCATGAACCCCAAGGCTTGAAGGACTGTCCTTGCAGTCAGCCTGGACCGTAGAGACAATTGTTGGAAGTAAAGTCAAAGGTTTCTTTGTTTGTCCAGGGTCAAAAAGGCCATCTGGGAAGCTGTATTCAGTCTCACACCCAGAAAGCACATTTCCTGAGAGGGTACTAGACTGGACTTTGTTTCGTTCACAGAATACCCTAGGCACCTTAACACTGCCATAACATACTGTAGATGGTGAAGAAGCTTGTCTTTGTCTTGAGCAAGAATCAGGCAATCGTCCAAATAAGGATAAATTTGTATCCCTCTTAACCTTAAGAAGGCTATCACCGGAGCCAGAACCTTTGTGAACACCCTGGGCGCAGTAGATAAGCCAAAGGGCAATGCAGAGAACTGATAATGTAAAGTCCCAGCCCGAAAACGCAGGTATCTCCTGCAACTGGGCCTGATAGGAACATGAAGATAAGCCTCTTTGAGATCCAGAGTTACCATCCAGTGATCTTTGCCCAACAGAGGCAGAAGTTGTTGCAACGTCAACATTTTGAATTTTGGAATGTCCTGGTATGTGTTGAGGATAGATAAATCCAAAATTGGCCTCCAAGTGTTTCCTTTCTTTGGTACAAGAAACAGGAGAGAATAAAATCCTAGGCCCACTTCTGACAGAGGGACCTGCTGTAGAGCTCCCATTTGAAGAAGTAAAGAAATCTGTTTGTGAGCCTCTACCCTTTGCTGAGGAGGAACGTCTGGCATGCCCTTGAAAGGAGGCAATGTGTGGAAATAAAACTTGTAGCCTCGGTCTATAATGTCCAACACCCATTTGTCCTGGGTGACAAAGCCAATTTTGCTTGAAGAGTGCCAACTTTCCTCCCAAAGGTGCTGCCAGACAGGAGGGATCTGGCAGCTGAAGATGCAGGTCATTGGGCCTGTTTACGAAAGGACTGGCCCCTGCCCTCACCTGTAGATTGTGCAGGGGAACTCCACGTTCTAGGTCTGAAAGAACTCTGAGCTCTGCCCCTACCACGCCTAGATCTGCCCCTAGACTGTAAATCAGAAGAAGGATAAGCCCATTCCTTAGTAGGTCAATTCCTGCTAAACTTAGGGGGCTGCACCTGCAAAAAATCTTTAACAGTCTGCATAGACTTAGCCTTGTCTTCCATTTTCTTTAAGACAGACTCCACAGGAGAACCAAACAAAACTTCAGACTGTAAAGGAGCATCTAAAATTCTAGCTTTAACATGCTCTGACAAATTCTGATCCTTAAGCCAGGCGTGCCTGCGAATAACTGATCCAGTGGCAGCCACCCTGGAAGAAGCCTGTAAAGCATCGAAACCACACTGTAAAGAAAGCTTACCCACCTGATCAGAGGCATGCACCAAATCCTGTAATTCCTTACACTCTAATGCCCTCTGCCAAAGCATCTACTTTAGATTTTAACTGAGTAAGTAGAAAATTCTGGTACTTCCACATATGAAACTGGCAATTCAAAGCCCTCATTGCTAGAGTGGAAGAGGTGTACACTTTCTTACCCCACCTATCCAAAGCTCTAGAATCTTTATCCATAGGAACTGGATTCTTTACAACAGAAGCCCTGACACCCTTAGGTCCCTGGCTAATAGTTTCTGGGTCAGCCCTTGGGCTCTTATACAGATATTTATGAGCCTCAGGCACTCTGTAATACCTATCTGGTTTAACTGGCGCAAGAGGCAAAGAGTCTGGATTAAGGGAAGCCTCAGAGAAAACATCCTGAACAACATCCAAAACAGGAGGTATAGCTAAGGGCCGATGTTGTGGCAAAACAAAATTCCCTAAGCCTCTTTCGAATCAGAAATCCTGGCCTTCCCATTTAAAATGCTCCCTCATAGAATGCAGGGTTTCTGAAAAAGAAAAATCCTCTGGAGGAGAAGCAGAAGGACTGGAATCCTCTGCGTCTGAATCAGAATAAGGAGGAAAATCCTGAGTGTCTTCAGCCGAAGACTCTGAGTAATCTGAAGCCTGTTCCAAACATTCTACCTCTGGCTCCACCCTAGGCCTCTTATCTGGAGGGGGCATAGAACCCCTGATTAAGGAAATTAAATCTTCTGCCATTTTAAGCATGTGTTTTTTAGGCACAGAACCTGCAGAACTAGGACTGACACCTGAGAAAGGCAAACCAGGCCTGCCCTTAGAAGGTGCCTTAGAGACAGAAGGAGAAGGCCTAACCCCCTTAGGCAAAGAAGAGAGTACAGCAACCTGAGAGGCCCCCTCAGCCTGACCTGACTTCTGAGAGGCCACATCCTGCAAAATTAACATCTCCCCCTGAGACTCAGTTGAAACCTCGGCTGGATCTACAGATTCCACCATAGTTTCTAAAGAACCGGCGTCCGGGACGGACGACTAATCCTGCTTGGACCTTAACGCTTTTTCCTTGCGCTTCTTAGCGGTAGCGGGCGTCGGAGGATCCGACGGCATATTGTAATTACACCGCTTACCGAAGATAAGTCTAGCGCAATCTAACCTACGTTTAATGGTGCGCTTATTAAACCTAGCACAAAAGCGACACCAGACTACGTCGTGTTCGGGCCCCAAACAAGGAATACAGAGAGAGTGGCAATCCCTATGCGGTATCTGTTTCCCACAAGAAATATAATTATTCACTTTTTCTGACATCCGGAATTAACTGAGGCAAGAAAAAACAAAAATATTCTAACGGGTACTTAGCCCAACTTGGTTTCGGTCTGAAACTCAGAATACGAAAATTTCAGAACGCCGAATGGCACTTGCAAACGCTTCTGCTTCGGACCATGCGGCAAAAAAGACTGAGGATATGACGTCGGTCATGCGCTTTAATACCCTGACGCACTGACGTCAGATCTGAGCGCCCATGACCGACGCCAGCCTAATACTTTGGTATTCGGGCCGACCGAGGACAGCGGACTACCCACAAGTTATGACTGCAGCAATGTGAGATGAAGAACATCAAATGTTCATAACACTTAAACCATAAGAGCTAGACTAAAAATGTGAATGCGAAAGCTGTTCAGCAGACACTAACCTTTCCAATAGTGTGAATGTTGATAGTGTATATCTACGTCATTATTAAACATTTGCCAAGGAATGCTGATAATATGCATATTTTTTACCTTTTTGGTAAAACAAATCACAATATCTTGGTGAATGTACTTTGTAGGCCCATACAATTTGTAATTAATTTGTTTGTAAGCTTTAAAATTATACCTTAATCATTACTGTGGGATGCTCCTTTACTGAGATACTAACAGAAATATGATTTTATTTCTCATAATTGATAATTAAACAAAGCATAATATCTCATCACCTGTAACAGACAGAGACTACATATCAGTGTACAAGTTGTGTGGCTCAATGTCAGCTTCAAAACGATGCTTCATGTGTGCCATCACCATACTCCCTTGCAAAGATATGGGCATAATAATGAGAAATATGGCAAAGGTATAATTTTCATAAGCCTACAAGACTAAACAAACAGTAATATCTGTACATGTGAACATCATACAGACATAGTTCTTTCATCATATTGTAGGAAGTAATCCTGTCTTCAAAATGAGGTATAACTTGGCACACAGGCATGCTCCCTAGCAAAGTTATTTACCAAAATATGAAAAAATCATTAATTTTCATAACCTAAGTCCTAAACAAACTGATATCTGCATATGTGTACAGCATACTGACACCATTCTTTTACCATGTTGCAAGTACTAACACAGTCTTCAAACTGAGGGATTACTTAGCACATTGACATGTTCCCTAGCAAAGTTATTTACCAGAATATGAACAAATATATTTTTCATAACCTAAGTCCTAAAGCTGTGATATCTGTACATGTGTACAGCATACTGACAGTTCTTTTACCATGTTGTAAGGACTAAACTGACTTCAAAATTAGGTATAACTTAGCACACGGACATGCTTCCTAGCAATGTTACTTACCAAAATATGAAAAAAAAATAATTTTCATAACCTAAGTCCTAAACAAACTGTGACATCTGTATATGTATACAGCATACAGACACGGATAAAAATGCTACATCTAAAGAAATCCCAATCCCTCCGCACCACATGCTCCAGAGACCTCAACCTCAATACCATAATCAACAAAACATGCTGGAGGGACAGGTTCATAACCCAGAGACTGCCCATGCTAAGGAATACACTTCCCATACATGTCAAGCAGAGCACTTCACTGGCCCTCTTCGAGAGAAATCTTGATGAGTGGATGGGAAATAGAAAATTCACCCCAGGGATCACTCCAGTGGGTTTACTCGACAGAGGCACTGGGAACTAAGGTCGGGGGGGGGCAGGATGCCAGGGTAATCCTATGGGCTAGGCTTGTAAAGGCTCCAGAGCCATTAGCCTAGTACACACCTATAAAGCTATATCTGTATAGGTGTACAGCATACAGACAAAGTACAGTTGTGTAAACTTTCCATGAATGTAGATGTTCGAGTGTATTCACTGTTGCAGTCATTACATTTGGATTATCTGCTTGCAGTGGCCCTCAGTCGACTTGAGTCTTGGGTCCTGCATCAGTTGCTGTCCCTTCTTCCATGACGTCAGGTCGTCAGGGATATAAAACATGCAGCCAACACCATTACATCAGTTTTTCTTGCACCAGATGTCAGGTGACCCCCGAATGGGAAGCAATTAAATCTATAACACAAGGATATACCTCCAACAAAAAAGCAAATACACCAAAAAGCTCTTTGAGCATAGTAAGTGAGAGTAAAGGTATAGCCAAAAGAAGAAAGGGGGCTGGAGGGAGGGTAACCAGGACTGCAACAGTGAATACACTCGAACATCTACATTTATGGTAAGTGTACACAACTGTACTATGTTCTTCGTGTTTCACTGTTGCAGTGATTACATTTGAGTACATTCCCAAAGCTAAGGTTGGGAGGAGAAATTTAAATAGAATTAGGACCAGCTATAAGGCCCTGCAAGACTGCACTGGCAACATCAGCTCTGGATTTAGAAAAAATTGGCAAATGATAATGCTTGGTGAAAGTATGTACAGAATTTCAGTAGCAGCTTCTAGGATGTCCCTTGTAGGGATGCCCCTGAGAAAGGCTGTAGAGGTAGATGCAGCCCTGGTAGAATGGGGTCTGATGCCCTGTGGGATAGGTTTTCCATGGTGCTTGTAGCAGAAATGAATGCAGTGGCCTAACCATTTTGAAATGCTTTGCTTTGAAATAGCTTTCCCCTCTGTCCCTGCAGCAAATGCCACCAGCAGTTGTTCAGATTTCCTTTGATGTTTAGTCCTGTCCAAGAAGAATCTAAGTTATCTGTGCACATCTAAGGAGTGCAGTATCCGTTCCCCTTTGTTCTGTGGGTTAGGAATGAAGGTAAGCAAATGAATGGACTGATTAAGAGCCACACTGGATACGACCTTGGACATGAAGGAGGGATTGGTTCTGAGGGACACCCTGTTCGCATGAAAGATGATGAGACTCCACTGCCATAAGGGCCTGTAATTCAGATACCCTTCTTGCAGAAGTGATTGCTAAAAGGAAAGCTGTTTTCCAGGAAAGGAATTTTAAATCTGCAGTAGCAGCTGGCTCGAAAGGAGGAAGAGTGAGTTTCTCCAAGACAAAGTTGAGGTCCCAGGCTGGAGATGGAGCACTCCTGGGTGGCCTTAAAATTTTGCCTCTCTGAGGAACTGCTTGAGCAGTGGGTGAGAGAAGAGGGGAAGCACTGTGCTGTAATGAGATGAAATGGCTGATGCATGAATTTTGATGGAGGAAAAGGACAAGCCCTTATGAAGCATCTCAGTCAAATATTGTAGAATCTGAGGTAAATTGGGCACTGCTGCGCTCATCCCTTGAGACTGGTTCCAGGTACAAAATCTTTTCCATTTTGCAGCATAAGATTTTCTAGTACTAAGCCTCATAGCCTCTAAAATGATTTACTGAGGGGTGGTAAAGGAGAGATTAGGTAATTAGCCAGGCTGCTAGGTTCAGGGTTTGCAGCTGAGGGTGAAGAATCTGGTTCTCCTGCTGAGACAACAGGGAAGGGAGTCGGAGGCAGGTGCCATGGGGCCACGCGTGACACATTGCGCAGGAAGGGGTACCAGTGCTGGCGTGGCCAGTCTGGTGCAATTAAAATCGTCCTTGGCTTGTCCGGTTTGATCTTTAGTAGTACCTTGGAGAGCAGAGGCAGAGGAGGAAAGGCATAAACTGAAAGGTTTTTCCAGCTGACGGATAGAGCATCCACTTTCCAAGCTAGTTTGTGGGGAATCCTTGTGCAAAATTTGTCCAATTGATGGTTCTGGGGGGAGGCAAACATGTTAACATGTTGAAAATCCTTGGTTCCAGTTTCCACTCGTGTGGGTCCATGAGGTTTCTGCTTAGTCTATCTGCCAGTGTATTTAGTTTTCCTGGCAGGAATTGAGTTTATAGATTCACTTGGTAGCTCAGGCTGTGTTCCACAATGCCATGGCTTGTCCACAGGGGGGGTAAAAGAGTGTGTACACCCCCCTGCTTATGTACCACATGACCGTGGTGTTGTCTGTCTTTACCATTAGTTGTGCTGGAAGACTGTGGTCCTTGAAGGCTGTCAGAGCATTCTGTACAGCTAACATTTCCTTTTGATTTATGTTTAGGTGCATTTGACTTGGGTTCCATTTGCCCTGAATGCACTTCCCTAATGCACTTCCCTGCCAGGTGAGCCCCCCATGCATAGTCAGATGCGTCTGTTAGGGGACTACCCTTCACACTACCCCCTGCCGCCCAAACCTTGTTCTGGTGGCAGACCTCTGCCCACCAAAGGACATCTAGGCGTAGGTAAGGTAAGATAGGAATCATTGCTTCTAGATCCTGTGAATGTTGACACCATAGGCTTTTGAGATACCATTGCAGTTTCCTCATATGCAGCCTTGCATATGGAATTAGAAGAATGTAGGAGGCCATGAACCCCAAGGCTTGCAGTATTTGCCTTGCAGATAACTGGGTTTTTGTGGCCACTTGTTTGAAGTAGGTTATCAAATTAACCCTTTTCTCTGGCGTGAGGAAAGCCATCTGGGAAGTTGTATTCAAGCTTGCTCCCAGGAATATAATCTGTTAACAGGGTACCAGTTGTGATTTATTTTCGTTTATGGTGTACCCGAGACAACTCAGTACCCTTTGAACAAAGGCCAGATGATTCAAAAGTATGCCCTGGCTTTCTGCCTGAATTAGACAAACGTCCAGGTATGGGTATATTTTAATATTTCTTTGTCTGCAAAATGCAATGACTGGAGCTAGGCACTTTGTGAATACCCTGGGCACAGTAGATAAGCCAAATGGCAGTGCAGAGAACTGATAGTGCATGTAGCCTGCTTTGAAGCATAGGTATCTTCTGCAAGACTCCCTGATGGGGATGTGCAGGTATGCTTTTTTTTTTTTTTTTTTTTTTTTTAAGTCTAGTGTTGCCAACCATGCATCTTTGCCTAGCATAGGAAGCAGCTGGTGAAGAGTCAACATCTTGAATTTTGGAATCACCAGAAAGGTATTTAGAGTAGAAAGGTCCAGGATAGGACGCCATGTATTGCCTTTTCTGGGTACCAGAAAAAGTCTCGAATAGAAACCTTGTCCCTTTTCATCTTTTGGTACCAACTGAATAGCCCCCATACTTGAGAGAGAGAGAGAGAGAGTACTTGATTTTGGGCCTCCGCCCACTGATTTGGGGGTAGATCTGGCCACCCGTTTGGTGTTGGTAAAGTGTGGAAGTGAAATCTGTATCCTTGGGACACTATATTTAAAACCCATTTGTCCTGTGTAATGAGTTCCCAGTTTTTGGCCTGCGGACCAATCTTTCCGCTTAAAGGAGCATTCAGTTGGAAAGTGCTTGGAAGTTTTAAAAGCAAGTCATTGAGACAGTTTTCCATAGGAAGGAGTTTTACTACTCCCTGATTTGGGTGTGGGAACCCCCCACTACTTAGTCTTGTGTGTCCCCTGGGACTGAAACCCGAGGATTCTGCTGTGTCTGGGTTTGGCTTGAGAAGACCTGGAAGGGGCTGGAAAGGACCAATTCTTAGAGGGCCAGTGCATACTAAATCTAGGAGGCTGAACTTGTAAGAAATCTTTAACAGTTTGCATAGATTTAGCTTTATCTTCTTCCATCTTTTTAAGAACTTCCTCAGCCTTGTTGCCAAACAGGCAGTCCTGATTTAAGGGAGCATCCAACAATTTAGCTTTAACATGATCAGGCAAAGATTGCTCCTTAAGCCAAGCATGCCTTCTGAGCACAGACCTAGTAACAGCAGCCCTGCAAGAGGCCTCTAATGAATCAAAACAACATTGCAAAGTACGTTTTCCAACCTGTTCAGCCGAATGCTTTAAATCCTGTAATTCTTTATTTTCTGCACAGTCAGGAATCAACATCATTTTCTGTTTAAGCAATTCAATAACATGTTGCTGATACTTTAACATATGAAACTGACAGTTTAAAGCCCTAACGGCCAAGACTGCATAAGTGTAAACCTATTTACCCCATCTATCCAGCGCCCTGGAGTCTCTATCAGAAGGGGTAGGATTTTTAGCAGTAGAAGCCTTAACGCCCTTGGGTCCTTGTGAAATAGTCTCTGGATCCGCAGCAGGATTTTTAAAAAGGAATTTGTGTGAATCAGGAAACCCTGTAATATCGGTCAGTTTTCTGGGAGCAGGAGGCAAAGAATCAGGGGCCAAACTAGATTCCGAAAAAGCATCATCAACAATCTCTAGTACAGGAGGAATAGCTAAAGGCCTATGCTGAGGCAGGAGTAAGAAATCCCTAAGCCTCTTTTTTGAATCAGAAAAATCCTGGCTTTCCCAGTGGAAATGCTCCCTTAGAGTATGTAAGGTTTCACCAAAAGAAAAATCCTCTGGAGGGGAACCAGAGGGAATACAGTCCTCTGCATCAGAATCCTCATAAGTAGATCACGGCAAATCCTGATCATCAGAAGAATCAGAATCCTGGACAGAAGATTCATAAACAACTTCAGTCTAGGTCTCTTTGAAGGGGGAGGCTAACTGACAATTTCTGGATAATTAAACCGAGAACCGAAATATTTAGAAGCGAAAATATACAGATGACAGATGGTGCGCTGATTAAATAAAGCACAAAACCGACAGCAAGGTACGTCGTGGTCAGGGCCTAGGCAAGGAATACAGTACGAATGAAAATCTTTATGAAGTATTTGCTTTCCACAAGTAATGCAATTAACATTTACTGACATCGGTAAGGAGCAAGAAAAAGTTTCCCCAATGGGGTACTTAGCTTTAGTTGAAGACTTCAGTTCTGAAACTCGAAAATGAAAATTTCAGGAGTCGGCCGACCAGCACTTGCGAACTGCTTCTGCTTTGGGCACCGCACAGCAAGAAAGACTGATGTAATGGCGCCGGCTGCATGTTTTATACCCCTGATGACCAGACGTCATGGAAGAAGGGACAGCAACCGACACAGGACCCAAGACTTTGTTAATCAGGCCGACTGAGGGCTACTGCAAGCAAATAACCCAAATGTAATGACTGCAACAGTGAAACACGAAGAACATTGTTCCTTTACAATGTTGTAAGTACTAATACAGTCTTCAAGATGAGGGATTACTTAGCACATTAACATGTTCCCTAGCAAAATATTTTACCAAAAATGAAAGAAAGAAACTTGGGGGGGGGGGGGTGCCTTATGCATGACTCCACATAGACAGAAACTAAATTCTGGCCTGTGCATTCAACAATGTGATAACGACTTTTAGTAATGTGCATAACAGGAGCAGCTGCTGAGTGTTTTACCGGACAAGTGATAATGACCAAGTGTTATACTGTGACTGCACATATTGTAAATGAATAACGTGATAATGGCTTACATTTCATTACTGCGATGTTCTGTATGCTCAGATAAAGATGATAACTTGCACATAACCTGTGGATTACACATTCATTACATTCCTGGTGCAGGTGTAATGTAAGACCAAGTCATTACCATCTTTTAAGAAAAGACCTCAGTAATTCAATAAAAATAGCATAACAGTTATATATTACTAAGCGCTTTCTCTCATCTAAACTGTACACACAAATACAAGAAGTCAGCAATATTGTCCTACATACTGAGTTTATCAGAGCCTGAACTACTATAAGTCGTAATAAAATTTATATAATATTTATATCACTGAGACCTTCCTGTCACCTAAACTGTACACAGCAATGACAAAGGCAGAGGTATTGCCCAACTGTTTTCATTGATCCATGCCAGAATTAATTCGCTCAAGGTGAAGGCTACCATAACAAATGCTTAGATTCTCTAAGACAGCAGCTAATCTTGCAGTGAGAGCATCCCTCTCATTAGTTTTGATTTTTTTCACTTCATTCATTCCTATATTTAGCACCGAATACAACTGCTTCTTATACAATTATCATACATTCTACATTCAGTAAACATTTCACACAGACATAGTTTCCCATAACATATTACTCCAACTTATTCCCCTTGTCTTAGCATGGATTTTTCTGAAGGATATGAAGTCTGAAACACAAATGTATATCTTTATTTTGTGACTTCAGTCCTCAGATTATCCCAGTAATTTGCCAGAAAATATCTAATTTTATGAGGAACAGATCAAAAATATGTGGCATGAATCTGCACATTCTGCCCCCAAGAGCAGCTCCACCTGCGGTGACTCCTTACCCCCCACACACACACAGCAGCCCCTCCCCAGCCATTCCAGTTTTCCACTACTTGGCTATTACGGAAATGCAGCAACTCCATCAAGGCAGGGTCAGAAATGGCCTTGTATGCCAGACGCAGGTCACCTCTGAGCAGTCTGTATGAGACTGAGTAGAGGGACAATGGTTTTAGCCTATCTGTATAAGATAGGTGTTTGAGACTCTGGATTTTCCTGGTCAGTTTTTCTTTTTCTAAATCTTAATATTTAATGTATTTACCCCACTGTTATTTTCTTCCTACACCACTGCGAACTGTTTTGCTCTATTTCCTGTGTACTAAAATATGCCTTACTTTAGCTGTATTTTTGACAGCTTTTACCTGTACTCTATTCTATTTATGTATTTTGTAATTTTGGTATATGGTGCTTTTTTCCCAGAGCTTCTGATGAAAAGGGGCCTTGTACTCAGTTATATTTCCCCAGTAAATAATCAGTCAATAAATATTAAATCCATTAGTGGTATTACACATTACGTATTATTTCACTTACTTATAACACGTTCTGTGCATATTTTAGTCTGTTACAATACCAATCTACTCCAATTACTAACTTTACCCGCTCTCTAAACTACTTTATACCACAGCATAGATTAAGTAGGTAGATGCACTTTATTCTTTATACTCTGTTTCTTGCTAGTCCTGTCACCCTGTGGGTCACAGGTAGGATACCAGACTTTACTCGAGCCCTCTGGATTACCTCTACTTAACCTGTTAAAAAATAGCTAATATTGATCCAGTTGAGTTAGTATCAGTCGCATACAACTCAAAACAATGATGAGCTTAGATTTGTTACCACTTTTGGAAGCAATAATTGTAAGATGAACTAGATAATAAATGTTGACCCATTTTTTTAAATAATAACATTCTTTTGAAGGAAAAGACTGTGCATTCAGTTATTGTAGAAATATAGGCTAATTATTCAATCTCCCCAAGAATGAAACCATTCCCAATTTACCATTGCACATCTATCACAGATTGGTTGAGGTGTAGTTTTTCTCAATAAGTTGTAAATACCACATATTTTACTAATAAAAGTTCAAAAACCTCATTTGACAATAGAGCACTGATCACATGCTATAATCCCTGGATGATTTACTTTGACTAATGTAATTGCAGTGCCCTTCATACAGGGCAAACGTCTTGCACCTCTAAACAATGTGTAACAGCACATTTAAGTTATATGCACTGCAAAAGAACATGTAGTTCTTCATTATTTCAATCTTTTATTCTTCTAAAACGTATAGCGCAACATAGACTTCATATCTTATAAGCAATATGAAAACAAATCCCCCCAGAAAAACGGAACATAAATAGCTGTATGCAATATTTACAGTACGTCAGAAAACAAATTCTAAAACCATATTACAATGAAACTGTAAAATAAACAGATGACAGAAAAGAGGAAACTTACATAGTGTGTGACTCAACTAAGATTCACTTCTATTAACTCTGTGATTCTATTAGATTCAATACTTTGGCAAGACAATCTGAAACAGCAGCATGATGCTGGTTTACAGTCTGATCATGCTGCATCATATGTGATGTCCTCCAGTTAATTTAACATTTATAATTAATATACTTCAAAGGTCTTCCACACACTGTGTGTATTTACATGCTGCAATGCACACAATTCCAGTGTAAACGGCACTCTAAATATTGCCAGATGTACTGTATTGTCCTGGGCTGTAAAAGAAAGGGAGCATCGCTACTAATACAAACATAAAATACAACTGGCAAAATATTCAAAAAAGGTACTGCTTGAGAAGTGTAATGCCACATTTGAATTGCATTAAGCTACAAGATTTCCAGATGTTCTGACGGATACAGTTCTGTAAATTATGGTAAAACCTAGCCTTTAATAAAAAAAAAAATCTAAATTAATAATGATGCGTAATTATTCACACGTGGGGCAAGTAATAGAATCCTTTCACTGAAATGCACAAGCCAATGCAGAATAACCTACAGACTCGTTCGCCTGACAAGCATAACGAAACAGAAAATCAGACTGCAAGAATGGCAATTCAACAGACCAGTACATTTTCTAAATCTAAATATACACGAGTCCCGTAAACTTTTAACTCTTTTTTAATTAATCATAATAAAACCACACTACCTTCCATTTGTTAAAAAAAACATGAATCAGCCAGTATATAATCAATGTATAGGCATTTACAGCAGATCCATAACCAAAACAAACACTACAGTCCAAGAGAATAAAGATAAACCGCAACCTGCACGAGATTACTACAGCAGGAAGTGTTGTTTTGAAAGGCGGCTTCACCCACTATCGGGTCCCCCCACTGGTTGGTGTTTAAGTCACAGAGCACTTTCTGTGCAGAAGCAAAACCAAAACAAAAGGAATGTCTTGAAGACTGCAGTACACTTCTGACATAAAAAGCATACGTGCAGGTTATTATATGGGTAAAAGCAGTCTTCGTTACCACTACTGCACATACCTACTACTGTCCTGAGGTGCTTCAGGTGAATGAATACATCCTCCTTTGGGTCCAGAACTTTCTGTGCAGATTTATTGATGTCTCCATGACTCCTTTGAGAAAACATTGCACTGTGGATTCAAGGTTGTGGGCTATACCACGTAGTTTCCCTACTACTGTTCTCTATTTCTCCCACTTTCCAATGTAAGCCAGCTACCGCAGTACTGGTTGCTGTTATTAAAAAATTAAGCTGCATACAGGGCACCGTTAAAACAAAATAGAACATTTTACTGCTATGTAAGCTACTTCCACACATACATTCACATCTTATTCTTGTGGAGATTTTGTGAGCAAGTGTTGCTATGTCAGCAGTATACGGAGAGGAGGGGTTACAGTTCTTGACTGATTGCAACTAGTAAAAAAGTACTAACTGAACACAAACCAAATCCAGGAGAAGCACTTTATTAGAAAAACATTCCCAGCATGTAACGGAATGAAAGATCAGTTTCAAGAAGTAGGGAATAATTATAAGCTTTATCACAAAAAATAAATAAATAAATCACAATCGGCAGCTCAGGATTTCGGTGAATGCAACTTTACAAAACAGCCGTACAAGGTAATAGGATTGCAAGCAGATTTCCTAAAAAAAAGTCCTATATGAGCAGCACATAACTCCACGTTG
This sequence comes from Protopterus annectens, assembly GCF_019279795.1. Taxonomy (NCBI): domain Eukaryota; kingdom Metazoa; phylum Chordata; order Ceratodontiformes; family Protopteridae; genus Protopterus; species Protopterus annectens. The sequence continues at coordinate 163,835,824 of NC_056734.1, forward strand.
AAACACAAGTTAAGAAGGTAACACAAAGGTCAGTAACTTTTTCAACTTATTTTTCAACAGTGGAGTTAAAATAGAACTGTAAAGTTACTTGCACTTGTGGAAGGCACTCAGGTGTAACATCATGCATTTCCTATCGTCTCATAGCGCGCTCTGATTTAAGCACAAAGGTGCCACGTAATGGCAGTCGGAGGTAATGAGTTAAAGAGGGCACAGAACTGGCAATGGTGGACATTGTGGTCTGGGCCTACACAAGTGACGCAGTATGAATGGAAGTCTCAGTGTGGGATCTGCTTTCCACAGGCAAGACAATTGTTAACTTTTTCGGATATCAGTTAGTGCAAGAATAAGGGATCCCCAATGGGGTACTTAGCTTTAGATGTTTTCAGCTGAAATTCAAACTCTGGTAGTGACTGACCAGCACACTTGCGAACTGCTTCTGCTACAGGCTCCATGGCAAGAAAGACTGATGTAATGACGTCAGCTGCCTTGCTTATAGCACTGACTACCTGGCGACAGCAGCCAACGCAGAAAAACACTGACTCTGGTATTCGGTCCGGTCAAGGGCTACCACAGCAGGGATAACTCATAGGTGATGACTGCAACAGTGGAACATGAAGACCCTCCTTCCCTTTCCCAATGGTATAAATGAGCCTGTCCATTCCCATTCATCCTAGCAGACTTCTCAGGAGACAGGTCTGACAACCTGAACCTGTGTGCAGTCAGGGCTTCAGCCATGTGTGCTGTTCAGGAAATTTTTCTGATAACAACCAGGCATGTCTATACATGGCCATAACAATTATGGCCAATGTAGTAACAGCATTAACATCATCACAAGTAGAATATACGTATGGATTTTATGAATGCTTATATACTCAATATTCTTATAATCAGAAAAAAGAAAAGAAAATGCTTTCCTGTCATAGTCCACGTTTTTTTTTCTTTGCATTTTCCTACATTACATTATATAAAAGATAAAAAATTAAATTTTGATAAGACAGTATGTGAGCAGAAAGTACAGTTGTATACCTACCATAAATGTAGATGTTAAAGTGTATTCACTGTTGCAGTCATTACACTTGGGTTATCCTGCTGGCAGGCTACCCGCAGTCAGCCAGAGTTCTAAAGTCTAGGTCCGGCGTCGGTTGCTGTCGCCTCCTCCCTGACGTCAGTGCGCCAGGGGTATAAAAGATGCAACCGACGCCATTTTCTTCAGTTTTTCTTGCCCCAGATGTCAGGTGCCCCCAAATAGGAAGGCTGGAAAAAAATATGCCAAAAAACATGCATGTACTAAAATAAACATTTCCTTCATCTACAAGCAAATACACCACATAGGTTGTATAGAATAGAGAAGTACAGAAAAGTCCCAGCAAAGAAAAGGGGGATGGTGGGTGGGTAACCTGGACTGCAACAGTGAATACACTTGAACATCTACATTTATGGTAGGTACACAACTGTACTATGTTCATCGTGTTTCACTGTTGCAGTCATTACACTTGGGTTGAATCCCAAAGCTGAGGTTGGGTGGCTGGGCCTAAATAGGATTAGGAGAGGCTACCAGGCCCTGCAGAACTGCAGTGGCAAAGCCTGCTCTGGATTTAGAGTAGAGAGTTAAGTGGTAGTGCTTGGTGAAAGTGTGCACTGAACTCCAGGTTGCAGCTTCTAAAATGTCTTTGGTTGGTACTCCTCTGAGAAAGGCTGCTGAAGTGGCTGCTGCTCTGGTAGAATGTGGCCTAATGCCCTTAGGCACTGATTTGCCATGTTGTGCATAGCAGAAGTGAATGCAGTGTCCTATCCATTTTGAAATTGTCTGCTTTGAGATAGGCTTTCCTTGTGATCCTGCAGCATAAGCTACAAACAGTTGCTCAGTTTTTCTGAAAGCTTTTGTTTTGTCCAAGTAGAATCGTAGCTGTCTGTGTATGTCCAAAGCTTGCAGAAGTCTCTTCCCTTTATTCTGGGGATTTGGATAGAAAGTTGGCAAATGAATGGTTTGGTTAAGAGCCACACTGGAAACCACCTTTGGCATAAATGTTGGGTTTGTCCTTAGAGAGACCCTGTCCTGATGAAAAATGATGAAAGGTTCCACTGCCATTAATGCCTGTAACTCTGAGACTCTTCTTGCTGAAGTTATTGCTAGGAGCAGAGCAGTTTTCCATGATAAGAATTTTATATCAGCTGTGTTGGCTGGCTCAAAAGGAGGCAGTGTGAGCTTTTGTAAAACAAAATTGAGGTCCCAAGTAGGTGTTGGTGCTCTCCTTGGGGGTCTTTTTTTGCCCCTCTGAGGTACTGCCTTAGTAGTGGATGTGAAAAAATAGGAGGTTCTGTATTGTAATGAGCTGAAATGGCAGAGGCATGGATCTTAATAGATGAGAAGGATAGGCCTTTGTCCAGCATCTCAGTTAGGTAATGTAAAATATGAGGTATATTTGGAACAAGTGGTTCGAGTCCTTGTGCCTGGTTCCAAGCACAGAATCTCTTCAATTTTTCTGCATAAGATTTCTTAGTGCTGGGCCTCCTGGCTTCTAAAATGACATCCATAACAGCTTTAGAGAGAGGTGTGGTCTAAGTGACTTTATTATCTGCATGCAGCCAGATTTAAGGTTCTGAGTTGACTGTGTAGAATCTGATTGTTTTCTTGTGTCAGAAGATGAGGAATTTGAGGCAAAGGCCAGGCTGAGCCTTGAGACAAGCTCTTTAGGATTGGGTACAAGTGCTGGCATGGCCAGTCTGGGGCAATCAGGATCATTTTTGGCTTCTCTTGTCTGACTTTTAGGAGCACCTTGGGAAGAAGAGGCAGTGGAGGGAAGGCATAAACTGTCAGGGTTTTCCAGATGAATGAAAAAGCATCCACTTTCCATGCTTGTGAGTTATAAATCCTTGTGCAGAATTTCTGTCATTGGCAGTTGTGAGGGGAGGCAAAAAGATCTATGTCTGGGCGTCCCCATTTCCTTGTTATCATGCTGAAGACCTGTGGATTTAGTTTCCATTCGTGCAGATCCATGAGATTTCTGCTTAGTTTGTCTGCCAGTGTATTTTTCGTTCCTGGCAGGAATTGTGCCTGCAGATGTACTTGACATGTCAGTGCTGTGTTCCACAAAGTCATGGCTTGCCTGCAGAGGGGGTAGGAATGTGTGCCCCCTTGCTTGTTTATGTACCACATAACTGTGGTGTTGTCCGTCTTTAGTAATAGTTGTCCTGGATGTAGTAAATCCTTGAAGGCTGTCAGGGCATTCTGTACAGCTAGCATCTCTTTTTGATTGATGTGAAGATGCATTTGTTCCTTGGGCCACGTGCCCCGAATACATTTTCCTGCCATGTGTGCCCCCCAGGCATAATCCGATGCATCCATTGTTATTGTCTGCCTGGCTGAGGGTAAGGTGAAAGGCTGTCCCTTGTTGTGGTGACAAGCCCGGGACCACCATCAAAACTCCTGTTGTAGACAGGGAAAGTACAGTTTTGTACCTACCATAAATGTAGATGTTTGAGTGTATATACTGCTGCAGTCATCACACTTGGGTTATCCTGTCGTCAGGCGGTCCCGCAGTCAGCCGAATCCCAAAGCCTTGGTCCGGCATCGGTTGTCGTCACTTCTTCCCTGACGTCAGTGTGGCAGGGGTATAAAAGAGGCAGTCAACACCATTTTCTTCAGTTTTTCTTGCCCCAGATGTCAGGTGCCCCAAAATAGGAAGGCAATACAATAGTTATGCAAAAATACCTTAGTAGGTAAACAATAGTACTAGCTGTTAGCAAATACACCATATAGACATGCATCCAATCGATTGATGTACATGGAGCTATAACTAACACCCTGGTATGTACAGGGGGTGGTGGGAGGGTAACCCGGACTGCAGCAGTATATACACTCGAACATCTACATTTATGGTAGGTACAAAACTTTACTATGTTCATCGTGTTATACTGCTGCAGTCATCACACTTGGGTTGAATCCCAAAGCTATGGATGGGTGGCTGGTACTAAACTGTGTTAGGCGAAGCTAGGATGCCCTGCAGTACTGCAGTGGCAAAACCAGCTCTGGATTTTGAGTATAAAGGAAGGTGGTAGTGCTTGGTATAGGTATGCACTGAACTCCAAGTAGCTGCCTCCAGAATGTCCTTGGTTGGAACCCCCCTGAGGAAGGCTGCTGAGGTTGCTGTAGCCCTGGTAGAATGGGACCTAATATTAACAGGCACTGCTTTCCCATGGTGGGAGTAGCAAAAGCGGATACAATGTGCTATCCATTTGGAGATGGTCTGTTTTGAAATAGCCTTTCCTTGTGAACCTGCAGCATAGGCTACAAAGAGTTGGTCAGTTTTTCTGAAGGTCTTTGTCTTATCTAAATAGTAACGTAGCTGTCTGTGAATGTCCAAAGAGTGAAGGAGTCTTTCTCCTTTATTCTGGGGGTTTGGATAAAAGGTGGGTAAATGAATGGTCTGATTCAAAGCCATACTGGATACTACTTTTGGCATAAAGGTAGGGTTAGTTCGTAAAGAGACCCTGTCCTGATGGAAAATGATGAAAGGCTCCACTGCCATAAGTGCCTGTAGTTCTGAGACCCTGCATGCTGAGGTAATAGCCAGCAACAAAGCTGTTTTCCAAGACAAGTATTGTAGTTCTGCTGAGAATGCTGGTTCGAAAGGAGGCAGTGTTCATTTTTCTAAAACGAAGTTCAGGTCCCAAGCTGGCGTTGGGGGTTTTCTGGGGGGTCTTATATTCTTAGCCCCTCTGAGAAACTGCCGTAGTAAAGGGTGTGAGAAAATTGGAGGATCCGTATTATACTGAGCTGAAATGGCTGAAGCATGGATCTTAATGGATGAGAATGAAAGGCCTTGGTGTAGCATCTCAGTTGAGTATTGCAGTATTTGAGGAATGTTAGGTATCCAAGGATTTTGGCCTTTAGCCTGGTTCCATGCACAAAATCTTTTCCATTTGTCTGAGTAAGTTTTTTCTGATGCTGGGCCTTCTGGCCTCCAAAATGACATTCTGGACGTCCTTTGAGAGAAGTGTTGATTGATAATTCAAGGTATTCTCCATGCAGCTAAATTTAAAGTTCTGAGCTGGCTGTGAAGTATCAGAGAGTTTTTCTGAGTCAGCAGTAGTGGGAATTGAGGCAAGATCCATGGAGGGCTGTGAGTCAAGTTCCTTAGTAATGGGTACCAGTGCTGGCGTGGCCAGTCCGGAGCAATGAGGATCATTTCTGGTCTCTCTGATCTGACTTTCAATAATACCTTGGTCAATAGAGGTAGTGGTGGGAAGGCATAGACTGTCAATGCTGTCCAACTGAATGATAGGGCGTCCACTTTCCAGGCTAGGGAGTGATAAGTCCTTGTGCAAAATTTCTGTAGTTGGCAATTGTTGGGGGAGGCAAATAGATCTATGTCTGGACATCCCCACCTTTGAGCTATCATTGAAAATACTTGTGGGTGTAGTCTCCACTCGTGAAGATCTGCCATATTTCTGCTTAATTCGTCTGCCAATATGTTTTCCTTTCCCGGCAGGAAATGTGCTTGTAGATTTACTTGGTAAGTCAATGCTGTGTTCCACAAGGTCACTGCCTGTCTGCATAAAGGGTAGGAGTGTGTTCCTCCCTGTTTGTTTATGTACCACATCACTGTGGTGTTGTCTGTCCTTATTAGTAGTTGTCCTGGATGCAAGAGGTCCTTAAAGACCGTCAGTGTATTTTGCACAGCTAGCATCTCCTTTTGGTTGATGTGAAGATGCATTTGTTTTGCAGACCATTTGCCCTGTATGCACTGTCCTGCCATGTGTGCTTCCCAGGCGTAGTCTGAAGAATCTGTTGTCATAGTTTGGTTTGCTGGAGGTAAGACAAAAGGAAGACCCTTGTTTATTTGACATGCTTGAGCCACCATAGGAGCTCTTTTTGAAGGCATGGAATGATAGGTATACTTGATTCGAGGCTGTGCCTGTGTTGAGACCATACACTCTTCAGGTAACATTGTAATTTCCTCATATGCAGCTTTGCATTTGGGAGTAGATGAATGCAGGATGCCATGAACCCCAATGCCTGCAGGATTTTCCTTGCAGGGAGCTGGGTAAAGGTTGCCATCTTTTTGAAGTATTGAATCAATTGTTGTTGTTTGTCTGGCATGTGATAAGCCATCTGGGCCGTTGTATTTAAGCTGGCACCCAGGAATATTATTTGTTGTGAGGGTATTAGCTTTGACTTCTTTTTGTTTACTGTGTACCCTAGGCAACTGAGCAGCTTTATTACAAATGCCAGATACTGTAATAGAATGTCCTTGCTGTCCGCTTGGATCAGGCAGTCATCCAGATATGGGTAAATTTGTATTCCTCGTTGTCTGCAATATGCAATTACTGATGCCAGGCATTTCGTAAAAACTCTGGACACAGTAGATAAGCCAAAGGGCAATGCAGAGAATTGATAATGCGTTGTACCTGCCAAAAATCTGAGGTATCTTCTGCAATCTTGTCTGATAGGGACATGCAGGTATGCCTCTTTGAGGTCCAACGTTACCAGCCAAGACTCCTTGCCCAGCATGGGAAGAAGCTGCTGAAGTGTGAGCATTTTGAATTTGGGTACCTCCAGGTATGTGTTTAGAATTGAGAGGTCTAAAATGGGCCTCCAGGCTTTGTCTTTTCTTGGGACTAGAAATAGTCTTGAGTAAAAACCTTGACCTTGCTCCTTTGTAGGTACCTTTTGAATTGCTTTCATATCCATGAGAGCTGAAATTTGCGTTTGTGCCTCTGCCCATTGATTTGGAGGCAGATTTGGCATGCCTCTCATCCGTGGTACAGTGTGGAAATGAAATTTGTAGCCTCGGGTAATAATATCCAGAACCCATTTGTCCTTTGTTATGATGCGCCAATTTTGTGGAAATAAAGCCAGTTTTCCTCCCAAAGGTGCTGCCAGGGCAATTTTGCTTGGCAGGCGAAGAGGGAAGTCATTGTGTTTGTTTCCTTGAGGGTTGAGATCTTTCGTCCCCCCCTCTTTGAGATGTTGTTTGCCATTGTCTAGGCCTGAAAGAACCTTGTGGCTGGCCTCTGCCCCTTGGGCGTCTGTACCTACCACTTTGGGGTCTGTTTGATGCAGGAAAGGACCAGTTTTTTGATGGCCAGTTTCTGCTGAAATGAGGAGGTTGTACCTGTAAGAAATCTTTAACTGTTTGCATAGATTTTGCCTTTTCTTCCATTTTCTTTAAAACTTCCTCTGCTTTGACACCAAATAACACATCTTTCTGCAATGGAGCATCCAATAACTTTGCCTACGTATTACAGACCCTGTGACAGCTGCTCTACATGAGGCTTCCAATGAATCAAAACCACACTAAGGTATGCTTTCCCACCTGTTCTGCTGCATGCAGCAAATCCTGCATCTCTTTGAAATCAGGTTGATCTGTCTGAGGGATCATTTTCTGTTTTAACTGTGTAATCAAGTACTGTTGGTATTTTAGCATGTGGAATTGGCAGTTTAAGGCCCTCATGGCCAAAGTGGTAGACGTATACACCTTCTTTCCCCATCTTTCTAATGCTCTGGAATCTCTTTCAGAAGGAAGTGGATTCTTAGCAGTAGAGGCTTTAAATCTTTTGGGACCCTGGGAAATGGTTTCTGGGTCTGCAGTAGGGCTTTTATATAGAAACTTATGAGTATCAGGAACTCGTTAGTATCTGTCTGGTTTAGCAGGTGCTGGAGGTAAGGAATCTGGGTTTAGACTAGATTCGGAGTAAACATCATCCAAAATGTCTAAAACTGGAGGAATTGCTAGGGGTCTATGCTGTGGAAGAAGAAGAAACTCATGGAGTCTTTTCTTAGAGTCAGAGTAATCTTGGCCTTCCCAGTGGAAGTGTTCCCTCAAGGTGTGTAAAGTTTTCCCGAAAGAGTAGTCTTCGGGGGGGGGGGGGGGGACAGAGGGAATGGACTCTCCAGCATCTGAGTCTTCATAAGGAGGGAAGGAGTAATCCTGGTCCTCAGAGTTGCCTGAGGAAATGGATGCTTGGTCAGAGGAAGGAAAATCTTCCTCCAGTCTAGGCCTTTTGTCAGGAGGGGGTTGGGATCCCCTGATAAGGGTAATTAAATCCTCAGCCATCTTAAGCATCTGTTTTTTAGGCATAGGGGCCTGTGGGGGTGTGGGGGTGTGGACCCGGCTAACTTTAGTAGGGATAGTTGCCGGTTTGAAGACACCTTCAGAAACCGAAGGCCTATCCAAAATTTCCGGATCACCGTCAGGGCTGGCGTCCGAGGGGTGAGGTGGAACCGGTTCCTGAGGCCTAGCTGCTTCAGTCTGGGAGGCCGCCAGAATTTCTGAATCAGCGGTAGTCAGGGGCTGCGTAGGCGCCTCGCTGAAAACCGGAGAACCGGCGTCAGGCCTGGCTGAGGCCTCGGTAACTGGTCTTGGCCTTGGCTGTTTGTCCTTATCCTTGTGTTTTTTAATCATTGCTGATGTCGGTTGCTCCGACGGCATGCTATAGTTAAATTTTCTGCCAAAATAATGCTGGGCAAAATCTGCCCGACACTTAATTGTACGTTTGTTGAACCTAGCACAAAACCGACAACCAGAGACGTCGTGGTCTGGGCCTAGGCAAGGAATACAATAAGAATGAAAATCCTTAGGAGGTATTTGCTTCCCACAAGAAATGCAATTATTAACTTTGTCTGACATCGGTCTGAGGCAAGAAAAGTTTCCCCAATGGGGTACTTAGCTTTAGAGAAGACTTCGGGCTGAAATTCGATTCGAAAATCTCAGGAGCTGGCCGACCGGCACTTGCGAACTGCTTCTTCTTCGGGCAACGCGCGGCAAGAAAGACTGAAGAAAATGGCGTCGGCTGCCACTTTTATACCCCTGTCGCACTGACGTCAGGGAAGAAGCGACGACAACCGACGCCAGACCAAGGCTTTGTGATTCGGCCGACTGCGGGACCGCCTGACGACAGGATAACCCAAGTGTGATGACTGCAGCAGTAAAACACGATGAACATTTATAGTTATTGTTTCCAGGCTGTGGCAATTTTGAGTCCAAACACTTTTTGGATACCATTGTAGTTTCCTCATATGCAGTCTTGCATATGGAATTAGTAGAATGCAGGATGCCATGAAGCCCAGGGCCTGCAGAATTTTTCTTGCAGGGAGCTGGGTCTTTGCTGCCATCATTTGAAAGCAATTTGTCAGTTGCCTTTCTTTGTCTGGCGTGCGATAAGCCATCTAGGCAGATGTATTTAAGCTTGCACCCAGGAATATTATCTCTTGAGAGAACACTAGTTTTGATTTCTTTTCGTTTATTGTGTACCCTAGGCAAATTAATAATCTTTTTACAAACGCCAGATGTTTTAGTAGAATGTCCTTGCTCTCCTGCTTGAATAAGGCAGTCGTCCAAGTAGGGATATATTTGAATTCCTCTGTCTGCAAAATGCAATTACTGGTGCCAGGCATTTTGTGAAGACCCTGGGCGTAGTAGATAAGCCAAAGGGCAGTGCAGAGAATTGGTAATGCATTGAGCCAGCTATGAATCTGAGGTATCTTCTGCAAGATTGTCTGGGACATGTAGGTATGCCTCCTTGAGGTCCAAAGTAACTAGCCAAGCCTTCTTGCCCAGCATGGGTAGAAGTTGCTGCAGTGTTAACATTCTGAATTTTGGAACATCCAGGAAAGTATTTAGGATTGACAAGTCCAGTATTGGTCTCCAAGCTTTTATCCTTTCTGGGTACCAGGAAAAGTCTTGAGTAAAATCCTTGTCCCTGTTCTTGTTGTGGTACTCTTTGAATAGCTCCCATGTCCATGAGAGCAGCAATTTCCTTTTGTGCCTCTGCCCATTGGTTTTGTGGCAGGTCCGGCATACCTTTTATTTTGGAAGGGTGTGAAAGTGGAACCTGTAACCCTGAGAAACTATATTCAGTACCCATTTGTCCTGGGTGATTATGTGCCAATTTTGTGAGAAAAGTGCTAGCTTTCCCGCTAGGGGTGCTGCCAAAAGGTAAGTGCTTGGTCTTTGTAGAGGGAAGTCATTGGGACTGTTTCCTATAAGGTTATGATTTGTCTTCTCCTCCTTTGGGGGCAGAAGCACCCCATTGTTTAGGTCTGTAGGAGCCTTGGGGCTGAGATCTGCCTCTGTGACCTGTCTGACACTGGAAAGGACCAATTTTTTTGAAGGCCAGTTTCTGCTAAACCTAGGTGGTTGAACCTGTAAGAAATCCTTTACTGTCTGCATAGATTTTGCTTTATCCTCCATTTTCTTTAACACCTCTTCTGCCTTACACCAAACAAAATATCATGCTGTAGTGGAGCATCCAATCATTTTACTTTAACATGTTCAGGTAAACTTTGTTCTTTCAACCAAGCATGCCTTCGAATGACAGAGCCTGTAACTGCGGCTCTGCAAGAAGCCTCTAATGAATCAAAACCACATTGCAGAGTATGCTTTCCCACTTGTTCAGCTGCATGCAATAAATCTTGCATTTCCTTATTGTCAGGACTTTGAGTTTGTAAGCATTTTCTGTTTCAACAAAGACATGAGGTACTGTTGATATTTAAGCATGTGAAACTTGCAGTTTAAAGCTAAAGTAGCGGAAGTGTAAACTTTTTTCCCCCATCTATCCAGAGCTCTAGAATCCCTATCAGAGGGGACAGGGTTTTTTGCAGTGGAAGCCTTAACCCCTTTGGGACCCTGAGAAATTGTTTCAGGGTCAGTAGCAGGGTTTTTATAAAGAAATTTATGAGAGTCAGGGACCCTGTAATACCGTTTGGCTTGACTGGTGCAGGGAGTAAAGAATCAGGAGACAGACTGGATTTAATGAAAACATTATCAACAATATCAAGCACAGGGGGGATAGCCAGGGGCCTGTACTGATACAGTAAAAGAAAGTCTCTGAGCTTTTTCTTGGATTCTGAATAAACCTGGCTCTCCCAGTAGAAATGCTCCCTCGTGGTGTGCAGAGTTTCCCCAACAGAATAATCCTCAGGTGGAGAGGCTGAAGGTATAGATTCTTCAGCATCAGAGTCCTCATAGGGAGGGAGAGAATAGCCCTGATCTGAAGAGGAATCAGAGGAAACAGAAACCTGGGCAGAGGAATCATAGTCAGTGGCTTGCCTAGGCCTTTTATCAGGAGGGGGATGGGAACCCCTGATCAAAGTAATTAAGTCTTCGGCCATTTTAAGCATCTGCTTCTTTGGCATGGATGACTGTCCAGGAGAATGCTGTACTTGTTTCCTTGTCTTTAATGGTGTTTTTGACTGTGCCTTGGCTGCTGCAGTGGACTTAACAGCAAGCTGTGAAGGTCTGAAAACACCCTCAGAAGCCGATGCCTGCTCAGCAGATCCGGACCCATCTGAGGGAATAGTTTCCGTAGGCCCAATACCTTGAGTATCCAGAGGCCTAGTTGTCTCCACGTGGGAGTCGGATACGGCCTGTGGCTCTGAGGTAGCGGGTGTCAGGGGCTGCGAAAGCGCCTCACTGAGAATTGGCGACTGGCCTAGAAGAGGCTTCGTCGTCGGTCTTGGACCTCGGATGCTTGTCCTTTTCCTTGTCTTTGCGTTTTTTTATGAATTCCGGTCGTCAGTTGTTCTGACGGCTTTATGTAGTTAAACCTTCGGCCAAAGTAATGTAAAGCAAAATCAAACCGTTGCTTAATAGTGTGTTTGTTGAATCTAGCACAAAACCGACAACTAGTAACGTTGTGGTCAGGGCCTAGGCAAGAAATACAGTAAGAGTGAAAGTCCTTATGAGGTATTTGCTTCCCACAAGAAATACAATTGTTAACTTTTACTGACATCGGTCTAGAGCAAGAAAAAGTTTCCCCAACAGGGTACTTAGCTTTATTGAAGACTTTGGTTCTAAAACTCTATTTCGAAAATCTCAGGAGTTGGCCGACCGGCACTTGCGAACTGCTTTTGCTTCAGGCACCGTGCGGCAAAAAAGACTGAAGAAAATGGCGTTGGTTGCATCTTTTATACCCCTGGCACACTGACGTCAGGGAAGAGGCGACAGCAACCGACGCCGGACTTAGACTTTGGAATTCGGGCCGACTGCGGGTAGCCTGGTAACAGGATAACCCAAATGTAATGACTGCAACAGTGAACACGATGAACATCATGTATGGGCTCTCAGTGCCAAAATACAACAGGTATTGACACTTACCCTAGCTATCTAAAAAACAACTCTTTCCAGGCAAAGGGTAGTAAAAATGTAATGCAACTGAGCATTCTGAATATGTGATGGCTACCTATAAAGCTGCTAGAAATGCCAAAGCAGTAAGGCATCATTTCACATTAAAGCTAAGTGAAGGGTTTTCCTTATTACATCTGTACAGTTGATCCTTGGACTGGTGGGCTCAGAGTCAGGAAGATTCAAATTCTTGTTCCATATGGCCTAGAATAGTCACCCCATAGATTCTGGAACTTTCAATGTTTGTGAAAGTCTCCTCTTTGCTGCACAAACAACTAACAGTTTTAAATTTCAAAACTCATAAATGCAAGTCCCGGAAAAGCAAAAATGTGTGAAAATAGGGACTTGCATATCCTAAATCCAAGATCTCTACATCCAAGTATTCTAAGCATCTTTATGTCTTTATGATGGGTCCTTACAATATCCCTGGATGCATCTTGAATAGTATGAAGCACAATTTAGCCACAACCCTGACAGTACTGTTCAATTTCAGCCTCCATAGAGGTTTTGTACCAAGTGAATGGAGAACAGCTACAGTCATCCTCCTGCATAAGGGAGGACCTGCCACAGACTCGCAAGTCTTACCAGCCTCATATGCAAAGCGATGGAAAGACTTATGATGGAACTAATCCATCAGGACATAGGGAGCCTTTAAACACTGAACTAGTCTCAGTATGACTTTGTCAAAGGGCAGGTCATGCTTACTCAGACTGGTGGCTTTTTTCTGAAAAGGTCACCAAAGCAATGGATGAAAACAAAATGGTACACACTGCATACTTCATCCTGGCTAAAGCTTTTGATACAATTTCCAACTCGGGCATAGCACAAAAGCTAATAAACTGGGAATAATCTCCCGTCACACACTGGATTGCCAACTGGCTCACAAACGGGATGCATACAATCAAAATAGAGGAAGTTATCTCGACAAAGAGAACCAATCACCAGTTCAGTTCCCAATGGTTCTGTGGTGGAACTTCTGTTTGGCATTTACTTTTCTATAGTAAAAGCTAATACCAAAGGGCTCTGGCTGACTAAGCTTGCAGATGACTGCAAACTAGGAGCAGTCATTGAATCCCAAATGACTTAGCCACCCTGCAAGAAGGTTTGTCCCAAATAACTAGTGCCAAAATCTAGGTTCATAGGTAAGTACTAGGCTATCTGCCCGAGGGCATCTATAAGCCTAGCCAGAATGTGTTGGCTTTCGCCACCCCCTTAGATTATTTCCTTGTGCCTCTATCCAGCAGAGCCACTGCAGTGATCCCCGGGGTAAATTTTCTGTTTCCCATCCACTCGTCAAGGTTTCTCTTGAAGAGTTTTAGTGAGGGGCTCTGCCTAATGTAGACTGGAATCCTGTTCCAAAGCATGGAGAGTCTCTGGGACAGGAATCTATCCCTCCAGCACGTCCTATTTATCGCTGTGGTGAGGTTTAGATCCCTAGAGCATGTGGCTCTTGGGGATTTGTTTTTTTTTTTTTTTTAAGGTGGAGCATGTCCATTAATTCTGGGTTGGACATGGCCTTGTATGTCAGGCAGAGATCACCTCTGAGTAAGCGGTATGCAACAGAGTACAGCGGGATTTTCTTCAGTCGGGCTGCATATGGCATATGTTTGAGGCCAATAATCCTCTTGGTGAGGTACTTCTGTGGATCTTCCAGCTGTTGCAGGTGTCTTGTAAGGTACATCCCAAATGGGACGTTGCACTCTATGATGGGTCTGATGAGTAGAGAGGCACAATCACCTCTTTTGTTCTAGATACAAACCCTTTTGTAATTAGGTGGGCCACACAGAAGGATTTTCTAACCACCTTGGCAATATGATCATCAAAGGAAAGATTACTATCTACTTGGGTCCCCAGATCCCTTATTACATTTTCTGTACTTAGGGGACTACTACGTATGTGGTAGCTCGCGGGTACTTTGTTTTTTCCAAAGGGGATGACTATGCACTTTTTGGCTTTTAGCTTGAGGCCATGATTTTGACACCAGGTATCCGTCTCAGTGAGACCCTTCTGGAGGATGTCTGCGTCAGCTGGAGAGTCAATTATGCCCCCCCCCCCCCAGTTTGCAGTCGTCTGCGAACTTGGTCAGCCATAGTCCTCCTGTGCTTGCCTGTACCACTGAGATGTATAAACTGAACAGGAGGGGTCCCAGGACTGAGCCCTGGGGGACGCCACTTGTAACTGGTTTAGAGTCGGAACTAGAGCCTGCAACTCTCACTGTGTGGGTTCTATCCGTGAGCCAATTGGCAACCCATCTCGTGATGTAGGGGTTTATGTTCAGGCTGGTGAGCTTGTCTAAAATACCAGAATGGGGAATGGTGTCAAAAGCCTTTGCGAGGTTTAGGTAGGTGTGGACCTCCTTTCCCTCGTCTAAACCCTTGGTAACTGTCTCAAAGACGTCCACCAGGTTTAGGAGGCATGATCTGCCCTTAACAAAGCCAAACTGGGTAGGGTCCAATGCTCGAAGGTTCTCAATGTCTCTGTTAATGAATTCCATGGTGATTGTCTCCATAGCCTTGCAGACCAGGCTAGTCAGGCTTATAGGGTGATAGTTCACAAGGTCCATTGTGGCTCCAACTTTGTGGAGCGGGATAACTGTTGCTGTGCGCCACTCTAAGGGTATGTAGCCTGTAGAGAGGCTGAGTTTGAACAGTGTGTTTAGGTGAGGGGTTAGTTCATTTTGGACCTCGTGTAAGACACAGCCTGGGATACCGTCCGGTCCCATTGAAGCTGTATTTTTGGCTTTGGATAGGACTGCTTTAACCTGTGTGTCAATGACTGCCGGGGCACTACATTCTTCTGGTATGATTATGGGCCCTTTAGGGGGGTGAGAGGGGGGTGAAGTTTGCACTAAACCTGTCTGCCAGAATGTTGGCAATATCAGTCAGTTCAGTGCATTTTGTGTCATTCTGCACTAACTCAGAGCAGATCTGAGTTTCCACTTAGGTTCTTGACATAGCTAAAGAACACTTTGTGGTTATCTATGGAGTCCTTGGCAATTTTTCTTTTGAAGCTAGCCTTGGATGATTTTATGAGGGATCGTAGTTTCTTGCTGATACTGATCAGGGATGTCTTCCCTTCTTGGGATTTTACTCTTTTTTGTACTAGCTTCCTCCTTCTATTATACAGCTTGTTTATGGCAGGGGTCCACCAGACTGGTTTTCTTTTCTTGGAGGAGTGAGTCTTGGTTTTGCTTGGGATAGCACGATCCATGCATTCTTGCAGGTGCTCACAGAATGCCTTTGTAAGGGATTCAGCAGCTTGGACAGCATTGTCCTTTAGCATGGGAGCTTTGAACCTTTCCACCTTGGTCTTACTTAACGTGAAGTTTGCTTTTGAAAAGTTTTTCACTGTGGTTTCCTTGATTGGGGGTGGGGGCAAAATGTGGATATGCAGAGTGATTAGTCTATGGTCTGATCTAACCAGGGTTTGACCTCCGGTGTAGAACACCGGTCGCTCATGTTGGTGATGACCAGGTCCAATATGTTGTCACCTCTGGTGGGGGTGTTGACCAGTTGATCCAGGGTGTTCGAGTTTATAAATTCTAGGAAGCGTTGGGCAAGGGAGTTAGTACTTGATTAGTTCCCCCAGTTAATGTTTGGGTAATTGAAATCACCCAATATTAGGACATTTGGTAGGACCTTCATATTTTCCAGTGTCTCCAGAAACACGGAATGGGGGTCCTGGGTCATTGTGGGTGAGCTGTAGCAAGCTACAATTTGAATTGCAGTTTTGCCCGTTGTTAGTTGCACATGGATGATCTCTGAGGCATTGTGCTGTGCCACTAACCTGGAGGTGTGGGTATCCTTGACGAATATGGATAAACCCCCACCTTTTGTGTTTCGGTCCAGGTTCTGTGGTCAAAAAGTATGGTATGAGTTATAGCCTGGTAGTGCTGGGGTGCTTGGACTGAAACCAAATGCCAAAGCCATCTACCCCAGGGAATTACCACATTAACAATATGTCCCTAAGAGTTGACCCAGTTGTTTGGGATTTGGGAACTCATGTGGTCAGTGACCTAACTTTTGTCTAACATGTGTCCATTGTTGTAATAAAGTCCTTCTATACTGCACAGCTTATAAACAATGGGATTGTGTCTAGATCTAGGGGATGACAGTGTCCTCTTTACTCAGTCCTCATTAGGCCAATTACTCAATATGATGCCCCTTTGGCAATGTTTCTGTCCAGGCACATGCAACAATTGTAACACCCGCAAAGATCTCTTACTAAAAGGACATTTTGCCTAAACAACATTCCCTACATGGAATGGCTCAAAGCTCTGTCACTACATTCAGTAACCTACAGACTGCTAAGAGCGACCAGAGTCTGGCATACATGGCATCCTTAGATATATCAATAATGCATAGGATGCCTGTGTCTGGCATCCACTGATGCATTACTAATGAACTTACTGCACATCAGCAAGCCAAATGGAATCAGAAATACTTTGTCCAAGGATTTATATCTATATTGTAACATCCACAGAACAGTTTAGAGGGAGAGGTACATCTCTTAAGAGGATACTGTGGCTATAGAACAGACTCCCCATCCACATAAAACAAAGTTCATCCCTGTCTACATTCAAGCGCAACTTAGATTTATGGATGGGAAAGAGAAAATTTACCCCAGGACTCCCCCCTGTGCTACTAATGGACAGAGGCAGCTCCTAAATGCTTTATCCCATGCATGAGTCCTTATGGTATGATCCCGGTTATTTTCATTAGAGGTAATACGAGATCATCGACCATGGGATGGGAAAGGCCAATCTATAAATCAAGTGAATAAATTATTTCAAGCACAAAAAGGTCAATTGGCTAGGCTTAAAAAAGTCCACAAGGGCAGCTAGCCTAGTATTTACCCATTATTCCCCCTTTCTTCAAGGGATAGTAGAAAGGGGTACAGAGGGGCTTGCCCCATACAAATAAATAAAATAAAATAAATAACTTGGCATGCATTGTTCTTTATCTTCACCATTTTTCATAACTTCAGGACTTGGCAGTTATGGATCTTGAAATTATAGTACAGATGCACACAAATATATGTTATGCTTGTGGTATCACTAAAGTGAATGCTGTGAGAAGGAGACCAACAAAACAGCAGAGACCTCATAATCAAATATATTCCAATGAGAAATTCTGTGGTTAAAAAAAACTCAGCTGAAGAAACAAAGAACTCTCTTTCCCCTTTTTCTTTTGTACGTCTTTATGCTTACTATGGTAGTGTGTTCCACTCTGAATTCTGACCTATGTTGCCCAATGAAAGAGACTAATGACAGTTCAACAATCTTTTTGGATAAAGCTACAACATTCTTTGCCAACTTCTTGTAGCTGATGGTAGGCAAGCTGGAAAAAGAAGATGCATACTTGACCTGCTAGAAGAATCAAATCCCTTGCACAATGGAAACCCATAACTCAGATTTCCTGAACTCCAGAAGACCTATCCTAGAGACATCAGATATTGCTTCACTATCAGTAACTGTACTTGACTATTTCTTGTAGGCATTTTTACCCGCAAAGGCTCGCTAGGCTCATAAATATAGGACTTCAATTCATTCCCAGTGGGAGTTTGTGAAAAAGAATCATCAGCTCTATAGAGAAAACATCTCAGAACCAAGCTAAGTGATGCCTTCTTTTTAATGGTTTTAACCATCTGACAAATAAGCTTTTTCATTTGTTCTTCTCCAGCCAATGCCACTAGATGCTTCTTTTGGACTTCTATGTGAGTTTTTAAACTCTTATTTATAAATATTTGCACATACAGCAAAAAATACAATCCTTTTTTTTGTCTCCTTAACTTAGTGGCTAAATTAAACTTTTTACAAATGTCACAGATGATGTAGTTCTAGAAAAAAAATAGCGCTGTGAAAGTCTTTTGGGGCAACCTGCCCCCTGCAACAGCATCTGTTATTATGGAGTTAGCTGCAATTGTTTGGAGTAGCACTGACAAAGAAAATGTTGCTAAAATTATGAGCTGGAAGATATCTGACAGTCAAAAAGTACAGTTTTGTACCTACCATAAATGTAGATGTTCGAGGATCCACATTGCTGCAGTCCTAACCATTGGGTAGTCCGCTGTCCAGTCGGCCCGAATACCAAAGTATATGGCTGACGTCGGTCAAGGCGCATTAGACTGATGTCAGGACGTCAGGGTACTAATGCGCATGACCGACGTCATATCCTCAGTCTTTTCTTGCCCCAGATGTCAGAAGACCCTAAAAAGACAAGGCCCAAACCAAAAACACCAAAAAGCCCTGCACCAAACATATGTACAATATATACAAAATTACAAGAATATAGCCTAACCCACACCACCACCCCTAAACACAGAGGGGAAGGAGGGAGGGTAAATTGGACTGCAGCAATGTGGATCCTCGAACATCTACATTTATGGTAGGTACAAAACTGTACTATGTTCTTCATTCCACATTGCTGCAGTCCTAACCATTGGGTAGAATCCCAAAGCAGAGGTAAGGGAGGCTGGCAAATCATAAGGAAGCAGGAGCTGTCAACATGCCTTGCAAAATAGCTGTGGCAAAACCAGCCCTAGATTTAGAGTAGAGAGGAAGGTGGTAATGCTTAGAGAAAGTATGCACTGAACTCCAAGTAGCTGCCTCCAAAATATCCTTAGTTGCCACCCCCCTTAGAAATGCTGTTGAAGTGGCAGTAGCCCTAGTGGAATGAGGCCTAATCCCAGCTGGAATCTCCTTGCCATGATGGGAATAACAAAATGAGATACAAAACCCAATCCACTTAGAAATAGTTTGCTTAGACACAGGCTTGCCCTGACAACTCAAAGCAAAAGAAACAAACAACTGCTGAGACTGCCTGAAATCCTTAGTCCTGCTTAAATAATAACGCAACTGCCTATGTATATCTAAAGTGTGCAAAATCTTTTCCCCCTTATTTTGGGGATCTGCATAGAAAGTAGGCAAATGAATAGTTTGGTTTAAAGCCACACTAGAAACCACCTTAGGCATAAAGGAAGGATTAGTACGTAATGATACCCTATCCTTATGGAAAATCAAAAGGGCTCTACTGCCATAAGGGCCTGCAATTCAGAAACCCTTCTTGCAGAAGTAATAGCCAACAAAAAAGCAGTCTTCCATGACAAGTATTTCAATTCAGCAGTAGCCGAAGGCTCAAAAGGTTGTAGAGTAAGTTTCTCCAACACAAAATTGAGATCCCAAGCAGGAGTAGGAGCTCTACGTGGGGGTCTTATATTCTTTGCCCCTCTAAGAAACTGCTTGAACAAAGGATGCGAAAACAAAGGTGGGTCACAATCATAGTGAGCTGAAATTGCTGCAGCATGAATCTTAATGGAAGAGAAAGACAAACCTTTGTCCAATAACTCAGTAAGATATTGAAGAGCCACACTCAAATTAGGCTCAGAAATCTCCAAATTTTTTGCTGCACTCCAAAATAAAAATCTCTTCCATTTTTCTGCATACACTTTCCTTGTACTAGGCCTCCTGGCTTCCATAATCACATTTAAAACTTGTTGAGGAAGTTGAGACCTGCTGTGTTTCAAAACAGAATATGCCAGGCTGTTAGATGAAGAGAGTGAAGCTTGACATTGAGTAGGTGACCGTCCTTCTGAGATAACAGGTGTGGAATCAAAGGTAAAGGCCATGGAGGCTTCCTTACCAGACTCCTTAGTAGTGGGTACCAGTGTTGCCGAGGCCAATCTGGAGCTATTAAAATCATCCTTGGCTTGTCTTGTCTGACCTTGAGGAGCACCTTTGGAAGAAGAGGCAGAGGTGGAAAGGCATACACATGAAGATTTTTCCAACTGAAAGAAAGAGCATCCACTTTCCAAGCTGTGTGATGAAACCCCTTTGTGCAAAACTTTGGCAGCTGGTGGTTTAGTGGAGAAGCGAACAGATCTATGTCTGGAGTTCCCCATGACACTGTCAATGTCTGAAATACATGAAGATCCAGTTTCCACTCGTTGGGATCCATGATTTGTCTGCTTAACACATCTGCTAAGGAGTTCTGTGCTCCCGGCAGAAACCTTGCCTGAAGAGTTAGTTGCAAGCTGAGCGCAGTCTCCCATAAAATCATTGCTTGCCTGCATAGAGGATAAGAATGTGTTCCCCCTTGTTTGTTGATGTACCACATGACAGTTGTGTTGTCTGTTAGAATCAACACCTGCCCTGGAAGAAGTAACTCCTTGAAAGCCATTAACGCAAACTGGACTGCTAACATCTCCTTCATGTTGATATGTAGATGCTGTAGTCTGGCAGGCCACTTGTCTTGTATCCACTTTCCATTTAGATGAGCTCCCCAAGCAATGTCTGAGGCATCTGTCGTTAAAATCTGACTCGCCTCTGGCGGGTCACAGAGAGTCCCTTGTTTAGGTGACATTCCTGAGCCCACCACAAAAATTCTTTTTGAATGCAAGGTATTATTTGAATGACAGTGTCCAAATCCTGGCAGTGCTGTGTCCATACATTTTGAGATACCATTGTAGCTTCCTCATATGCAGTTTGGCATTGGGAAGCACCAGAATACAAGATGCCATGAACCCTAAGGCTTGAAGGACTGTCCTTGCAGTCAGCCCGGACTGAAGAGATAGTTGATGGAAGTAACTGGAAAGATTCTTTTGTTTGTCCGGGGTTAAAAAGGCCATCTGGGCTGCTGTATTCAGTCTCACACCCAGAAAGCACATGTCTTGAGAGGGTACTAGACTGGACTTTATTTCGTTCACAGAATACCCTAGGCATCTTAGCACTGCTATGACATATTCCAAATGCTGTAGAAGGTCTTCCTTTGCTTGAGCCAGAATCAGGCAGTCGTCCAAGTAAGGATAGATTTGAATTCCTTTTAGCCTGAAGTAAGCTATCACTGGAGCCAGAACCTTTGTGAATACTCTGGGCAGTGGATAAGCCAAAGGGCAATGCAGAGAACTGATAATGAGAATTTCCTGCTCGTAAAAGCAGATACTTTCTGCAACTTAGTCTGATAGGCACATGAAGGTAAGCTTCCTTGAGATCTAAAGTTACCATCCAGTGATCTTTGCCCAGCAGAGGTAAAAGCTGTTGTAACGTCAACATTTTGAACTTGGGAATGTCCAGATAAGTGTTGAGGATAGATAAATCCAAAATTGGTCTCCACGTGTTCCCCTTCTTTGGTACTAGGAACAGGCGAGAATAAAATCCTAGGCCCCTTTCTGGTACAGGGACTGGCTGGATGGCCCCTATTTGGAGTAACAGAGAAATTTGCTTGTGAGCCTCTTTCCTTTGTGGAGGAGGAACGTCTGGCATGCCCTTGAAAGGGGCAAGGTATGGAAATAAAACCTGTAACCGTGGTGAATGATATCCAAAACCCATCTGTCTTGAGTAATTAAATCCCAATTTTCTTTGAAAAGAGACAGTCTTCCTCCCAAAGGAGCTGCCAGGCTAGAATTTACTGGCAGCTGAAAAGGCAGGTCATTGGGTCTGCTTACGAAAGGACTGAACCCTGCCCTCACCAGAAGTCTGAGCAGGAGAACTCCCTGTTCTAGGCCTAAAAGAACCTTGAGCTCTGCCCCTACCACGTCTAGACCTACCCCTAGACTGGGAATCATAAGCAGGATATGTCCATCCCTTAGTAGGCCAATTTCTGCTAAACTTCGGAGGTTGCACCTGCAAAAAATCTTTAACAGTCTGCATAGATTTAGCCTTGTCCTCCATTTTCTTTAAAACTGCTTCCACAGGCGAACCAAACAACACATCAGACTGTAAAGGAGCATCCAAAATCCTCGTCTTAACATGCTCAGCTAAATTCTGATCCCTCAACCAGGCGTGCCTGCGAAGAACCGAACCAGTGGCAGCCACCCTCGAGGAGGCCTGCACAGCATCAAAACCACATTGCAAAGAATGCTTACCCACTTGTTCAGCCACATGAACTAAATCCTGCATCTCTTTACACTCAATACCTTCCGCCAGAGCATCCACCTTAGATTTCAGTTGTGAAAGGAGATAATTTTGATATTTTAGCATGTGAAACTGACAATTCAACGCCCTCATAGCTAAAGTGGAAGAAGTATACACTTTCTTTCCCCATCTATCCAAAGACCTTGCCTCTTTATCAGAGGGAACAGGATTTTTAACAACAGAGGCCTTAACACCTTTAGGCCCCTGAGAAACAGTTTCCGGGTCTGCCCTAGGACTCTTAAAAAGATACTTATGAGCTTCAGGCACCCTATAGTACCTATCAGGTTTAACAGGGGCAGGAGGCAAAGAATCAGGGTTCAGGGAAGCCTCTGCAAAAACATCTTCCACCACATACAACACAGGAGGTATAGCTAAGGGCCTATGCTGGGGTAAAAACAAGAATTCCCTAAGCCTCTTCCTGGAATCAGAGAAATCTTGGCCTTCCCATTTAAAATGCTCCCTCATGGAATGCAGAGTCTCTGAAAATGAAAAATCCTCAGGAGGAGAAGCTGAAGGAGTGGAATCATCCACATCAGAATCAGAATAAGGAGGATACTCCTGCAAGTCTTCAGCCGAAGACTCAGAAGCCTCTGAACACTGTTCAAAACTCTCCAACTCAGGCTCCACCCTAGGCCTCTTATCAGGAGGGGGCATAGAACCTCTAATCATAGTAATCAAATCCTCTGCCATTTTAAGCATATGTTTCTTGGGCACAGAACCTGAAGTGGTAGGAGAAGCCCCCACTGAAGCTAAACTTGGCCTACCTCTCAAAGAAGTCTTGGAAGCAGAAGGAGAGGCTCTAACCACCTTAGGAAGAGAGGGTAGAACAGCTACCTGAGAAGCCCCCTCAGCCTGGCCTACTTCCTGAGAGGGCACATCCTGTAACAGTAAAGTCTCTGCCTGAGACTCCAAAGAAACTCCTGGCAAAACCTCTGGCTCCACTGAGCCTACTAAAGAACCGACGTCCGGGACTGCCGGTTCTTCAACTCTAGGCTTTGCAGCTTTGTCCTTGCGCTTTTTGGAAGCGGGCGTCGGAGCATCCGACGGCATTTTATAATTACAACGCTTCCCAAACACTAACCTGGCACAGTCTAACCTTCTTTTAATAGTGCGTTTGTTAAATCTAGCACAAGAGCGGCATCCAACAACGTCGTGCTCAGGCCCTAAACAAGGTATACACAAAGTATGGTAATCCCTATGAGGTATCTGTTTCCCACAAGAAATACAGTTATTCATTTTTTCTGACATCCGGTTAAATACTGAGGCAAGAAAAAAACAAAATGTTCCCCAACGGGGTACTTAGCCAACTTTGATTCGGTCTGAAACTCCGACTTCAGAAAATTTCAGAACGCCAACCTGCACTTGCAAAACTGCTTCTGCATCGGACCATGCGGCAAAAAAGACTGAGGATATGACGTCGGTCATGCGCATTAGTACCCTGACGTCCTGACATCAGTCTAATGCGCCTTGACCGACGTCAGCCATATACTTTGGTATTCGGGCCGACTGGACAGCGGACTACCCAATGGTTAGGACTGCAGCAATGTGGAATGAAGAACATCTGATAACTGAAAAGCACATACACCAACAAGAAATATTTACAATGAAGCCACGTGCATACCTAAATCAGTGCAATACCACACAAAATCTAGGACGGCATCTAGGGGAAGGAAAAAGCCACAGCTTTTTCAATTTCTGGCTAAAGATGACACCAATCAATTGGGTATACCCCCAAGTGTTATGATTTACTGCATACAGTAATGTTCTACCAAGACTATACTTTGTCATTTGGTTAACTTATTAAGAGTCAGTCCTGTACAGAAGGTTTAGACATGACAAAGTCAGCATAGCAAGATTAGCCAAATGGCCTCTACTGTAGCTTCTGGACCACACACATTTTCGTAATTCATAGGTTCATAGGTGTGTACTAGGTTAATGGCCCTGGAGCCTTTACAAGCCTAGCCCCAAAAAATTGCCCAGGCACCGTCCCACCCGGTTACTTCACAGTGCTCCTATCCAGTAGGACAAGTGGAGTGATCCCTGGGATGAACTTTGTTACCCATCCACTCGTCAAAATGTCTCTTGAAGAGGGCCAGCGAGGTGCTCTGCTTGACATGAATGGGAAGCTTATTCCAGAGTATGGGTAGTCTTTGGGAGATGAACCTGTCCCTCCAGCATGTTCTGTTAATTGTGGTAATGTGGTTGTGATCTCTGGAGTGTGTGGCGCTAGGGGATTGGGATTTCTTTAGGTGTAGCATTTCAAGTAGGGCTGCGTCGGACATGGCTTTGTAAGTCAAGAGGAGATCACCTCTAAGTAGACGATAAGAGACAGAACAGCTGAAGTTTCTTGAGTCTGTCCATGTAGGACATGTGTTTAAGGCCTAGGATCCTTTTTGTGAGGTACTTTTGTGGCCTCTCCAGCTGTTGTAGGTGTCTGGTCAGGTACATGCCAATCGGGGCATTATATTCGATGATTGTCCAAACTGTGTGGGGTCAAGAGTTTGGAGACTGCCTATATCTTTGTTAAGCAGGTCCATGATGATGCGCTCCATAGCTTTTCATACCCGACTTGTCAGGCTAATGGGGCGATAGTTCCCAGGGTCTATAGTTGCTCCCCCTTTATGGAGTGGGATGACTGTAGCAGTGCGCCATTCGTTAGGGACATAGCCTGAGGTAAGGCTGTGATTGAACAGGGCACACAGATATGGTGGTAAGGCTGTGATTGAACAGGGCACACAGATATGGTGCCAGTTCATTTTGTAGCTCATGTAGGATGCAGCCAGGGATATTATCAGGTCCCATGCACACTGTATTCTTGGCTTTTGACAATGCAGCTTTTACCTGTGCCACAGAAAAGGTGGGTACCAGGCTTTCTTCTGGTATTGTGATAGGGCCTTTGGGGGGGGGGGGGTAAAGATGGCACTGAATCTGTTGGCCAGTATGTTGGCTATATCTGTTGGCGCAGTGTAGGAGGTGCCATTGTGCAATAACTCAGCGCAAATCTGGGTACTGCCTTGGAGGTTTTTGATACAGCTATAGAAGGCTTTGTGGTTGTTTTTGGTATCAGCCACAATTCTGCCTTCATAGCTGGCTTTAGAGGATTTGATAAGGGATCTCAGCTTTTTGTTGAGACTGATGAGGGAGGTTTTCCAGTCTTGTTACTTCATTTTTTTCTGCAACAGTTTCTTCCTTCTGTAGGAGAGTTTATTGATGGCTGGGGACCACCAGATTGGCTTCCTTTTTTTGGAGGAGAGCCTCTTAGGTATGGCAAGGTCCATGCATTTGTGTACATGCTCGCACAGTGCATTGGTGCATGATTTGGCAGTCATGCAACTATTTTCCCATTGGCATGGGTGCCAGAAAGCTAGCCACCTCTGTTTTCAGGAGCCCAAAGTCAGCTTTAGAGAAGTTCTTCAGGGTGGTCACCTTAACGGGGGTGTAAGGTGAGATGGAGAGATTTCCATGGTGATCAGGTTGCGATATTGACTATAGGTGTGGAGTAACGGTCTCCCATGTTGGTGATAACTAGATCGAGGATGTTGCTTCTTCTAGTGGGGGTCAGAATGACCTGGTCCAGGGCATTGGAATTGACAAATTCCAGAAAGTACTGGGCCTGTACATTGATACTTGAATAGTTTTCCCAGTTGATGGAAGGGTAGTTGAAGTCACCCAGTATGAGAGTATTGGGTTGCACCTTGATAAACTTCAGGGTGCTAAGGAACTTGAAGTGAGTCTACGGACATGTTTGAGGTTCTGTATCAGGCTATGACTTGTATCGTCGTCTTACCCAGTGTTAGTTGTACCTGTAGTATCTCGGATGCATTATGCTAGGTTACCAGTCTAGAGGTGTATGTATCCTTTAAGGATATGGAGACAACTGCCTTTGGAGCTTCCAGCCGTTTTCTGGGGCCGAAAGGTATGGAATGAGTTGTAGCCTGGCAGTGCAGGGGTGTTTTCTGCCTCTAAACCAGGTCTCCATTACAGCACAGATGTTGACATTCTCCCATTTTGAGGAGAGCTTTGAGAGAGTGCATCTTGAGATTTAGACTTCTAGCACTGAGCAGCATGACCCTCAGACTGCATTTGTTTTTAGCTGTTATGGTGGAATTTTGGTCTTTGGAACACTGCCTAAGAAAGGCACTATAGGGATGGCAAGAGCCTTAGCCAGTACCTGGAATCCCAGGGGTGACAGATGCAGGCCATCTCTGGCAAAGCATCGAAGCCTGTCAATCATGGTGTCCCAAGCAGACAGATACCGGATCCCCTTAGAATGATACCAGAAACTTAGCCAGTTGTTGAAGTCAATCATTTTCTGCTGGTACTGTGGTATCATTCTGGGTGATGGTAGAATACTGCTCAAGGCCAGGGTCATACCTGCCTGGGCCACATAATCCAACAGTTCTATCACATCTCTTTTCATGTAGTACAGGGAGGTACGTCTCAGGTCATTCACACCCACATGGACAATGACTGAGTCATATTTGTACTTGTTGTGGAGTGACCTGAGTGCATGCGTTATGTGGTGGATCCTGGCACCTGATAAGACGACTGACTGTCACCTTCTCCTTGTTCAATCTAGTGAGTGGGACATCAGTGTGCCCCACAATTGAGTCTCCTATGATCAGCACATTGGGCAAAGTGGTTTGCCTTAAAGGGCTTAGGTTGAGGGGCACACTGTGGTGGTGAGCTGTGTGTTCTGGGGTTGGTGGTGTGGTGGTTGAGTGTGTTTCTGTCTCCGGGGGGGGGGTCTCTGTTATTGAGAGCCTCCGCAAAGTTGGGTGTATGGTTTATGTTTCTATGTGTGGGTTATGATGGTTGGTGTTTTGGAGGGCTGTGTGTTCTATGTAGTGCAAGTGTTGACCTTCTCCTGTTCACCAGCTAGTCCGGTCTTGGTTGGAGCGTGCACTGCTTCCGGTTTGGTGATATAAATGGATCTCTCACATGTATGAGTGTTGGGAGGTAAGAGGAGATTGTGTGTGTACATTAGACAGTTGCCACACTGTCTCAGAATGCCCAAGTGCATCAGGTTAGCAGGAGAAAGCACAGGAAATTGGCCTACAATCATACCAGGAGGGGTGTTAATAAATAAGTACTGTTGCTGTTACTGTGTAGGAACAGCTATTGCCGATAGCACCTAAGTGTGCTACAACAAATGCTACAAAAGCCCGTGTGAACACTGGTAGAGATGGGTGAAGGCTGCCAGCCTAGACAAATAGAATTTGATACATAATTCTGGCATTTGTAAATATAAATGTAAAATACAGGCTTGTGTCTTAAATGTAAAGAAATACTGTTTCAACAATGTGGCAACACTGCCATCTGCTGTAAGGAAAACTAAGTCAAGCATTTCTTATTGCTCCTTTGAAATTAAAATTACTTTATGTCTGTTCCTTTGAAGTTAGAATTTGGAGTCGATGAGTCTGGAGTAAGCATCCTGCCTATTGTTTTAAGGCTAAAGTTAATGACCAGAATGTACATGTGGAATGTCCTTTATTGCTATAAGTGTAAAGGAATGTAAATGCAGTTTCTGTGTCAGCCTGGGAACCAGGAAAGTGTAAACAAATTATGTAATTTACTGCAGTTTCAATTTAAACAGTGAGAACCAGAGATTATGAAGCATTTTTGTCTGACTATTCAACTTAGCACTGCCTTGCTCTATGTAAGTAAGTTACTTTAGAAGTATGTTTTCATGTAGAAATAGCTAGGACTATAAAGATTAGACTAAGTGTTTTTCTGTTATATCAGAACTTTCCTACTGTATTAAGTTTCTGTGTGATCTCTGAACTCTTGAATGGCACTGTGGTGTAGTAGTAATGTCTTGTGTTTTTAGTATTTATTATTAAATATTTTAAAAACCTTTTACCTGTGGCTGGTTTGTGTAGCGATAAGTTAAGCTCTAGAGTACATTGGGTATTTATAGAATTTATTGTACAAGGCCACTCTAATAAGCCTTGACTGATTAGTCACACTTACAAATTGGATAATAATATTGCACAGTAATAATTGAACACCCTTTTAAGGGCCTTTGGGTAGCTGATAATTATTAGCTGGTGGTGGCAGTAATTACTACCGTATAGTCTGGGTATAGGAGCACAGCTGGAGAATCTGTGTCAGCCTTTCCCAGGAGTGTCTGTGAAGTTTCATAGTTTCATAGTTTAGTACTAGGCTATCTGCCCTGGGGCATTTGTAAGCTTAGCCATAGTGATGTGGCTTTCGCCACCCCATGAAATGGTACAAAAATGCACAGAATAGATTTAGAATACTGTGCCTCTGTCTAGTAGTGACACAATGAATGTCCCCTTATATAATAGAATTAGTTTACTGTGCCCCTGTCTAGTAGTGACACAGATGTGATCCCTGGGGTAAACTTACGATCTCCCAGCCACTCATCAAGATTTCTCTTGAAGAGAGTCAGTGAGGGGCTCTGCCTAACATGAACTGGGATCTTGTTCCAAAGCATGGGAAGCCTCTGGGTTATGAATCTATCCCTCTAGCATGTCCTATTCATACTTGTGCCGAGGTTTAAGTCTTTAGCTGTCATGGTCCTGATGGATTTGGATTTATTGAGGTGGAGCATGTCCATCAGTTCCTGATTGGACATGGCCTTGTACGTCAGGCAGAGATCACCTTTGAGTAGGCGGTATGCTACTGAAAAGAGCTGGAGTTTCTTTAGTCTGGCAGAATAAGACATATGTTGGAGACCCTTGATCCTCTTGGTGAGGTACTTTTGTGGTCTCTCCAGCTGCTGCAAATGCCGGGTGAGGTACATACCAAATGGGGCACTGTACTCAACCATGGGTCTGATGAGGGAGGAGTATAGGGGTACAATGACATCCTTGGATCTGGATGTGAATCCTTGTTTTCCCGCCTCTCCTCGACTAGTTTAGACCAGTTTACAGGCATTGCTGTATTCTGGGCTGTGGTGTAGTTCTGTGTTGTCCACTACCTTACTTGGATAGAAGGAAGTTTCTTTGCTCACCAGTGGGAGTGGGGAGCCTTGAGCAGCCTACCTGTCCCTGTAGGAAGTGACCTCAGCACAAGAGCTGTAGTTATTGGTTGTTTTGGACCATTTCTAGCTCTTTTGAAGTTCCCTGTTTAAAATCCGCGTTTGCACGGTTTTGCGCAATTGTGCACATAGCCGGTTAAACAAGGTTAAACTTCTTTTGGCTCCGCCAAGTCTGCTCCTCAAATTTTCCCTTAAGGAAGCTCTACTCTTAGTATAATCAGACTATTCGTTATATTATAAGCCTAGCACTTGTTCTCAAAACTTCTCTACTAAGTAAGCACTCTCGTACTAAGTAAGCACTACATCCACCTACCACCCCTGTGAATATCCACTTCCCTTAAAGGCACAGCAATCCCTTATACTGTTCTAGCATGTCGAGTGGTAGATTACTGGCATCCTCTCCAGTTCAGCTGGTTAATCTGGGTATCTTGAGACAATGCTATAATTGTCTCATGTACACAGACAACCCTCTCCTCCTCCCAACAAACACAAATACATGTGAGAGATGCAACTATATAGCCAAACTGGAGGCTGAACTCTCTCAACTCAGGGCTGGCATGACCAGACAGGAGGAGATGGTAACCACACACACAACAAACCCAGTCCCACATAGACCTACCACAACTGCAAACCAAACACATAAAAACACAAAGACATACTCGGAGGCTCTAATGAAAAACTTACCAAAACAACAGAGGCTCCCAAAGCAGACATCCAAAAATCCACCACCTCAAAACAAAACACATGCAACACATACTTCAATAAATCAGTGTGTCAATCAATCACAGCCCTTAAGACCAAACACCATGCCTGATACACTAGTAATAGGTGACTCTATAGTCAGACACACTGATGTCCCGCTTACCAGGCTGAACAAGGAGAGGGTGACTGTGAGCTGCCTATCGGGAGCTAGGATCCGCCACATAATACACGCACTCAGGTCACTCCAAAGCATGATAAGGTGTGCAAGGCAGAATGTTTTTCTAACCACTTTGGCAACGTGGGTGTCAAATGAGAGGTCGCTGTCGACTTGGGTCCCTAGGTCTCTGATTACTTTTTCCGTACTCAGTGGGTTGCCGTCTATGTGATAATTTTTTAAATTTCCTCTTTAGCATGTTATGCATAAAAAATTTTTTTGATCATCCAGGTAAAAATATTCTGAAGACAACTAGATACAGCAGCTTGAATCTCACACCTGTCTCTCAACATTCTCAGATTGCTGGGATAAATTTGCTTCTCCTCTGCCTGGTGTGCAGTGAATAATCATTTTCTACACTCTGCACTTTCAACGTACTTTCTACATTTCTGTACTCTGCTATCTACAATTTTTACTACATTGCCCTTCTACCACAGTTTTGTCAGGATCAGGATCTAATCTCTCTGCTATTATGATTGCATTTTTACTAATATTGGTCTTGGCTGCTTTCTCATGGCCAGGTTAGGGGCATAGACTCTCTGTGCCCGTTCAATTAACAAATCCTGCTGTGGAACACCACTTCAGCTGTTTATATGTGCTTTCATAAAATTAATACAGTATGTTCTTTCCAGTTTCTCTGGTGCGTTTATATCACACTATCGAAAGATGAAAATAGCGAACGCTATTTCATCTGCCCCAAAACATCTAACCATGAAAATATCGTCCATTCAGAACAGCAAATTTTTTCCCATGGAAAAAATTGACTGCTCGAAACACACAACATAAGCACATCAAACAAACAGCAACCACACACTTGCACTTAAATTCCTACATCTAATGCTACACTAAACATACACTATCTACCCACTTACCTTAACCCAAACCCTAACCCTAAGGTCCATCACTATTGCACATTCACCTAACCTGCGCCCTAACCCTAACTCAAACTGCCCCAAACCCTAAAGTCTGTCACTATCGCACACACGCCTAACCCGCACCCTAATCCTAACTCACTTAACCCGCCCCTAACCCTACCGTACAATCGCACACTTACCTGAACCCAACCCAGAACTTTCCACCACAGCACTAAGAATAGCGAAGCCACAGAAACGGCCAACCGAATTCTTTCCCAAGGAAAGAATTTGCTGTTCTGCAGCTTCGCTATTCTTAGCGTTCGCTGAATAGTGTTCGATATCAGAACATTCGAAGTTTTAATACTTCGATGGTCTGATATAGACCCTCTCTGGTACAGTTGTAAACCTCAGGTTCTCTATGGAGTCTCTCTTCTAGCTGTAATATTTTTTGAAATGGCTCTTGTGAAGCCTCATACTCAGCCAGCTTTTTCTTTATTTCAATCTCTGATTTTTGCAGTTTTACTGGTTCAGCTGAACAGCTAGAACTTCCTCTATTCTTCCATCAATTTATTTTAGTGGATATAATCTTTCAATGTTTCATTTTAATCACCTCTGAGTACATTTGATTTAATTTGTTTTCCTCAAAATTACTGGAAGCCATCTCTTGAACAGCTGAACCTGAACATTTTGCTTAACAGCTACAGAGTCCTTCACAGATGGTGTTTTCTCTTCACCTTTTCTGGTTGACTTCCTTTCAGGTTTTTCAAATGTTTTCTTTGCTGGCATTCAGGCAGTGTACTTACTTATTAGCCAGTAATTGAATTTTACCACCCCCTCCAAAAAAATTTTTAAATGGCACTCTTTTTTTCTCAGTTTCTGTTTTCACACTGAAGAGCTAAAGTTAAACTGTTGATCAGTGTGCAGCCAACTTGGAAGTCCACTGCTGAGATGGCTTTAAGCTATATGGACATCCTGTCAAGGGTCGGACTGAGCTGGCCAGGGGGTTTTAAAGCTTTAGGGGGTCACTCCACATACCATGTCAACTGGAGGTGTAAGGCTGTGAATAAAGGCAGTAGCTAGGGTACAAAATACTTCAGAAATTTCTTGCCTTAGAAGACAGGGAAGCCAACGTCCTGCAAAGTAGGAACATATAAATCACAAATCCCACACTCCAGCAAAAATACAGGGGTGGAAGTGGTTACTGCAGCACCCATGGATGGTGGGAGTAGCTACTGCAGCACAGACTTGCTTGGTAACATTATTTACACAACTGTACTGTGTTCATCATAAGATAACTGCTGAGTAGTCCTAAGCTATATGTGATAATCATCAGAGTGTATTGAGTAAGGGAGGAGGAAAGTGAATCAACGCCCAAGATCCCTTGGAAAATAGTTCTAGAAAAGCTTGCTCTAGACCTAAAGAAAGAATACTGTCTCTGGAATTCTTCCAGAGTCTACTCCTTTCCAAAAAGCCATAAGTAGCTAGGACTCTAGTAAAATAGGCTCTGACTTTGCCTGGAAGTGACAAGTAATGGTGAGAATAGGAAATAGTAACAGCATGGGAAAATGCTTAGAAATAGTCTTTTTAGACACTGGTTGTCCTACCTTACCTTCAGAAGAGAGACAGACAGCTGATCAGAAGTCCTGAAGAATTTTGTCCTGTCAATATATTGTCCAAACTGCCTGCAAGCATTCAAAGCGTGAATAATTCTTTCTCCCTTATTTTACACTCTGGCTTAGTGTAAACTCTGAAATGATCTTAAGCATAAAGAAAGATTTTTTTTTCTCAGATAAAACAGGCATAACTCACCATAAAGGAAAGATTTTTTTTTTCAGATAAGACAGGGATAACACCATAAAATCTTGTAACTCAGATACTCATCTTGTAGATGTCACAGCAGTAAGTAACATTATTTTCCAAGACAAGAACCTGAAATGAGCCTCACCAGCCAGTTCAAAAGGAGATCATTTTATTTCAGAAAATTAAAAGTTACGTACTCTCCACAACTAGGCATCTGTTACACATTTTCATACTTCCTCAATGCATGAGTTCAGATCCGATCGTTGGATCCGACTCGGCCGCATAATCCAGGCTTTGGATTTAGCTCTCGAGTTCCTCCTACTACCCCTAATGTCTTATTCCATCCCCTTTACCTCAGATCATGTTTGTTGCCATACAACAGAGACAGGAAGAGTTGCCAGAGGAAGGAAGAGTTCAAACTTGGAACCGTAGGTTCCAAATACAGTCCAACAGGTCTCTCCAGGAAAAAAAAAATGGATGTGGGAGTGGATGGGAGACAAGGTGAGGAAGAATGAAAATGGACAACACAGATGCCTAGTTATGGTGAGTACATAAAATCTGATGTCTTTTTCAAGCTATGCTGATCTCGGGTGGCTCTCACAGAAGGATATTCTGCAGTACCGTTGAACCAAAGGCAGCTCTGTTTGCAAAGACAATATTCAATTTGTAATTAGTAGCAAAGGTATGAAACATTGGACCATGTGGCTGCAGTACAAATATCAATACATGTTCTTGACCAAAAGGCACATGAAGCAGCCATGGATCTGGTTGAATGAGCCTTGAGGAGTTTAGATAAGGTCATGCCCTGTTGAGAATAAATCCAAGCAGGAGCGGCCTTAGGTCAATTGGTGCACTAGGCAAAAGGGCACCACGGCACCCTCCACCACACCACCCAGTGCCCCCATTCTGGTCTACCTACACCAAATGAATACTGGAAAAGTGCCCCTACTAAAGCGGCGCCCTAGGTGGCCACCTAGTTGGCCTATGCCTAAGATCGGCTATGAATCCAAGAAATACAATCTGTAATCCATGTAGCTACAGTAACTTTACAGACTGGACAACCTAGCCTTTTTGGCGAAAAACAGACAAACAGTTGATCTGACTTTCTAATTTGTTTTGTTCTGTGAAGATAAAAGTGCAACTGTCTGTGTACATCAAGGAGATGCAGCATGTACTCTCCTTTATTTGAAAAATTTGGAAAGAAGACTGGTAAATGAATGGCTTGGTTAACGTTATTTTCAGAAGCCACTTTAGGTAAAAAGGAAGACTCTGTCCTTAAGGTAACCCTATCTTTATGAAAAATGACAAAGGTATTTTTGAAGAAAGAGCCAGGAGTTCAGATATTCTCTTCACAGAAGTGATAGCTACTAAGAAGGCTGTTTTCCATGAAAGAAATTTGGATTTTGGTCTCCTGTGTGAAAATTAGAAATTGCTGCCAGTTGAAGTTTAATTGTAGAAAAACGTGTTCCTTCTTTAAAAAGAGTTGCTAAAAAGTGAAGCACAGCAGAAACTGGAGCAGAGAAAGGATCAAACTCATTACTCAAAGCCCAAAAGGAGAACCTTTTCCACTTGCTTTTGTATACTTTTTTGATAGATTCTCTTTGAGAAGCCAAAATAACATCATACACAGGGTAAGAGAGCCTGGGCTGTCTAACCATCACTGGAAGTGGAGAAACCATGCAGTTAGTTTGTGGGTCTGTATGTTGGGATGTTGGACTCCTGACAGATGAAAGAGGAGATCCAGAGTTGGCTCCAGTATCCATGGAGGATAACTTATGCGAGACCGTAGAATGGGGAATCATACTTGCCAAGGCAAGAAAGGGGTAATGAGGATTACTGAGCTCTTCAGCCAACTTGCTTTTTGCAGAAATTTGGAAAGTGGAGAGGGGGATAAGCATAAAGGAGACCCGAGGGCAAAGTGTGGACTACAGCATCTCTCAGTGATTCCCCGAGGGGGGATAAGAGCAATGTACCTGCTGCACTTGTAGTGGGGAGTTGCAAAGCGGTCACAGCAAGGTTAGCTCCAATGACGGAAGATCATTTCCGCCATCAACTGATTGAGAGATTACTCATGAGGCATCAAAATGGACCTGCTTAGTTTATCCACTAGTAGAAAGTCTGATGAGGTCACCCATTCCCACACTCTCATGGCCTCTCTGCAGGGGGGATAAGATACAGCTCCTCCTTGTTTGCTGATGTACCAGACTACAGACACGTTGTCGGTCTGAACTGCAATAATTCCTAGAGGAAGACCATCTTGAAAGGCCTGCAACGCAAGCAGGACTGCTCTCATATGTAGTACACTGATATGCAGACTGGTCTCTTGAAGGGACCACATACCTTGGACTGTTCTTCCCCAAAAAATGCCTCAGCCCCATCCCCAGTTCAAAAGCATCTGTGGTCACTGTGGCCAATGGGGGTGGTAGAACAAAAGGTCGACCTAGATGAGGTATCATCCAATTGGGTCCACCAGCAGATGTGTTGTTTGCTAATCAGAGTATGCTTGACTGGAAAAGATAGGGGCTGATGAAGAATGGACCACTGAACAGCTAGAGTCCACTGAAGAAAGTACAGTTTTGTACCCACCATAAATGTAGATGTTCGAGTGGTTATGCTGCTGCAGTCATCACACTTGGGTTATCCTGCCGTCAGGCGGTCCCTGCAGTCTGCCTGAATTCCAAAGCCTTGGTCCGGCGTCGGTTGTCATCGCTTCTTCCCTGACGTCAGTGCGGCAGGGGTATAAAAGAGGCAGCCGACGTCATTTTCTTCAGTTTTTCTTGCCCCAGATGTCAGGTGCCCCAAACTAAGAAGGCAAAATAAGAAACTTGCAAAACATACCTTAGTGTAAAACAATAGTAGTAGTTGTAAGCAAATACACCATATAGACACGCATCCCAAAGGTAGATGTACCTGGAGGTATAATAAAAGCCTCGTTAGGTAGAGGGGATGGAGGGAGGGTAACCTGGACTGCAGCAGCATAACCCCTCGAACATCTACATTTATGGTAGGTACAAAACTGTACTATGTTCATTGTGCTATGCTGCTGCAGTCATCACACTTGGGTAGAGTCCCAAAGCTATGGTTGGGTGGTAGGAACTAAACTGGGTTAGGTGCAGCTAGGATGCCCTGCAGAACTGCAGTGGCAAACCCAGCTCTGGTTTTTGAGTTCAGAGGAAGGTGGTAATGCTTGGTGAAGGTGTGCACTGAACTCCAGGTAGCTGCCTCCAGAATGTCCTTGGTTGGGACTCCTCGGAGGAAGGCTGCTGAGGTTGCTGTAGCCCTGGTAGAGTGAGACCTAATACTAACAGGCACTGCTTTCCCATAGTGTGAGTAGCAAAAGCAGATGCAATGTGCTATCCATTTGGAGATGGTCTGTTTTGAAATAGCCTTTCCTTTTGAGCCTGGTGCATAGGACACGAGGAGTTGATCAGATTTTCTGAAGGCCTTAGTCCTGTCCAAATAGTAACGTGACTGTCTGTGAATGTTCAAAGAGTGAAGGAGTCTTTCTCCTTTATTCTGTGGGTTTGGATAAAAGGTGGGCAAGTGTATGGTCTGACTGAGAGCCACGCTGGATACTACCTTTGGCATGAAGGAAGGATTGGTGCACAAAGATACTCTGTCCTGATGGAAAATGATGAAAGGTTCCACTGCCATAAGAGCCTGCAGTTCTGAGACTCTGCATGCTGAGGTGATAGCCAGCAGAAGGGCTGTTTTCCATGACAAAAATCGAAGCTCTGCTGAAAAGGCTGGTTCGAAAGGAGGAAGTGTTAATTTTTCCAGTACAAAATTTGGATCCCAAGTTGGAGTTGGTGGTTTCCTGGGGGGGTCTTATATTTTTTGCCCCTCTGAGAAACTGCCTTAGCAAAGGATGAGAGAAAATGGGAGGAATCGTATCAAAATGAGCTGAAATGGCTGAAGCATGGATCTTTAGGGATGAGAAGGAAAGGCCTTTGTGTAGCATATTAGCTAGATATTGGAGTATGAGGGGAATATTTGGGATGCCAGGATTTAGGTTTCTGGCCTGACTCCATACACAAAATCTTTTCCATTTGTCTGAGTAAGTTTTTCTGGTGCTGAGCCTCCTGGCCTCCAAAATGACATTTTGGACGTCCTTAGAGAGAAGTGTTGTTTGATAATTTAAGGTATTTTCCATGCAGCTAGATTTAAGGTCCTTAGTTGACTGTGAAGGATCTGAGAGTTTTGTTGGGTTAACAGCAGAGGGAATTGAGGTAAGATCCATGGAGGGCTGCGAGCCAAGTTTCGTAGTAGTGGGTACCAGTGTTGACGTGGCCAGTCCGGAGCAATGAGGATCATCTGTGGTCTCTCTGATCTGGCTTTCAGTAATACCTGGGTCAGTAGAGGCAGAGGAGGGAAGGCGTAGACTGACAATGCTGTCCAACTGAATGATAGGGCATCCACTTTCCAGGCCAGGGGATGATAAATCCTTGTGCAAAATTTTTGTAGCTGGCAGTTGTTGGTTGAGGCAAACAGATCTATGTCTGGTGGTCCCCACCTTTGAGTTATCATTGAGAATACTTGCAGGTGCAGTCTCCATTCGTGAGGGTCTGTCAAATTTCTGCTTAATTCGTCTGCCAATGTGTTCTCCTTTCCTGGCAGGAATTGTGCTTGCAGCTGTACTTGGTAAGTTAATGCTGTGTTCCACAAGTCCATTGCCTGTCTGCATAGTGGGTAGGAGTGCGTTCCTCCTTGTTTGTTTATGTACCACATAACTGTGGTGCTGTCCGTCCTTATGAGAAGTTGTCCTGGATGCAAGAGGTCCTTGAAGGCTGTTAGTGCATTTTTTACAGCTAGCATCTCCTTTTGATTGATGTGTAGTTGCCTTTGGTTTGCAGACCATTTGCCCTGTATGTATTGTCCTGCCATGTGTGTACCCCAGGCGTAGTCTGATGAATTTGTTGTCAAGGTTTGGTTTTCTGGAGGTGAGACAAAAGGAAGGCCCTTGTTTGCTTGGCATGCTTGAGCCCACCATAGAAACTCCTTCTGAAGGCAGGGAATGAGAGTTATACTTGCTTCGAGGCTGTGTTTGTGTTGGGACCATACACTTTTTAGGTACCATTGTAGTTTTCTCATATGCAGTCTTGCATATGCAATTAGTTGAATGCAGGATGCCATGTACCCCAATGCCTGCAGGAATTTCCTTGCAGTGAGCTGGGTAGAAGTTGCTATCTTTTTGAAGTACTGAGGCAGTTGTTTTTGCTTGTCTGGCGTGAGGTAAGCCATCTGGGCCGTTGTATTCAAGCTGGCACCCAGGAAAATTATTTCTTGTGAGGGTATTAGTTTTGATTTCTTTTTGTTTACTGTGTACCCTAGGCAACTTAGTAACTTTGTTACAAATGCCAGATGCTGTAGTAGGATGTCTTTGCTGTCCGCTTGGATCAGGCAGTCATCCAGATATGGATAAATTTGTATTCCTCGTTGTCTGCAGTATGCAATTACTGATGCCAGGCATTTCGTGAATACTCTGGGCGCAGTAGATAAGCCAAAGGGCAATGCAGAGAATTGATAATGCGTTGTGCCTGCCAAAAATCTGAGGTATCTTCTGCAATCTTGTCTGATAGGGACATGCAGGTATGCCTCTTGGAGGTCCAACGTTACCAGCCAAGACTCCTTGCCCAGCATGGGAAGAAGGTGCTGTAGTGTGAGCATTTTGAATTTGGGAATGTCCAGGAACGTGTTTAGAATTGAAAGGTCTAAGATGGGTCT
Organism: Protopterus annectens; assembly: GCF_019279795.1. NCBI lineage: Eukaryota > Metazoa > Chordata > Ceratodontiformes > Protopteridae > Protopterus > Protopterus annectens. The sequence goes on from NC_056734.1 coordinate 163,874,162, forward strand.
CCAGGCTTTGTCCTTTCTTGGTACTAGAAACAGTCTTGAGTAAAATCCTTGGCCTTGCTCTTTTGCAGGTACCTTTTGAATTGCCCTCATGTTCATGAGAGCTGAAATTTGTTTTTGTGCCTCTGCCCATTGGTTTGTTGGCAGATTTGGCATGCCTCTCATCCGTGGTAAAGTGTGAAAATGAAATCTGTAGCCTCGGGTAATAATGTCCAGAACCCATTTGTCCTTTGTTATAATGTGCCAATTTTGGGAAAAAAGAGCCAGTTTTCCTCCTAGAGGTGCTGCCTGGGCTAATTTGCTTGGCAGGCACAGAGGAAAGTCAGTGAGTTTGTTTTCTGAAAGGTTGAGATCTGTCGTCTCCCCCTCTTTGAGTTGTTGTTTGCCATTGTCTAGGCCTGAAGGTACCTTGTGCCTGGCCTCTGTCCCTAGACCGTCTGTATCTGCCCCTTTGGGGTCTGTCTGAAGCAGGAAAGGACCAGTTTTTTGATGGCCAGTTTCTGCTGAAGCGAGGCGGTTGCACCTGTAAAAAATCTTTAACTGTTTGCATAGATTTTGCCTTTTCTTCCATTTTCTTTAAAACTTCCTCTACTTCGACACCAAATAATGCATCCTTTTGCAGTGGAGCATCCAGTAACTTTGCTTTGACATGCTCTGGTAGGGCCTGCTCTTTTAGCCAAGCATGTCTACGTATTACAGACCCTGTGACCGCTGCTCTACATGAGACCTCCAAAGAATCAAAACCATACTGCAAGGTATGTTTTCCCACTTGTTCTGCTGCATGCAACAAATCCTGCATCCCTTAGAAATCTAGTTGATCTGTCTGAGGGATCATTTTCTGTTTTAACTGAGTAAGCAAGTACTGCTGGTATTTAATCATGTGGAATTGGCAGTTTAATGCCCTCATGGCCAAAGTGGCGGAGGTATACACTTTATTCCCCCCATCTTTCTAATGCCCTGGAATCTCTTTCCGCAGGTAGTGGATTTTTAGCAGTGGAGGCCTTAACCCCTTTGGGACCCTGGGAAATGGTTTCTGGGTCTGCAGCAGAGCTTTCATATAAAAACTTGTGAGAGTCAAGGACTTGGTAGTATCTGTCTGGTTTAGGTGGATCTGGAGGTAAGGAATATGGATTTAGACTGGATTCAGTGTAGACATCATCCAGAATGTCTAAAACAGGAGGAATGGCTAAGGGTCTATGCTGAGGTAGAAGAAGAAACTCACGGAATCTTTTCTTGGAGTCAGAGTAATCTTGCCCTTCCCAGTGGAAATGCTCTCTAATGGTGTGCAGGGTTTCCCCAAAAGAGAAGTCTTCAGGGGGGGAAACAAAGGGAATTGATTCCTCAGCATTTGAGTCTTCCTAGAGAGGGAAGGGGTCATCCTGTTCCTCAGAGTCTGCTGAGGAAATGGTTTCCTGATCAGGAGGAGGTAAATCTTCCTCCAGTCTAGGCCTTTAGTCAGGAGGGGGTTGGGAACCTCTGATCAGGGTAATCAGGTCTTCAGCCATTTTGAGCATTTGCTTTTTAGGCATAGGGGCCTGTGTGGGAGTCTGTAGACCCAGTTTCTTAATCTTTGGAAGCCTAGCGTATGACTTAACAGAGAGAGTCGTCGGTTTAAAGACGCCTTCTGAAACCGAAGGCCTGTCCATAGTCTCCGGATCGCCGCCAGGGCTGGCGTCCGCGAGTTGAGGAGGATCCGGCTCCAGTGGCCCAGTAGATTCTGTCTGAGAGCTAGTCGCATCTTCTAAGTCTGCGGCAGTCAGGGGCTGCGTAGGCGCCTCATTGAATATCAAAGATCTGGTGGCAGGCCTAACCGAGACCTCGGAATCTGGTCTAGGCCTAGGCTGCCTGTCCTTGTCCTTGCGTTTTTTAAAAATAGCGGCTGTCGGAGGTTCCGACGACATGGATGTAGTTGAATTTTCTGCCAAAATAATGTCGGGCGGTATCAGCCCGACGCTTAATAGTGCGTTTATTGAATCTAGCGCAAAACCAACAACCAGAAACGTTGTGGTCTGGGCCTAGGCAAGGAATACAATAAGAATGGAGATCCTTATGAGGTACTTGCTTCCCACAAGAAATACAGTTATTAACTTTGTCTGACATCGGTCTGAGGCAAGAAAAGTTTCCCCAGCGGGGTACTTAGCTTTATAGAAGACTTCGGCTGAAATTCTGTTCGAAAATCTCAGGAGCTGGCCGACCGGCACTTGCGAACTGCTTCTGCTTCGGGCACCGCGCGGCAAGAAAGACTGAAGAAAATGGTGTCGGCTGCCTCTTTAATACCCCTGCCGCACTGACGTCAGGGAAGAAGCAACGACAACTGATGCCAGACCAAGGCTTTGGAATTCAGGCCGACTGCAGGGACCGCCTGACGGCAGGATAACCCAAGTGTGATGACTGCAGCAGCATAGCACGATGAACATCTCACATAAGAAAGCATGCCAGAGGAAATAATACAATGGCTACTGCCATGGAACACAGTACCTGAAGCACTGATCTTGCTAAAGGAGATGGATGGGAAAGACGCTGTTGAACTTGACTTCTGATACTGGAAATGCAATGAAGAGGTAGAGATGTTACCTGTGTTGTCGTACTCCGAGTGGACCAATGAACTCCAGGCTCTGGACTGGGGTTAAGTTTGATTTGTCATAGTTTACTGTAATACCCAATGTGACTTGCAAATCTGGAGCAAATAGTCCCTGGCATGTAGAAGGAGATGCTTGGAGGTGGCAGTGAGGAGCTAGTCGTCTAAATGTGGAAACACTCTGAATCCTTTTAGTCTCAAGTGAGTTGCCACCACTACCATACATTTGGTAAACACCCTGGAAGCTGTGGTGAGTCCAAAGGGCAAGGCTCTGAATTAGTAATGACTGGCTCCCAGCCAAAAGTGTAGGTGTCTTTGGGATCGTCTGTTTATTTTGCTGTGATAGTATGCCTGAAGATGTATCAAGCACATCCAATCATGTGAAGAAAAGGTAGGATGGACTGTACTGACCATTCAGAACTTTGACTTTTTCACATACTGATTCAAACTGCTTAAATCCAAAATTGGTCTGAGATCTCCTGTTTTCTTGGGTACTAAAAAGAAGAGCGAGTAAGTTATGAATCCTACTTGGTCTGGTGGGGATCTCTTGGATGACTTTTTTTTTTAAGCAGCTTTTAGATTTCTTGTACTGCTGCTTCCCTTCGACTGGGTGGAACACTGGGAAGTTTCTTTTGGAGGAAGGAAGAAGGAAAATGGTATGCAATAACTTCTGGATATTATGCTCAGCACCCATAAATCTTGCGTTATATATGCCCAGGCATCTGGGTGCATGGACAATTGTCCCTTGACTGCCTCCAAAGATGAACAGTCGGGCAGCACTTCAGGAACAGTGAAAAGGCCAGTCTGGAAAAGAAGCCCTGATTTTGCAGACCTCCTCTACCTCTGGGGTGTAGTCTTTCATTAGACTTTCCTCCTCTGCCTCTGAAAGAATTATCCCCTGGCAGGTTTTGGAAAGGTCATTGAGATTTTCAGAACCAAATTTTCTTACCACTTCCCTGATTTCTGGAAAAAGTTTGTTGAAGGGCAGATAACTTGATTCCCACAGCAGACAGTAGTTTCATCTTTTTTGCTGCAGGTAAGTATCTCTTTTACTGATGGCCCAAACAAAGAAGTAGCATTGATAAAGGACGTCTTAAAGGGCTCCGCAAAGTCCCATAGCTGCATCCAGGCATGTCTCCCAAGGGCAATGCCTGATCCAGCAGCTCATGAGGTACCTTCAGCTGTGTGAAAGATCAGCCTTATCAAAACCTTTGACATGGATAGAACAGTGGCCAGCTGTGAAGATATTCATTTGAAATCCTCTGCAGACATGGACTCAGTGTGCCGGATAGTTTAGTGACTTCAGGGCAAAGGTTAACAAGGCAAAGACTCTCTTTCTAAATCTAGCCAAAGCTCTAAGACTCCTTGTTTCACAGGTGAACAGAAGAGCTCTGTTCAGCTATTTCTTTCTTGGTGGCCGCCATCACCACCACAGCATCCTTTGCTCCAGTGGGGTCTGTCTTGTTGCGGGTCTAAATATTTATAGGGTCTTTTAGGGATTGGTTCGACAGTATCTGGTTCATTCCAAGTCTGGGAAGAAACCAAGTCAATAAGTTCATCCACTGGCCGGGGGGCAGGGGGGATAACCCAAGACACAGATGAGCCAGAACCAAAAACCTCCAAAAACACGGACTCTTCCAGAGAGGAATTTTGAGAAGACCGGCCACCTTTATGTTTTAGTATTTCTAAAATGTCTCCAAAAGAGATGTCCATCCAGTGGTGATCTGGGAGACCCTTCATCAAAATCACTATCTTCAGTGAGTAACTCCATCGGAGAGTCAATGTGTCTCCTCTTGCACGTTCTCTTCTGGTGCACCTCCTCTGTGGTATGTTCAGGTGAGGTGTTAAAAGAGAGGGGGAGGTAGGTCTGATCAACCCAGAGCTCAGAACTAATGACACGAAAGGGGCAGGATCTGAAAAGTGGTAGAGAGAGAAAAAGCCTTTTCCATCATCCCGATAGCAGACAGACCAAGAGAAGCTTCGACCCACCCACTTGGAGCTGAAACTACCGACAAAGGAAGGTCTCGATTGCCTTTGGATCTGCGCCTCGAGGGTGGAGCCAGAGCCGAACTGTCCAGGGTCAAGGCTCCGAGGGGAAGAGCTGGATCTGACAAAATCGGAGCCAAATCTATCCCCTCAGCTCCAGGACCCGTTCTTAACAAGGATATAGTCAGAGTCGAAGCAGCAGCTTTCTTCAGATCAGACACTGGTCCTCTTGGGGATCTCTGATCTTGGGAGTCTGAAAACACAGAATGGATTGGAGAAGATAGAATGGTCAAAGATATTGTAGGCATACTTCCGGATCCAACAGGGGACATAGCTTGTAAGACCCCATCTGGATCTGAGCTCTGAGAAATTCTGGCATCGTCCTATCCACATCTGCTTCCAACAAACTTCTGGAGGACCTAGAAGAAATTCTGGATGGAGCCTGCAGTATTTCCTAGGAGTTTGAAACAGCTGAGCAGGTAGAGTGGCCGATATAGGCTAAATATGAGATTGTGGAGTAAGACTCCTGTGACACATACTCAGCTTCGGAGCCGATGACTTAGGATCCAAAGGTGTTGCTGAAGGGGATAATGTAAGCACAACAGGAGTCAAAGCCTTCAGATCAGAGGAGGATCGATCATCGGATGTGACGATGTCAGATCCGAAACGTTTCTTATTTTTGCTGGAGCAGACGAAGACCTTGGGGACTTCAGGGTACAATGCTTCTTGTGTTCCAACGGAGCTGACTTACTATGTTTTGCGGGGGTTTGAGCCCCAGAATACGTAGCTGGTAGCAAACCTTTTAGAATAACCTTGTAACGCCTATCCACTAAGGCCCTTGGATTAAAGAACAAATTTGACATGCAGTGTACAAATGTCCAGCATGTACTCCTTGTGGGCATCCGAATTAGGGATTTTGTGCCCACAAGAAGTGCATTTTTTTAAAACCAGTCTGTTTATCTAACATGGTTAACACACAAGATTATTAATTCAAAAAAGTTTTTTTAAAGAAAGAAGAGAATAGGAAGTTTTAACTACCAACAATGGTAGTCTAAGACAGACCCTATTAAATATAAAAACGGTACAACTTAAAGAAAATACCATCAATGGTACAGAGAGATACTATATCAAATAGTACAGACAGGAAAAGGAAATGGCTTAAAATATCCTAGCAACCTGTTAAAAAACCAAGGAGGAGGAAACATTTTAATATAAAGAGAAATATCTAATAGGAAAGAAAACACTTTTCAAAACTCCCAAATGATCACTTCGGAAACTCGAGAGCAGAACCTACATCTATTCACAATGACAGCAAACGAGATCTGAGGCATTGGGGATGGAATAGGGCATTATGGGTAGAAGGAGCTCAAGAGCTGGAGCTCGAGAGCTGGATCTGAAGTCTGGAATATGCACTCAAGCTGGATCGGAGGATTGAATCTGAAACCATATGCTGAGGAAGAATGAAAATGATAAAATCAGATACTTGCATGAAGATCCTACGTGGGTACTACCTTTGCTCTAGGTGGATGATTATGTAACCCCTTTCAAATACCGTTTCATCAGCGGTAAAGTAAAAAGGGGGGATCCTGATGCAGATGCACAGAAATGGCTGATAGATGAATCTTGAAAGAAGTATAAGAAAGGCCAGAGGATAACAACTCACACAAATACTGAAGAATTACAGGAGTCCAAGACTTGAAAGGACCCTGGTTCTTGGAATGGCACAAGATAGAAAATTATTTTCACATACAGACATATGATTTTTCAAATAGCAGGTTTCTTTGTCTCTTTTAACATCTAATGCATGCCCCCAGAAAAAGGTTATTAAATATTAAAATTCTATCATTCAGGCAGTCAAATGAATGACTGAACAGTGGGGTACATCAAAATCCTCCTGTCCTGTGAGAGCGAGCCCATTCTGTGAGGAAGCTTAAGGCAATTGCGATTCCCTACTGAAATGTCAACAAGCTGGAAAAAGACCGAAAACACAGGAGAAAAGTGAATCTTGAAAATTGCTCTTCTCCTTTAAACTTCTTTTTGCAAAAAAAGAAGCGCAACCCCTGAGCTTATATATACTGACTCCAGGACCGTCATACCTCTCAGAAAATTAAATATTCTGAGAATTGGCATTTCGGACTTAGTATATGCAAGTCCACTCTTTCAGCCATTCAGTCTCCATATTCCTGGACTCTCTCTAGCGGGTCCAGATATTTCAAATGGTTACCAGCAAATGCCCTTGGCCAATTTCAAAAGGGGGAACCACTGTTGCCTGGGTCAAAGGGGGGGGGGGGGTTGCCAGAATCTTGATAAGAAATTTTGGTTAACAGAGGAAAGGGTGGAAAAACATACAAAAACATTCCTGTCCATAGGAATGAAATGTATTTGTTTTCCAGGCCTTCTTGCATGGGGTCCTGCAGCAGAATTTCTTTGACCGTCTGTTTTGAATGGCGGCAAACAGATTTACTTGAAGAGCTCCCTACAGATGGGCCATTTCAGGTTCAGCATCCACTAATGTGGACCCGTCTGACATCACAAATATCTGAGTCCTTCTCTTGTAAATCCTGGCCAAGAGAATCATGTGAACAGTTGAGGCCATTGATCCTAATATACTGAAAGCCATTGTCTGGTTTGAAAATGTCACCTATAGTCCTTCATTTTATTGTATCTAGAAAGACATCAAAGTACATTAACTTGAGAAAAGGAATTAACATTTCACTGTGTTCACTTGAAATCCCAAGCTGAGAAAATACATTTCATACCAAAGTCACAGATTCTTGGCAAGCTGTGAAAGCATCTGCAAAAATCAGGCAATTGTCTAAACAAGGAAATTTTTAAATGCTCTGTAACCTCCAACAGGCTGTAACAGGAGGACAAATGCTTTGTAAACACAGAGTTGTAGGTAACCCAAAGGGCAATACAGCAAACTGAAAATGTAAACCAGCCACTGAGAAACTCAAAAAGTACATGAAACTGTTGCTGACTGGTAAAGTTACTAGAATACTGGAAGAATAAATGAAGGGTAATGAGAGCTGCAGAGAAAGCATTTTGAACTTTGGAACTATGATGTGACTGTTTACAAAGAAAAGGTCAATGACAGGTTTAGAGAATTTTTCTTTGACACCAGAAAGATTCTTGAACACAATTCTTTCCCTGCTCGGGCTGAAAGAACAGATTCTACCACCCCCAAGACAGCATCTGATATAGAACAGGTGGGACAGGAGAATTTGACAGGAAAAATGTGGAAAAATACTTTGAAATTAAGGAATGGAGTCCCACTGCCAGATGTAACATTTTAGATGGATTCTCAAAACCCAACTGTCTAAAGTTATCTGATTTCACAAAGAAAATGAAGACCTAAACTTTGGGACAGATTCATGGGGTTGCCAGGTGGGATGGTGGAAAATCCAGAAAGGTCATTTAGACAGTCTGACTTCTTTTTAGGTTTTCTCTGGTTCTGGGAGGGTCTTCCTTTCTTCTTCAACCCACCCTTGCCACTACTTTTTGAAATACTGTTTGCGTGAACCTTGCAGAGTATGCTTGTTCTTCTTTCTGAAAGAAGAGCTTGTGAAGGAACAAAAGTTCAACTTTTTGGAGAGAAAAGCCTTTACTGGCTTGAACATAACCACAAAGACTTACAGTAAAAAAAAGTCATGGACATTCAAAAGCCATGTAGCTGAAACATGACGTCCTTAAGGGGTCACATGCATATATCCCATGGGCCTCCATTACAGGAAGTTATCACACAATGAAAACTCTAGCTTGGCTTATATATGAAAATGGAAGGTAATCTCCAACAGAGGACTTACCTACTCAGCTAAGAAGTTCTGGCTAACTTTCGATCTTCCAAAGCCTGCACAAGAGCACACTTTTCAGCAATAAAAAGGTTCTGAAGTATTTTGAATGGTAGTCACTGGTTTTACAACAGACTCACTTACTACTGGCTAGGGAGAATGGAAGGAACCATGGTCGGTTGGGTACAATCGTTGACAGGGTATCTCGTATAGCTTAAGGCTGTTGTAGCAGTGATCTGATGATACACATCTGATATATAGTGTGGGAGACCTTTTTTCAATTTGGAAGACTCCAGTGTCTACCATCTTTGGCAATCACATTGGATTAACTCCAATCCGCCCCTGTGCTGTTAACATCTCCTGCTGTGCCGCTGAAACATTTAGGAAATCAATGCAACCACAGTCACCTATCTGTGGTAGAGAGTGAATCCATAAGTCATTAATGTCTGCACCCTACTCTTTTTTTTTTTTTAAATCCTATCATCATGAAAGGAAGACCAACTATGTCTGAAATATCATAAAACCACAAGTGTAGAATGAGAAAGTCCCACAACAAATTCTAGGAATCACAACACCTCTAAATAGATGCAAAAATAGATGACCAAAATGTTTACATTGACCAAAAAAGTAATTTTATTCCGAACGAACAGTTGATTTTCTCTAGCGCCTCGGTTAATCCAATAGCCTTTACAGAATCTGAAATATTTTTATTTTGATTTAACTTTCTGACTAGGATAAACTACAGAAGAAGCAAGTGTAAGAGAACTCAGATTCTTATAGGTTCATAGGTTGGTACTAGCCTATCGGCCCTAGGGCCTATGCAAGCCTAGCCATAACAATTCCCTGGATATTTCTTCCCACAACATTTACTTCCCTGGACCCCTGTTTAGCAAGGCGACTGACGAGATCCCTGGGGTGAATTTCCTAACTCCCATCCAATCGTCAAGGTTCCTTTTGAAGAGGGCTAAAAAAGTACACATTTCTTGTACTCTTGACCATTTTTAATTAAACTTAGTACCATGGTAGCACTTATCTGAACAGCTGAATTTCTACTAAACGGAGAAACTTGATGCCACAAGAAAAATTACTTTCAACTATCTCTGTGTGTCTCTTAGGAAATCATTAGCACTAGTTGTTGTGTCTTTCGGCTTTTCCCGGTTAGGGGTGGCCACAGCGGAACTCCGGTCCGCTAATGATTGGCAGTAGATTTTTACGTGCTGAGTTGCCAGCCCTGACGCACAACCTTCAACAAAGGTACGCCCATTCATGCATGTCTCCACACAGAAGACGCTTTAGCTGAGAATCGAACAGGACATCTTACTGTGAGGCGACAATGCTACCGCAGCACCACCACCGCAGTTCACTAGTCAAAAGTATTAATAACAATACTGAAAAATTTACACTTACTACTACCATGATCAAAGTGACTAAAATATACCAAGAAACTAATGAAGCAAAACAAGATGAAAGATTAATTGCACAAAAAAACTAAGTAAATGGAAGCAGTGTTTACTCTTATTGCTGGGCTCCCTTCTAAAAAGTGACTGAGAATTAATGTTTGTCCATGAGTTGTAAAAACATCACATTGCTGAAAAGATCACGCTAGGGACAGACTTCCGCCAACTATTTCTCACAAATTTTCTAATTACTGCAATAATGATCAAAATGACGAATAGCTAACCATTCTCCTGCAAAAGGAGTGGTGCAGAAGAGTTGGAGGATGACTGTCACTATTTGCTTCTTCAAAAGAATATCTAAAGAAATGGGCAACTACAAGGCTGACAAGCCTGATATCCCTTGTACGGAAGATCACAGAAAAGATTTACCTGGGCCAAAAAGTGGATATCCCGAATGCAGATTTTGCCATCGATCAAGCGTATGGTTTTCAAATGTAGTATTATGCTGGCAGTAAACTTAGTTTTCAAACGTAATATTGTGCTGGCAGTAAACAATTTAGTTTCCAAACTTAACATCAACATTTTATCAACTAGACACCACATTGGGATAAGAGTTAATGCAGCCTCCTAACTGCTGCAGTTACCCCCCTTGCATCTCAGCACAGCTGATATGAAAGCCTCAACTGCGTTTACTTCCACTACTCATTCCAGTTAGTGGTCCCAGCTATCAACAACCGTCTCTCTGCCTCTTTCTCCCTCTCTCTATATATATATATATATATATATATATATATATATATATATATATATATATATATATATATATATATATATATATATACATATATATACATACATACACACATATATACAGTAAGTGGTGCCCCCTTGATCTGCTGATCCCGTTCATATTCTTCCTTTGTAATGTAGTCTTGTCACATTTTCCAAATCATCTCTCTCAAGCTCTAATCACAAAAAAATTGCACAAAGCCAAAAAATGAGTGGACGAAGCCCTAAAATCAGGGACAGAGTTTAAACATTGCTCTTATAAAATTGAAGAGTTAACAGAATAACATTAGTATGGATTTTCTGAAGGATTTGAAGTCTGAAACTCAAATGTATGGCATCATTTACTGACTTCAGTCATCAATGATTTGCCACAAATATCACAAATTTTTATGTGGAAAAGACCAAAAATATGAGGCAAAAATCTGGACATTCTGTGACAATCTGGACAGTTCAAAGGTACATATCTACAAGTTCTCCTTGCATTTCATACCTTTAGCACCCATCACAATCCTATAACCTTAATTTTCTAGCATTTCTTTACCCTCTCTAGCATTGTGATTTTTCCTATAAAACCTCCAAAGTGGGACACACTGCTACAACTGCAGACTGCCTGCTAAAATACTGATATTACAACCTTCTTGGAAAAAAAATCAACATCTGGACTGAAGTTTGGAACAGCAGTGAAAAGCTGTCCACATTTTCAAAGTGAAGAAATAAAATGCACCTCTTTTTCTTCACCAACATGGTCCACACTTTCATGACTTGAAGATTTATATGGAATCACTGGAAAAAAAAAACAAAGATGTAAAAATTGCATACAATGAAAATCTACAATAAGATCATCAAATTACTTAGAATTTTGTAGAATGTGTTTTTCTAAATTATGCCAAATATATACTAGTCTGTGAAACATTAAGCTATATCAATGTAGTTTGCAATGGCTATTTTTAGAACAAAAAACCCACATCTCTTAGTTAATATGCAAGGCTACTGACAACTTAAAAATAGAATGTATGCGTATACTTTATACTGACTACAAAGCCAGAAAGAAATAAAAATCATTTTAATACCAAAGAGAGAGGTCTGAATCTTCATTTTTGAAAACTGCTCAGTCTCTGAAAATTGAGGTAATTTCAGTCCATGTTAACCTTCCAAAAAAGCATTTAATATTTATTTACTTTCTTTCTGAAGCATTTAGGCTGTTCTAGTCAGACTATTATTGCTTCACTTTCTTTCTCCAGCACTTCATTTTAGATATATATATATATATATATAATATATTCAGAAATCTGCAGCTCCTTTATCCTGAAAATCCACAATTACTTTTCTCAGGAATGCTATAAGAGGTATGCTTACATTTGTTGTTGAAATCTGGCTAGCACTAACAAAGTTTATCAGAGCACTGCCAACAGGGTTCTCAGGAGAAACAAATCTTAGTAGGTAGTAATGACAATGGCAACCACAATGTTGCTATGGATAAACTGTAGGGAGAATAGAAACTGATTGCATCACTAAAAACCTAAGAATACAAATAAGTCTGCAAACAGAAGCAAATATCAAGTTGCTACCGGTTGCAGAGCTATATCTAGGGTTGGGGGGGGGGGTTCACAGTCAATCATCACAACATTAAAGTGAGCAAAGCATTTTCTTCAAAACTAAGGGAAGGGAAATTTAACAGGGGCAGGGGACAGATGTAAGCCAAGCAATATGGACAATGTGGACTGAAGCATCACAATGGATGATGGTGAGTACACAGACAACACTGCAATTAAAAAATGCAGCAAGACAATAGGAAGTAGGGTTTGGGGTTTGGCCAGCAGTATACAAAATGTTACACTTACTGCATAAGCAGGAAAGTACAGTTTTGTACCTACCATAAATGTAGATGTTAATCCTGCTGCAGTCATCACACTTGGGTTATCCTGCCGTCAGGCAGTCCCGCAGTCGGCCCGAGTTCCAAAGTCTTGGTCCGGCGTCGGTTGCTGTCGCTTCTTCCCTGACGTCAGTGTGCCAGGGGTATATAAGAGGCATCCGACGCCATTTTCTTCAGTTTTTCTTGCCGCAGATGTCCGGTGCCCCCAATAGGTAGGCTATATATATATAAAAATAAAACAATACCTTCAGGCACAAGCAAATACACCACACAGGTTGTATAGGCTAGAGTGGTATAGATAAGTTCAGCTAGTTCAGAGGGGATGGAGGGAGGGTAACCTGGACTGCAGCAGGGTGAACACTCAAACATCTACATTTATGGTAGGTACAAAACTGTACTATGTTCATCGTGTTACCCTGCTGCAGTCATCACACTTGGGTTGAATCCCAAAGCTAAGGATGGGTGGTGGCGTTAAACAGGGTTAGAAGAAGCTAGTAGGCCCTGCAGAACTGCAGTGGCAAAACCAGCTCTAGTCTTAGAATATAGAGGTAAGTGATGGTGTTTGGAGAAGGTGTGCAATGAACTCCAAGTTGCAGCTTCCAGAATATCCTTGGTTGGCACTCCCCTGAGAAAGGCTGCTGATGTAGCTGTAGCCCTGGTGGAATGGGACCTAATGTTAGCAGGTACCGGTTTCCCATGATGCATGTAGCAGAAACGTATGCAATGCCCTATCCATTTAGAAATGGTCTGTTTTTTAGATAGCTTTTCCTTGTGGTCCTGCAGCATAGGTTACAAAGAGCTGGTCAGATTTTCTGAAAGCCTTGTTTTATCCAAGTAGTAACGTAATTGCCTGTGAATGTCCAAAGAGTGCAGGAGTCTTTCTCCTTTGTTCTGGGGATTTGGGAAGAAGGTGGGCAAATTAATGGTTTGGTTTAGGGCCACACTGGATACCACCTTTGGCATAAAGGAAGGGTTAGTTCGTAGAGAGACTCTGTCTTGATGAAAAATGAGGAAAGGCTCCACTGCCATTAGTGCCTGTAGCTCTGAGACTCTTCTAGCTGAGGTTATTGCTAGTAGCAGGGCAGTTTTCCATGAAAGAAATTTTAAATCTGCTGAAAAAGCTGGTTCAAAGGGCGGCAGTGTAAGCTTTTCCAGAACAAAGTTGAGATCCTAAGTAGGTGTTGGTGCTCTCCTGGGCGGTCTTATGTTCTTAGCCCCTCTGAGGTACTGTCTTAGGAGTGGATGTGAGAATAAAGGAGGATCCGTGTTGTAATGAGCTGAAATTGCTGAGGCGTAGATCTTAATAGATGAAAATGAAAGTCCTTTGTGCAACATCTCAGTTAAATATTGTAGTATCTGGGGGATGTTTGGAACAAGGGGATTTTGGCCTTTAGCCTGGTTCCAGGCACAAAATCTTTTCCATTTGACTGAATAGGTTTTCCTGGTGCTGGGCCTCCTGGCCTCCAGAATGACATCTATAAAAACTTTGGATAGAGGTGTTGGCTGGTTGTTTAGATAATTTGCCATGCAGCCAGGTTTAAAGTCTTGAGCTGGCTGTGTGGAATCTGATTGTCTTGCTGGGTGAGCAGGTGAGGAATTTGTGGTAAAATCCATGGTGGGCCGTGGGCCATGTTCCTTAGAATTGGATACCAATGCTGGCGTGGCCAGTCTGGTGCAATGAGTATCATTTGTGGCCTTTCTAATCTGACTTTCAGCAGTACCTTTGCTAGAAGAGGCAGTGGAGGAAAGGCATACACTGTTAATGTTTTCCAACTGAATGAGAGGGCGTCCACTTTCCAAGCTTGTGGATGGAGTGTCCTTGTGCAAAATTTTTGAAGTTGGTAGTTTTGGGGGCTGACAAACAGATCTATGTCTGGGTGTCCCCATTTTTGATCTATCATTGCAAATACTTGTGGATCTAGTTTCCACTCATGTGGATCCATGATGTTTCTGCTTAGGTCATCTGCCAATGTGTTTTTCTTTCCTGGCAGGAATTGTGCTTGTAATTGAACCTGGTACGACAGTGCTGTGCTCCACAAGGTCATTGCTTGCCTGCATAGAGGGTAGGAATGAGTGCCCCCTTGCTTGTTTATGTACCACATTACAGTGGTATTGCCCGTCTTTATTATTAGTTGTCCTGGGTGTAAGAGGTCCTTGAAAGCTGTTAGGGCATTCTGTACTGCTAGCATTTCTTTTTGATTGATATGCAGATGCCTTTGATCTGTAGTCCATTTGCCCTGAATGCACTGTCCTGCCATGTGTGCTCCCCAGGCATAGTCCAATGCATCTGTTGTCATAGTTTGCCTGGCTGTGGGTAAGGTGAAAGGCTGACCCTTGTTGAGGTGACATGCCTGTGCCCACCATAGACACTCCTGTTGAAGGCAGGGAATGAGTGGTATCATTGTTTCCAAGCTGTGGCTGTGCTGAGTCCATACGCTTTTCAGGTACCATTGTAATTTCCTCATATGCAGTTTTGCAAATGGTACTAGTAGTATGCAAGATGCCATGAATTCCAAGGCCTGCAGAATTTTTCTTGCAGGGAGTTGGGTCTTTGTTGTCATTATTTTTAAATATTGAGTCAGTTGTTGTTGCTCGTCTAGCATGAGATAAGCCATCTGGGCCGTTGTATTCAAGCTGACATCCAGGAATATTATGTTTTGTGAGGGCACTAGTTTTGGTTTCTTTTCGTTTACTGTGTACCCTAGGCAACTTAGAAGGTGTTTGACAAATGCCAAATGCTTTAAAAGAATGTCATTGCTTTCTGCTTGAATAAGGCAGTCATCCAGGTATGGGTATATTTGAATACCTCTTTACAGTATGCAATTACTGGTGCCAGGCATTTTGTGAAGACCCTGGGCGCAGTAGATAAGCCAAAGGGCAGTGCAGATAATTGATAATGCATTGCACCTGCAATGAAGCGGAGGTATCTTCTGCAATTTTGTCTCATAGGGACATGCAGGTATGCCTCCTTGAGGTCCAACGTTACTAGCCAAGCATTCTTGCCCAGCATGGGAAGAAGCTGCTGTAGTGTTAGCATCTTGAATTTTGGTACTTGCAGATAGGTGTTCAGAATTGAAAGATCCAGAATGGGTCTCCATGCTTTGTCTTTTCTTGGGACTAGAAAGAGTTTTGAGTAAAATCCTTGTCCTTGCTCCTGTGTAGGTACCTGTTGAATGGTTCTCATGTCCATGAGAGCTGTAATTTGTTTTTGTGCCTCTGCCCATTGATTTGGTGGTAGGTTTGGCATTCCTTTTATCCTTGGCAAGGTATGAAAGTGGAATCTGTATCCCTGTGAGACAATGTTCAGGACTCATTTGTCTTTTGTGATGATGTGCCAGTTGTCTGCAAAAAATGCTAATTATCCTCCCAAGAGAGCTGCCAGGAGAGATTTGCTTGGTAGTTTGAGGACTGAGTCATTGTGTTTGTCTTCTGTTAGCTTGGGGCCTGTCTTCTCCTCCTTTTTGGGTAGCAGTACCCCATTAGCGAGGTTTTTAAGGGCCTTGCGACTGACCTCTGCCCCTTGGGCATCTGTATTTGCCCCTCTATGATCTGTCAGAAGCTGGAAAGGATCAGTTTTTTGTTGGCCAGTTTCTGCTGAAACGAGGAAGTTGTACCTGTAAAAAAATCCTTGACCGTCTGCATAGACTTTGCCTTATCCTCCATTTTCTTTAAAACCTCTTCTGCTTTGACACCAAATAATACATCCTGCTGTAAAGGTGCATCCAATAATTTTGCTTTAACATGATCAGGTAGGGTTTGTTCTTTTAACCAAGCATGTCTACATATGATAGACCCAGTAACAGCTGCTCTACAGGAAGCTTCCAATGAATCAAATCCACACTGTAAAGTATGTTTGCCCACCTGTTCAGCTGCATGCAACAGATCCTGCATTTCCTTAAATTCAGACTGTTCAGTATGTGTGCTCATTTTTTGTTTTAATTGAGACATTAGGAATTGCTGACATTTCAGCATGTGAAACTGACAATTTAATGCTCTCATAGCCAGTGTTGCTGAGGTGTATATTTTCTTTCCCCATTTATCTAGGGCTCTGGAATCCCTTTCAGAGGGCACAGGATTTTTAGCAATAGAAGCTTTAGCTCCTTTGGGACCCTGGGAAATTGTTTCTGGGTCAGCCACAGGGATTTTATAAAGGAATTTGTGTGAATCAGGTACTCTGTAGTATCTGTCTGGTTTGGCTGGAGCAGGAGGTAGAGAGCCTGGATTTAGACTAGACTCCAAGTAAACATCATCCACAATATCTAAAACTGGAGGGATAGCAAGTGGTCTGTGCTGGGGTAGTAAAAGGAACTCTCTGAGCCTTTTCTTAGAATCAGAGTAGTCCTAGCCTTCCCAGTGGAAATGCTCCCTTCATGGTATGTA
This sequence comes from Protopterus annectens, assembly GCF_019279795.1. Classification (NCBI taxonomy): domain Eukaryota; kingdom Metazoa; phylum Chordata; order Ceratodontiformes; family Protopteridae; genus Protopterus; species Protopterus annectens. The sequence continues at coordinate 163,890,953 of NC_056734.1, forward strand.
AAGTTTCCCCAAAGGAGTAGTCTTCAGGGGGAGATGCTGAGGGAATAGAGTCTTCAGCATCAAATTCTTCATAAGGGGGAATAGTGCAATCCTATTCCTCAGAAGAATCTGAGGAAATTGAAAGCTGGTCAGAGGAAGCATAATCCTCCTCTTGTCTTGGTCTTTTATCTGGAGGGAGATGGGAACCCATGATTAGGGTAATCAAATCTGCAGCCATCTTAAGCACCTGTTTCTTAGGCATGGGGCCTTGAACTGCAGACTGATGCACAGTTTTTTTTCGGTTTTAAGAGAGTTTTAAGCTTAGCATAAGATTTAATGGTGAGTGTAGTCGGTCTGAAGACACCTTCTGCAACCGAAGGTGTTTCCCCACTGCAACGGGGTGTCCTTCTGCTCCGGTGTCGGAAGGGCCTAATAAGGATGGCTGTGTCGGCCTAGTACACTCCGCTTGAGAATCTGCAGCTGTCTGGGGTTCCAATTCTGCGGTCGTCAGGGGCTGCGTAGGTGCCTCACTGAAAACCGGAGAACCGGCGACAGGCCCAGCAGAGGCCTCAGAGTCTGGCTTGTTCCTAGGCTGCCTGTCCTTATCCTTGCATTTTTTATACATGCCAGTCGTCGGCTGCTCCGATGGCATGATATAATTAAATTTCCTACCAAAGTAAAGTTGAGCGAAGTCAAAACGGTGTTTGATAGTTCGTTTATTAAACCTAGCACAAAACCAACAACCTGTGACGTCGTGGTCTGGGCCTAGGCAAGGAATACAATAAGTATGGAAGTCCTTATGAGGAATTTGCTTCCCACAAGAAATGCAATTGTTAACTTTTTCTGACATCGGACTGAGGCAAGAAAAGGTTCCCCAACAGAGTACTTAGCTTTACTGAAGACTTCGGACTGAAATTCGAATCGAAAATCTCAGGTGTCGGCCGACCGGCACATGCGAACTGCTTCTGCTTCGGGCACCGCGCGGCAAGAAAGACTGAAGAAAATGGCGTCGGATGCCTCTTGTATACCCCTGGCGCACTGACATCAGGGAAGAAGTGACAGCAACCGACGCCGGACCAAGACTTTGTAACTCGGGCCGACTGCGGGACCGCCTGACGGCAGGATAACCCAAGTGTGATGACTGCAGCAGGGTAACACGATGAACATCTGCATAATATTCTGGAATATGTTTAGCTACATAATGTTTTCAATAACACAGATGGGGGGGGGGATTAATGTTTCTTCACAACATTTTACAGGAAATAATGCGCTCACATACGTACCACACACACCCATATATATATATATATATATATATATATATATATATATATATATATATACGAAGAAATAATCCACAGGCTGCCCAAATAAACAATAACGATAATCCCAACAGCAGAAAGGCAATAGTCCAATTGTAAAAAATTTTGTATCAAAAGCAATAATCAGTGTTAATAGCACATTTAAAATATTTTTATTAAAAATAAAGAAAAACGTTAGCGCTTTCACGGAAAAATCAACCGCTTCATCAGACGTAACATTTACAAAACTTCCACCATGTTTTATACATAATAGTTAATTGTACCAATTAACCAAATCAATTAGTTTAAAGCAATAGTTTCACTAACCCAACTTTTTGTGAACATTAGATATAAATACACAATGTACTCAATTTATTAAAATCTTAAAAATGCACTAAAACCTTTATCTCAAAGCCCTAGCATTTAGTGCGGGCTTCAATGAAACAACTTCATTCAACCCATGCCCCCTGTGCGCTCCTAATCTAAAAATCCATTTTAGTTCTGCGCACACTGTATCGTTGACAATATTACCCATGCGTAAATTTACATACTGTATGTGTAAAATTTGAAATAAAAACTCATGATCGGCTCCTTCCCTTAGGACATGTTTCGCAATCACATTTTACCCATCATTCCTATTAATGTAGTAAACATGGTCTCTGATACGTTCCCTCAGCGTGCGGTTTGTTTTGCCCACATAGAAGCAAAAACAAACCTTGCAGTGGGCAACGTAGACTATATTTTTATTTGCACACGAACCGTTGCTTCTTAATTCCTACAAACGTCCTGTATCCGGATGTCTGAAGAACCTCGACTCATCAATGTAAATGCATTGGGCACAGGTGCCACATTTATTTGTATTATGCAATCTGGTAGCTACAATTTCTCTACTTACATTATCTAAATTACTACGATAACATAACTGTTGTTTCAAATTTCTATTATTTCTATAAGTATATTTCGGGTAATCACCCAATATATCCCTAGTTTTTTCATCTACTAGTAAAATATGCCAATTCTCTTCAATGGCATTCTGTATTCTCTTAATATTGTTACCATATGGTAAAATCAAATTAATGTTGTATTTTTTATCCCCCATGTTCTTTCGTATCTTATTATTTCTGGCAGAGTAATATGGGCTAGCGCTCTCATTTCTACATTTATACACCTAGGTATACATGTTGTTTATATCAGCTTCTGCATAGCCCCTACTTAAAAAACCTTGTTTCAAGTAATCTAATTCAACATTCAAGGTGGTGTCATCACAACACAATCGAGATAATCTCGTTGCTTGCCCTCTGATCACATTATTAAATAAAGTGGGGTTATGCATGCTTTCCCGATGCAAAAATGCTGGAAAATAACATGGTTTTCTATATACTTTGTTTTTTATCTTCTGCCCTTCCTTATAAATTATAACATCTAAGTAATTAATATTACTAGTAGAATGTTCCATGGTGAATTTCAGAAATTCACTAGTAGAATTGACATAATCAAATAAATCAAGTAAATTTCTCCCTTCACCTTTACAAATCAAAAAAAGGTAATCTACAAAACGTCGATGAAATAATATGTTTGGATGACCCATTAAATTCTCCTTTTCCCATGCTACCATGATAAGACTGGCGTATGTATTGGCACAACTTGTGCCCATTGCTACCCCCTTCTTCTGTCTATAAAGCTTGTTCTGAAACAGAAATATATTATTTTCAAGAACCAGCTCTAGTAAAAACATTAAAAATCAGCTTTACAGCTGTCCATGGCTCGATCAGTTACTAATAAATTATTCAATATTCGTAAACCTGCCTCATTTGGAATGCTGGTAAATAAAGCCTCAACATCCATGGTGACTAATGTGAGCGTTGATGTCATCAAGTGTTTGTATAAATTCAAACAAATCTTTTAGAAAATGTTCCGTGTCCTTCAATACATAAGTATACGCTGAAAGAATCTTTTTTTAGTTCGTGGTCCAAATAAATAGATATTGCCTCAGTTGCCCATCCTGCTCCTGCCACTATTGGTCTAAATTTAGGTTGAGTGGGATGTTTGTGTATTTTTGGCAGACCATGCAACCTGGGTACTAAAGGATATTCAATACAAAAATATTCGTAGAGTTCTTTTGTTAATATGTTCATATTCTTACATTCTAACAGAGACCTATTTACGTTCTCTAATATATTAAACAATTCAGTTGTCTCAATTTCTTCATATGCTTCACTATTAAGCATATCAAGCATAGTTCTTGAGTAGCAGGAGGCATCCATAACAACAATTGGTCCACCTTTATCGGATGGCCTTATAGCAATATTACCATTAGTTTTAAGATTTTTCAATGCTTCTATCTCATTCCTAGTCAAGTTGAATTCATTCTCTCCATTATCAAAGTCAAAATCATTATAAATACTATTCTCAAATGCTCTCACAAATGTTTCAACGTTAGCTGGCAAGTATGGTAAAAAAGAATTATTTTTTTGAATAAATGCATCAGTATATTCATTAGAACCTAGCAATAACTTAAGAGCTACATTTCTTGCAAACATACGTGCTGATAAAATGGCATCACTCATATCAACATTACTCGTGGGTATGAAACCCAAGCCTTCATTCAAAAGTTCAGTCTCAGCTGTGGACAGAATATATTGTGATATATTCCATACTAGACCCCTTGGGTCCACATTTTCTTTATGGTACGCACCTGTTGTTGCGGTGCCTCTTTTCGTTTCTGTCCTCGCTGGTTGTCCAAATCTAAGGACTTTTTTCTCACCGGCCGTATGGGTAATGGAAAAGCCGGAAAGTCTTGTTTGGGTGTTCCCTCTGTTAATATTTTCCTTCTAACATCAGTACTGATGTCGGCAGTTGGTTCTCCTTCTAAGGGTGCATCCATGGGAGTAGAATACACGGATGCTACCGCTTGAGGAGAAATCAATAGATCCGTGTTCAATAAAATGTGATCTTCATTAAGACCTAGAACATTTTCTCTACGTTGTGTCTCTTCAGACCTGTTGTAAAGCATTCGCTCCTTCTCCTTCCTAGCTACTGGTCCTATCGTTTCAGTTTCTGTTCCGCTCCTTTGCTGACGTATTTCCGGATTGCAATTCAAACGCTGCGTTGTTGTAGCTCCACCCATTGAGGTGGAGTTAATATCTCTCGGCCACATAAACACATTGTGTTTTGAAAAATCTTCTAAGTCTCTACTCAGATTCTTCTTTTTATGCTCCAACAATTTCTTTTCATAGCGCTGTACTTTTTCAATCATATCCTGCAGATATATTTCTGCGGGACCATAACCATCAAGTTCAAATAAATCATATTGTTGTTGGATGATCTCATTTCTAAGATCTTGTTCTATGGGTTGGAAGAAGTCTATCAATAGTTGCATATAAGCTCTACTAGTATTTAAATTTATTTGTTGCCACTTAATCAAAAGTTCTGGATAAACATTCCCATACATGGGCATGTTAAGAACCCTCAGTCCACGTCGAACAATATTAAGATTCAAACTAGCCTCAAGATGGAAACGTTGACATTGGAGGCGTTTGAATCTATATACATTATTTTCAATGTTCTTTTTTAAATTTATAATGTCCAAATCATTACCTTTACTGTTAGATAGATTGCAACTATTGTCCGTTGGATCAATATTCATCAAGGAATTCAACGCATCTGTTAACAGTCCTCTCAGTCTTGTATTTACATTTAACTCGCTCATATTTTCATTTTCAACCCTCGCTGCTGCTCCTTCCATACTCCCAATGTTATATACGAAGAAATAATCAACAGGCTGCCCAAATAAACAATAACGATAATCCCAACAGCAGAAAGGCAATAGTCCAATTGTAAAAAATTTCGTATCAAAAGCAATAATCACTGTTAATAGCACATTTAAAATATTTTTATTAAAAATAAAGAAAAACGTTAGCGCTTTCACGGAAAATCAACCGCTTCATCAGACGTAACATTTACAAAACTTCCACCATGTTTTATACATAATAGTTAATTGTACCAATTAACCAAATCAATTAGTTTAAAGCAATAGCTTCACTAACCCAACTTTTTGTGAACATTAGATATAAATACACAATGTACTCAATTTATTAAAATCTTAAAAATGCACTAAAACCTTTATCTCAAAGCCCTAGCATTTAGTGTGGGCTTCAATGAAACAACTTCATTCAACCCATGCCCCCTGTACACTCCTAATCTAAAAATCCATTTTAGTTCGGCGCACACTGTATTGTTGACAGTATTACCCATGCATAAATTTACATACTGTATGTGTACAATTTGAAATAAAAACTTATGATCGGCTCCTTCCCTTAGGACATGTTTCGCAATCGCATTATACCCATCATTCCTATTAATGCAGTAAACATGGTCTCTGATACGTTCCCTCAGATACGAAAGAACACGGGGATAAAAAATATGACATAAATTTGATTTTACCACATGGTAACAATATTAAGAGAATACAGAATGCCATTGAGGAGAATTGGCATATTTTACTAGTAGATGAAAAAACTAGGGATATATTAGGTGATTACCCGAAATATACTTATAGAAATAATAGAAATTTGAAACAACAGTTATGTTATCGTAGTAATTTGGATAATGTAAGTAGAGAAATTGTAGCTACCAGATTGCATAATACAAATAAATGTGGCACTTGTGCCCAATGCATTTACATTGATGAGTCGAGGTTCTTCAGACATCCGGACACAGGACGTTTGTGGGACTTAAGAAGCAGTGGTTCGTGTGCAACTAAAAATATAGTCTACGTTGCCAACTGCATGGTTTGTTTTTCCTTCTATGTGGGCAAAACAAACCGAACGCTGAGGGAACGTATCACAGACCATGTTTACTGCATTAATAGGAATGATGGGTATAATCCGATTGCGAAACATGTCCTAAAGGAAGGAGCCGATCATGAGTTTTTATTTCAAATTTTACACATACAGTATGTAAATTTACGCATGGGTAATATTGTCAACGATACAGAGTGTGCAGAACTAAAATGGATTTTTAGATTAGGAGCGCACAGGGGGCATGGGTTGAATGAAGTTGTTTCATTGAAGCCCGCACTAAATGCTAGGGCTTTGAGATAAAGGTTTTAGTGCATTTTTAAGATTTTAATAAATTGAGTACATTGTGTATTTATATCTAATGTTAACAAACAGTTGGGTTAGTGAAACTATTGCTTTAAACTAATTGATTTGGTTAATTGGTACAATTAACTATTATGTATAAAACATGGTGGAAGTTTAGTAAATGTTACGTCTGATGAAGCGGTTGATTTTCCGTGAAAGCGCTAACGTTTTTCTTTATTTTTAATAAAAATATTTTAAATGTGCTATTAACAGTGATTATTGCTTTTGATATGAAATTTTTTACAATTGGACTATTGCCTTTCTGCTGTTGGGATTATCGTTATTATATATATATATATATATATATATATATATATATATATATATATATATATATATATATATATATATATATATATATATATATATATATGATAGAAGCCTCCAAAACCCTTCTGACAAATTATAAGAAACCACTACCCCAGAGCAAGGATTAAAAAGCAGGCAACGATATGCTTAAATGGAATCAAAACTTCCAAAATGTATGTACGCCCAAGGTTGGCGTCCTTTAGTATGCGTGAGATGCAACAGCTAAATGTATCTGCTTAAGGATAGCATCCAATTATCAATTTTATACAAGACTTCCCAGTTCACAGAAAGCCACTAATCATAGTATCCATAAATGCGTTAGTCATATAACAGTCGTAGAAGCTAGAGTAAAAAATTAAGCATGGACTGCCACTACCATACAACAGGAGCTTCTGCATCCAAAGCGGACTGTGGTTCCGCTTTGGATGCAGAAGCTCCTGTTGTATGGTAGTGGCAGTCCATGCTTAATTTTTTACTCTAGTTTCTACGACTGTTATATGACTAAAGCATTTATGGATACTATGATTAGTGGCTTTCTGTGAACTGGGAAGTCTTGTACAAGATTGATAATTGGATGCTATCCTTAAGCAGATACATTTAGCTGTTGCATCTCACGCATACTAACGGACGCCAACCTTGGGCGTACATACATTTTGGAAGTTTTGATTCCATTTAAGCATATCGTTGCCTGCTTTTTAATCCTTGCTCTGGGGTAGTGGTTTCTTATAATATATATATATATATATACACACACACACACACACACACATACACACACATCTGTATATAACTATCAAGCTCTGCAAGGGCTGGCATTAACAGATACACGGTTTACTCAGTTTCTACCTGTCTATTCCTCAGACAGTCTCTTTGAAATATTTCAGTAACAAACTATATGATGCATCTAAACAGGTAATGCTAAAACACCATTACCATCTGGACCCAGAATTCAGAACTACTATGACAAGTGACATAAAATATGCCATTTCTAAACACACTGCAAAAAATTAAGGAACAAACTAATTGGGGTTTTGGTAAAACTGATAGTACTGGTTGTGAAACTGCATTGGATTGCACACTTAAAAATATAAAATATCTGCTGCTGTAAAACCATGCATTATTAGTATTCTTTGTCATTGCCCGCCCCCCCCCAAAAAAGCCTGGATACTCAAATTTTACACTCTATAGGTAACTGTAATAGCATTTGTAGGCAGCATTTCTGAGTGGACATATGACATTTACAGTGGAAATAAAAAAATGTACACACCCCTGTTAACATGCCAGGTTTTTGTGATATAAAAAATGAGACCACAATAAATCATTTCAAAACTTTTCCCACCTTTAATGTGACCTATAACCTGTACAATTCAATTGATAAACAAATCTGTTACGGAAAAAAATATAAAAAAATTTAAAAAAACATACAATACGCTGGTTGCGTGTGTGTGCACACCCTTAAACTAACACTTTGTTGAAGCACCTTTTGATTTAATTCATGCATTCAGTCTTCTTGGGTAGGAGTCTATCAGCATTGCACATATTGACTTGGCAATATTTGCCCACTCTTCCTTGCAAAAGTGCCCCAAATCTGTCAGATTGCGAGGGCATCTCTTGTGCACAGCCCCTCTTCAGGTCACCCCACAGATTTTCTATTGGATTTAGGTCTATGCTCTGGCTGGGCCACTCCAAAACTTTAATTTTCTTCTGGTGAAGCCATTCTTTTGTTGATTTGGATATATGCTTGGGGTCCTTGTCATGTTGAAAGGTGAAATTCCTCTTCATCTTCAACTTTCTAGCAGACGCCTGAAGGTTTTGGGCCAAAGGTGAATGGTATTTGGAACTGTTCATAATTCCCTGCACCTTGACTAAAGCCCCAGTTCCAGCAAACCCAAAGCATGAGACTGCCACCAACATGCTTCACTGTGGGGATGGTGTTCTTTTGGTGATGCGAAGTGTTGTTTTTGTGCTAAACGTACCTTTTGGAATTGTGGCCAAAAAGTTCAACCTTGGTCTCATCAGATCATAACACATTTTCCCACATGCTTTTGGGAGACTTGATATATTGTTTTGCAAATTTTAGCCAAGCCTGGATGTTTTTCTGTGCAAGAAAAGGCTTCCGTCTTACAACCCTACCCCACAGTCCAGACATATGGAGAATACGGGAGATTGTTGTCACATGTAGTACACAACCAGTACTTGCCAGAAATTCCTGCAGCTCCTTCAGTGTTGTTGTAGGTCTCTTGGCAGTCTCCCTGACCTGTTTTCATCTTGTCTTCATCAATTTTGGAGGGATATCCAGTTCTTTGCAACGTCACTGTTGTCCCATATTTTCTCCACTTTTTGATAACTGTCTTCACTGTGTTCCATGGTATATCTAATGCTGTGGAAATTTTTTTGTACCCTTCTCCTGACTGATACCATTCAACAATGAGATCCCTTTGATACTTTGTAAGCTCTCTGTGAACCATGGGTTTTGCTGTAGCAGGCAACTGAGTAAACGTCAGGAAAATCCTACTAGGACAGCTGATCTTTATTTGAGGTTAATCAGAGTCTCTTTAATTTATGGCAGGTGTGTACCCACAAAGACTGAATGCTGCAATTAAATCAAAAGGTGCTTCAAGAAAGTATTAGTTTAAGGATATGTACACAGAACAAAGTATTAATTTTAAGGGTGTGCACACTTATGCAACCACCTTATTGTACGTTTTTTTTATTTTTTACATTTTTTCCCCTGACAGATTTGTTTGTTTTTCAACTGAATTGTACAGGTTATAGGTCCCATTAAAGGTGGGAAAAGTTTTGAAATGATTTACTGTGGTCTCATTTTTTATATCACAAAAACCTGGCATTTTAACAGGGGTTTGTAAACTTTTTATATTTACTGTAGGTAGGGTTCTATAAAGTCTGCTGTAAGTCTGTGTCACTTTGAATGAAATGTTTAACTTTAGAAAGGAAAAAGTTGTTACGAGTTGGAAGGCCGACTAGGAAATTGGCCGTGTAGTTTTATGAAGAACATTCCTAAGAAAAAAGGAACATACAATTTCTTCTCCTTCTACGTTATGTAAAGGGTAATAAATAGATTAACAAGGAAGGCTATGACATTCTCACTGCTGCCTCTTCTGTAACAAAATGCAAATAATGACCTGCATTTGGTAGGTCTGCCTGAGCAGTTATACACCATTTGTAGTGAAACAGTGATGTAAACTTGTAGCTTGGCACAGCTTCTCTTCTGAGAGAAGTACAGTTGTGTAAAATCTTACCGTAACAGTAGACGTCCTTTTCTTCACTGTTGCAGTAGTCTTAACATGAGGGATCCCTTATCAAGGGCGGCCCAATGTCCGACCAGTATATCAAAGCCTTTAGGTTGTTACCAATACTCTGTACATCACACGTATGCTCCCTGCACAAGTTGTAGGGCATAAAGATGATGTCTATACATACCATCCTCAGAACAGAGAGCTCCAGGAGGAATCCAGCCCTAGGATGCCAGAGGGTAATACACATTCACAGGGACAAAAGACCAGAGGGAGGAGGGAGGGAGAGACTGAATACTGCAACAATGAAGAGAAGGACATCTACTGTTATGTTAAGATTTTTACACAACTGTACTATGTCCTGTCATTTTACTGTTGCAGTATTCTTAATATGAGGGAGAGTGCAAAAGCTCAGGAAGAAGGGCCAACAGAGCCTTCTAGGAACCCATGATGCTGGATGGATAGGTTCCTGACCCAGAGACTCCCCAGACTCTGGAATAAACTGCCCATACATGTCAAGCAGAGCACCTCTTTGGCCCTCTTCAAAAGGAACCTTGATGTCTGGATGGGAGATGGGAAATTCACCCCGAGGATCACATCAGTCGCCCTGCTAGACAGGGTTCCAGGGAAGTAAATATTGTGGGAAGAAATAGCTAGGGAATTGTTATGGCTAGGCTTGTATAGGCCCTAGGGCCAATAGTACCAACCTATGAAGTATGGCCTTAGCAAAAACAGCTATAGCCCTGAAATGACATCAGACTTGTAAAGCTTGGTCAAGGTATGCACCGTAGACCAGGTAGCTGCCTCAAGGATAGAATTAGTATCCAAACTCTTGGAAAACGCACCAGAAGAAGGCACAGCCCTAGTAGAGTTTGCCTTAACCACAGAAGGAAGGCTCTTACCATTAAAAGAATAATAAAAAAAATTGCTTTAGAAATCCAAGAAGAAACAGTCTGCTTGGAAACTGCCAAACCTAATGATCTAGGATGAAAAGAAGCAAAAAACTGATCAGATTTTCTAAAATCTTTAGTTTTGTCCAAATAAAATCTGAGTTGTCTGTGCACATCCAAATTATGCAACACCTTCTCACTAGCTGATTTCAGAGACGGGGAAAAAGCGGGCAAATTAATAAGACTGATAAGAGACAACTCATTCATCACCTTAGGCATAAAAGAAGGACAAAGGGACACACTGTCCTTATGAAAAACTAAAAAAGGAAGAAAGTGTTTGGCCTCAAACCTACAGGCCAAAGGAGGAATTAAAGTCAGACAAGCAGAAATAGCTGACAGGTGGGCTTTGGTAGAAGAATATACCAACCCAGCATTAAGCAATTCATTCAAATAAAGAACCGAGGGAACATCCACAGTACGTGCGTCCAAGTTACAAAAAAGACATTAAACAAAAAACTTCTTCCATTTGGACAAGCTGGATTTCCTAATAGTGGGTTTCCTGGCTTCCTGAAGAACCCAGAGCACACCCTCAGAAAAAAGGTGCCTGTAAGGAGTCAAAATCCTATCACCCACAGTTTTAGTTGAAGAGTGCACAGGTGAGGATGGATGAGAGATCCTTGATCTTATGTGAGAAGATCCACCCTGTGAGGTAACTTGTGATGACTGCCCTTGGCTAAGTGCAGAAGAGGAGGGAACCAATGTTGTCTGGGCCAAAAGGTGAGTCACCAGCAAGAACTTTTGGAATGAGAGGAAGGGATGGCATAAAAAAAAATCCTCTTCCATGAAAAAGATAAGAGCATCCACCTTCCAGACCAGAGGTCAGAGTCCTGGCACAAAATTGAGGAAGCTGCCTGTTCACAGGGAAGCAAGGAGATCTACTTGAGGAATACTCCACTGGTGGATAATGTCCAAAAACACATCCCTGTGAAGCATCCACTGTGTTACAGACCTGCTCACATGGTCTGCAACAAAATACTGACTTGAAGGAATGTACACTACCTGAAGTGTGACTTCATACTGAATCACCAACTCCCAAACCTGGAGAGCCAATCTGCAAAGCAGACAGGACCTTGTCCCCCCTTATTTGCTGACGTACCACATTACTGTGGTGTTGTCTGTAAAGATCTTTAGGGGACTGGAGAAAACAGAGGATGAAAAGCAGTGATGGCCCACAGAAGAGCTATCATCTCCTTGATACTCATGTGCTCCTTCTGCTGCTGAGAAGATGAAAGGCCTTGCACCTTTAGGTTTCCTAAGAAAGCTCCCCAACCCCTGTCTGAGGCGTCTGTGAACAGTTCCTGACAGGGAAGCAGGGTTTGAAAGGGAAGGCCTAGATTAAAGGTCAGCTGGTGAATCCATCACTGAAATTCCAACTTGAGAAATGTAAGGATTGGAAACTCTAGAGGATGAGTATGCTGAAACAAAATTGACTTTAGATACCACTGAAGCTTTCTCATGTGCAATCTGGTGAAGGGAAGCATAAGGATAGTGGATGCCATGAATCCCAGAGCCCTCAGACATTCTGTGGCTGAAATTAAGGCCAGAGGACGAAAGGACTGAAATAAGGAAATCAGAATCAAAGCCTTGAGAGGAGAGGCAGGGATGTTAGCATAGGAACAATTTGGATCCTGCATCCCAGAAAAACATGATCCCATGACGGGGACAGGAAGGACTTTTGAAAATTTACAATAAACCACCAGCTTTGCAACATAGCGATGACCCACTAAAGGTGCTGCAAAAGAATCTTTGGAAAGGAGACTTGAATAAGCAGGTCTTTTAAATAAGGAAAAGACCCGAATACCTTTGAGCCTGCAAAAAGCAATCATTGGGACTAGACATTTGGTGAATACTCTTGAGGCAACAGAGAGGCCAGATGGCAAAGCAGAAAACTGAAAATACCAAGAAACGGAGAAAAGTAAAAATTTCCTGAAAAGGGGATGAATAGGGCTATAGATGTAAGCATTCTTGAGATCCAGAGAAACCATACAAGCCTGAGGAAGCAGAAGAGCAAAGTCTGAAGTGATAACATCTGAAAGAAAGGAACCTACAGAAAAGTATTCAGGTGAGAAAGATCTGTAACGGGTCTCCAAGTGCCCTTTTCCTGGGGACCAAAAACATTCTAGAATAAAACCCCTTCCATCTTTGAGCAGCCGGAACCTCTTGAATAGTTCTCTGAATCAAAAGATCCTGAAGCACCACTGGAAAAGAGCTCAACTGGTCTTGAGGTGGCTAAGGAATGTCTGGGGGGGGGGTTCCAAACCATGAAATACCCATGGCAAATGATGGAAAGAACCCAGGAATCCTGCATTATGCTTAACCAGACAGGAAGAGAGAGAGAAAGACTATGTGAGAGGAATGTGGCTGGGAAGAATCTGGTATTCAGACAGCATCTGGTTTACCAGGAAAGGAAGGCTTCTAAGCAGGAGGGGTCTGTGTAAACTTAGCTGGGGGAACCCTCCTACCACCCTTCTTGCCTTTAGTATGACAACGAGACTGCCTTCTAACAAAAGCTGGATTATTAGAATAGTTTCTCTGGAACTTTGGCACAGGGGAAACAAAAATGTTTCAGGTTCTGTAACTCCTTGCCTTTCTCCTGCAGGGACTTGAGCAAATCAACTTCAGCAGCAGAAAACAAACATTTGTTGTCCAGAGGAGCATCCCTCAACTTAGCCTTAATATCAACCAGGCAGAGGTTGAAGCCATAGCAAGGAATTTCTCCTCAACACAGAGCCAGAAGCAGCAGCCCTAGAAGAAGCATCTGCATCATAACTACATTTAATGGAATGCTGAGCTACCTAGGAAAAAGCCCCTAAACAAAGATAAGGCAGAAAGCTTTCCCTCAGAATCAGGAAGGTCAGAAATAACCTGGCATTCCTGAGAAAGGACAGCCAAAACATATATGGTCATATGAGTCTGATAATTAACAGCCCAAAAAGCTAGGGTGGCTGAAGGATAAACTTTTTTACCCAGCCTTTCCATAGTCCTGCTGTCTATAACAGAAGAAAGAAGTTTGCTAGAAGGCAGTAATTTTGAAGGCTTGTCGGATACTACAGAAACAAATGAAGGGTCAGCAGATGGACACAAAGGAATTTGCAGTCATCAGGCAATTTATAAAACCTGTTTTTTTTTTTTTTAGGGCCTGAGATGCAGAAGAAAAGGCATCCAATAAAACTGGAGGAACAGCAGGGGTCTAAGAGATTCCAGCTGAAGACGCTCATAATATTTCCTCTGCATTTCAAAAACTTGGGAACAATCCCATTTAAAGAATTCTATCATCCTGGCAATGGAATCCCCACAGGAAATATCCTCAAAAGGAGATTCAGGACTAGCAGACTCCTCCTCTTCCTCAGAACCATAACCCATAGGGGATGAAATCTGAGTAGAATAAACCAGGGATTCCTCATCAGAATCCTCCTCTTCTTCAGAGGAATCCTGATCCCTAGATCTTTTGAAGGGGGAAGAAGACAAAGGAGAAGCTGGGACAGAGACCCTCTGAGGAGGCTTCAAGGCCATAAGAGCATTAAACAAACCTTTGTAAAAACCTGTGTAAAATTCTGCCATTCACTTTGACTGCCCTTGGGAGCAGAAGAAATGTTTTGTCTTTTGCTTCTTTTTTAAAGGGGCCTTCGCCTTATGAAAAGTACAAGGCTCCGGACACTGGCCTACACTTGATAATCATAGTCAGAACTTCCTCCTTAATCAGTATCTGAGGAACTCCCCTAGGCCCTTCGGTGATAATCAGCTGCAGTTCCCACTGAGCATCCGCAGGGGATGTCTGCAAGGTCTCCGGGGACGTGTGAGAAACCAGATTGATGTCGGCCTCCAAACTGGTTGCGGCAAAGAAATCCAGTCTAGAAATCGGCTAATCCTCCGGGCTTTCACAAGCCTCAAGAGAAATGTCCAGTAGAGGAGGCACAGCTGAAGAATCTGACCTGACTTTTTTGGCCTACTTCAAAAGTGGCCGACCCTAAGGCGGGAAAGTACCTTCCATCGAGTTTTTCGCTACAACTTTTAGACACTGGTTTTCAAGATAAATGCCGAAGGATGAAAGACAACTACATAAGGTCAAAGCCTGACATATAGTACAGGATGTATGGTTGTGAAAAGCTCCGAAACAAAACAAGCACTGCTCGTAACAATCTTTATTGGGAATCTTTCTCCCACACTGGCAATTACCCTTTCTGGAAGACATGAAACCCTACAACACAAATGCTAAAAGCAAAAAAGGATAAGTCACAAAAAAAAAAAAACTGGGCACTTGTCTGAATGGCTAGGTAACCAGCAACAACTTGGGCGATCAGACAATCAAAGATGGTGTTCAGACTGATAGCAAAGAAGTTCTGAGAATGATACGTACGAACATCACCTTTATGCCCTATGCCTTGCAGAGGGAGCATACATGTGACATATGGCATATCAATACCAACCTAAAGGCTTTGGTATACTGGCCGGATTTTGGGCATCCCTTGGCAGGGGATTCTCCTCATGTTACGAACACTGCCAACAGTTAAATGGAAGGACATTCACTGTATATAATCCTGTATTATACAAACATTAATGTAAATTTCAGACTCTGAATATTACTGTATGTAATACACACATATGTACTTAAAAATGTTTGCAATACACACATGGACATATGTATCCATATGTGCATGTGTGCTATACTCCTACATATATGTAAAACACACATACATACTTGCATATGTGTTTATATATATAAACCAAAAGGATCTTCACTGTGTTATACATTAAACCTCTTGTACTGCAGACACATGATATACATGCAAATGACACCTTAAAGACATACCAGTATTTCAGCTACATAGCTTCTGAATGCTCATGAATTTACTTTTTATGACTTTACGGGTACATATTCAGGCCAATAAAACCAAACACCCGTAAACATGTCAGGGGTTTTACCTTTTTCTTACCTCATCAGAACATAAGGAGGATGGTTTTGTTGTACTTTAGAAATACAGAGCTTAACGTTAGGCTGCCTGAAAAATATCCCAAATACCATAAAAATTAAAGGGCAAAAAGTTCACCCCCCCCCCCAAAAAAAATTAAATAAATAAATAAAAACATTCAGTAAAAACTGGATAACCCCAAAGGAGATCTGGATCTCTCCCTTAGCACAGCAAATGAACTAACACTCGTCTAAAACAAGGAACAGTTTGTACCATTTTCAGCTATTTTTGGAAGATTTCATAAGTATGTGTTGGCCAAGGGCCCATCATGCGACAAGTCCTCAGTCTGTAAATTCCTCCAAGATCTAAATAGTTGTCCCTCTACGGAGATAAGGATTGGTGATGAAGGGGGACAAGGCCAATATATTACAGTACTGGATGACCTAAATCCCCTTTGCTCTGAGTACAAAATCATACATCTACTGCAAGTGTGGTGATAATCAATATTTCATGCACCTAGGGCAGTGAAAATAAGAAAGTCAGCCTGTAATTAAGCAGTGACCTTACTATTTGAATATCTATTCTCATGCTGAGTTTGTTTGCAGAATTTTTCAGTGCTTACCATAAGGATCACTGTGGCAGTTATGTTTACTTATCCATGGGAAGTATATTCAAAACAGTTAGGTGCCCTTGTGGACTTCAGACTTTTATGTCATGATATATAGGACAACAGCAATAAATTCAATCCTGCTTCTGAACAGAAGATCCAGGTAAAAAGTATTTGGAAAAAATGTGCCCAGAGATCCAGGTGGCTCCCTCACAGATATTCTGTGTTGAGACATTACTAAATAAGGGTTCTGTGGTGGCTGTTATCCTGATACAGTGGACTTACCCAGGACCCTCTAAAGTTTTTCCATTACTCTCACAACATAAACTAAAGCAGCTGTAGAGCCCATTTACAAAAAAAAGTTTGCCTAGAAAATGTCCTTCATTAACTCTTAATATCCTTCTTGCCAGGGAAGCAATCAGATTGGTTGAGATCATTTACTTTTGCTACACAATATCTGAGCCATCATATGCACATCCAACAAATGTAATGCCTCTTCTCCTTGGTGCTGTGGATTCAGACAGAAGACAAACAACTGAACAATTTCACTTGAAAGTCAATTTAAACATCTTAAGCATGAAGGAAGGGGGGGCCGCGGTGGTGGTGCTGCGGTAGCATTGTCGCCTCACAGTAAGGCGTTGTCCTGTTCGATTCTCAGCTAGAGCGTCTTGTGTGTGGAGACATGCGTGAATGGGCATACCTTCGTTGAAGGTTGTGCGTCAGGGCCGGCAACTCGGCATGTAAAATCTACTGCCAATCATTAGCGGACCAGAGTTCCCTAACCGGGAAAAGCCGAAAGACGCAACAAGCATGAAGGAAGAGCTGGTCTTAAGGTTTACCTTGACTTTACAAACACAGTGTATGGTTCTCTATGCATTAAGACCTGCAGCTCAGATATAGTTCTTGTTGGAATAACATCTACCAAGAACACAGTCTTCCAGGAAAAGAACTTGAGAGCCAACAAAGAGCTTGAGAACTCAGATATGGCCAAAGTTTATTTATTGTTTGTTAACCAGGGTAGTAAAAAAGACCCAAAAAGGACTCGTTTTCAGACATTGCCCATATTCAGAATAGATTCATATGTTTTTACCAGGCATGTAGCCCAGAATACCATTACGGAGCCTAGCCAAACTCCCAATTGTCTCAGAGAATTGTTTGGTTAAGTGATTTGCTCTAGGTCACAGGCAAATGAAGGTGGAGAAAATCAAATCATGTACCCTTGACACAGACAGCAGCTCATTTACAAGTAAGGGATTTAGTCCTCTGTGCTAGCTGCCAGACAAAGAAGAGCAGAAAGGTTTACAAAAGTTTCAAAAGTAAACAGCTTCCAAAAGTGAGTAAACATTTTATACATTACTATAAATAAATATACAAATACATTGTGAACAAAACATATATGAGAATGAAATATGTCAAAGTTTGCACATCAGAAAATAACACAATTATAAAGTTAAATACAAATACAAGGTTACTACATTAACATGGTAAATGGAAATATGCCATTAATATAAAAATAGAGTTTAAAAACAGAAAATTATTAAAATCACAATTAGATTCACGTAAAGAATGAGATAAGAATGACAAACAGGAAAGTAAGATCATTTAAGTTACTGAGGACTGCACAAAAGAGGAACTGCCTTTTTAGAAAACCTAAGTCCACAAAAGATTAATTTCTCCACCAAAAATTAGGGAAGGCACTTTTTTTTTTTGGGGGGGGGTACTAAAGGTGCAAATCTCTTTTCAACATCCACCTCACAGTAGACACTGTAGTGGTAATCCAGATGACGCTGATCTTTGACAGCTGTACAAGACAGGTACTCTTGGAAGCATGCACAGTCAAGTCCTTCAAGTACTGCTGGTACTGCATCATAAAAATTTCAATACTCACAAGGCAAGATCTAATATTGGCCCATTTCTGAATGAAGGCATGCCCCCACCTCAATTTGGAATAAGCCCATTATGACTTCCTCAGTGATTTTATTTTGTGGGTTTAAATTAATTTTAAACTGATACAATTTATCCTCCCCTTCCCTTTATAAACTGGCCTTGTTCCAGCCTTTTGCAGTAAGTCAGGGTCATATCCACATGTTAATTAATATTTTATTTATCATGACTGATATGGGTTAAGTTTTCCTTGCATATGTTTACAAAAAAAAAATAAAAACGTCAGATATGTTTGCCATCTCCTCCTATGCAACTTCAGTTTTTAAGTGCGCTCATGGCTGCAGTCATCATATCTGCAGTTATATAAGGATGTCGCCCTATGTCTCTACAGCATCTTTGCATAAATTATTTGCTTAATGTGATATTTGCACACATTTTTATTTATTTATTTTACAAACATACTCATTATGACCTGTGCCAGAGCGATGACTTCACTACTCACTGACATGTGCTACACATTGGTAGCTTTAATTATATCAAAGAGCTAAAAGGTAAAAGATCATCTCATTAACGCTTTCAGCTTCTGAGATGAAGCAGAGTTCAATGAAATGGAAAATCTAATCAGAAGCATACCTAGGGTTGGGCAAATTGGGCAGCCGCCCCAGGTGCAAGGTGTTAAGGTATACAACTGGCAGATCATTTTTTTTTCCTCCTCATGCAGACATGAGGGCAGATCCTGTCGCTCCTCCTCCAAAAAGGAGACAGAAACACCAGACTGGACCATGGACTTTTTTTTTCCTCCTCAGTTTTTATGTTGAGGGACACCAGATAGACAAGGAGTGGCACCAAGGATAAAGTTATGCAATTTACGTAATCTAGACTTTTTTATCTATGTCATTTTTGAAAAGTAAGTAGAACTTTTTTTCTGTTGTACAATACCACCTAGAATAAAAGTGATGTGATCTCCGAGGCATGTATTTGCCTGAAAAGAACACAATTAATGCTGCCTTTGGATGTTCAGGAAGTACATTTTTTCCCTCACTAGATACAGGTGGGGGAAGGGGGTTAAAGAGGACATACCACCTTCCTGGGAGCAAAGAAAACTGAATTTGGATTTTTCCAGGCTGCAAAAATGGACTCCCTCAGGACAAACTCCAAGGTGAAAGGACAATTTAAGGTTTTCATCCTCCTTCACCAGATAACGACTTAAGTTCTTCAGGAGAAAAGGCATTGGAGCAACAAGCCCTTCTGCGGTAAGCTTCATATGCTTGACAATCTCCTGAAAAGAAAGACAGTCAGCCTTGGATATTAAGAACTTAGATCCTTAGAATCCACATTTTTGTAGAATGTGGAAGTAGAAAAAAATCCTCCCATACCTCTATCGCCAAGCAGTTTGTGGCTTGGTTCCTCTGACACTTGAGAAACCAAAAACAGGTGAGCATCAGGTGATGGACAATAAAGCACCACATTCTAGAGGTAGTGCCTGATCATGGAAGGCTTGTGAGTGTGGCCCTGACTTCAAACTGTGCTTAAGGATACACTCCTGTACCAATGACAATTCTGGACATATCTTTTAATGCTTACAATAATTATTAGGTCATCCCTAAAAGAGTCTCCTTAACCCTAGCTGGCAAGCCTTCTTCATATCAGGGGGATGAGATGACAGTGACAGACTCCTTGAGATATCAGCAAACAAACCTTCAACTGGGGACTCAATGAAGCCTTCCATATGAGCTGACCAGGGAAAGCCAAGCTCAGGAAGCTCAAATATGGGAAAGTCTGTGGTGATACCTGGGCAATACACCTCCAAAGATAGACAAAAGTCCACCTCTCAGTCACCTCAACATCAGCATAAGAGGTAAGATGCTGATAATTCATTAGTCAAGGAAAGACTTGAGAGAGACATAAGGTAGCTTTGTCAGCAGACTTCAACAAAAGAGGCCATGACCAATGTCACACCTTCCGATTCCTTGATTTGTACCAATCTGGCATCAAAGAAGAACCACAAAGAGAACTCTGCTGCCAGTTTATATGCTGAGCATTTTCCACAGCCTCCCCCTTCATCACACTGACATACACTAAGCTTCTGCTTACAGGCAGTATTACTGAGACCTAGAAAGCAACTGAGTGACTGTTGAAACAGTTAATACATTTTAGGCAATGAACAAAGGAAATTTCATATGACAAAAGTCAGGCTCAGGATCTTAATTGTGTAATCAACAGTAGAGAAATGGAAAGCATGCAAGGAAGAAACACACGCCTCTAGTCTCAACACAACATACACTAGCTGTAGACATGTATTCCACAAGCACAGGCAACTACACAGAAATTAGCCAAGATGGAGACATCACAGAAGAAAACGCAATTAACCATCAAAGCATCTTCTGAATTCAGACCATAAATTTAATTCAGTGCTCAGTCTGAAGCACAACTGCCAGGTCTCAAACAGCACAAACATGTTTGATGTCCATCACCAGTAGCAGCAGTAACATTTTCATTTGGCTGCTTATGAAGACAGGGAAGTTCAGTCATTATGGGAATGAGCAAAAACATGAAAGGAGTTTTACGCTAAAGCAGAATTTTAAAAATCAAGGATATTATGGAAAACATCACTAGGGTTTCTGTGAAAATACACAAACAAGCAGGAAACCAATGCTCAAATGGAAATGCACTAATTGAATAGGTTTTCTTATTATCAAGGACTGCTCACCAAAACAGTACAATCACATAAGGAGTAACCACAGGCTGCATGATCCAACTATCACTCTGAAACAATAACTCCCCATTAAGATACTAACCTTTCAAATGTTTTATGATAATCCCATTTACACTTTAATCCCCCCCCCCCAACAATACAATAACAAAAATTCACTTTCTATGGGTATCACTTCCAGATCACATGAAGTCTGTTCCTTTATGCCTTCCTAGTTCTTCTCCTCAATGAACATAGACTTTATTCAACAAAATGCTTCCCTTCTGTTTATGGTTTGCACTGGAAAGTAAGTGACGATTCTCTGAATGATTCGTGTTCTATTGGAACTGATGCACATGCCTGGGTTCCTTAACCAATTAAGCATCAAAGCATCTGAAATGTGACGAAGATGCAATGCAATCTTTAGTAGTCTCCTTTGGACGTGTCTACATTTTGGTATACTATGGCTCAGCAGCACTCGTCATGTACACTACTTAAAAAGACTAAAACACATCTTAACTTGTTAAACTAGAGTACAATTATTTTGTTTAGAGAAAATCTTAATCCAAGGAAAATAAGGAAAAAGTACAGTTGTGTACATTTACCATAAATATAGATGTTCGAGTGTATTCACTGTTGCAGTCATCACACTTGGGTTATCTGCCTGCAGGTAGCCCTCAGTCAGCCCGAATACCTGAGTCTTGGGATTTCTGCGTCGGATGCTGTTGCCTCTTCCATGACATCAGGTCATCAGGGGTATAAAATATGCAGCTGACGCCATTACATCAGTTTTTCTTGCCCCAGATGTCAGGAGCCCCCAAAATAGGAAGCTATTTATGTAAAAAGTAAATACCCCTGCCATAAAAAAATGGCCATAAAGAGGGCAAGTAGAAAGGATAGTGAAAGCCAGGGGGCTGGAGGGAGGGAAACCAGGACTGCAACAGTGAATACACTCGAACATCTACATTTATGCTAAGTGTACACAATATGTTCTTCATGTTTCACTGTTGCAGTCATCACACTTGGGTTGATTCCCACAGCTAAGGAAGGGTGGAGGCAGTCAAGAAGTGTTAGGGCTGGCTAGCAGGCCTTGTGAGACTGCTGTAGTAAATCCAGCTTTGGATTTAGAAAAAATAGGTAAGTGGCAATGCTTGGTGAAGGTGTGTACAGAACTCCAGGTTGCAGCTTCTAGGATGTCCCTGGTAGGGACTCCCCTGAGAAATGCTGTAGAGGTTGAAGTAGCTCTAGTGGAATGAGTTCTGATCCCCTGAGGGGTAAGTTTTCCATGGTGATTGTAGCAGAATTGGATGCAGTGTGCTATCCATTTGGAAATGGTTTGCTTCGAAATACCCTTCCCTCTGCCTCTGTAGCAAAGCTGACTAGCAGCTGGTCAGATTTTCTGAAAGGCTTAGTCCTGTCAAGGTAGAACCTGAGCGGTCTTGTGCACCTCCAAGGAGTGCAGGATCCTTTCCCCTTTATTTTGAGGATTAAGGAAAAAGGTTGGCAAATGGATGAGTTGGTTTAAAGCCAAACTGGATACCACCTTGGGCATAAAGGATGGGTTAGTCCTGAGGGAAACCCTGTCAGCATGGAAAATAATGAAGGGCTCCACCGCCATTAGTGCCTGTAACTCAGATAATCTTTTTGCTGAAGTAATAGCTAGAAGTAAGGCTGTTTTCCAAGAGAGGAATTTTAACTCTGCTGAAGCAGCAGGTTCAAAAGGGGGAAGTGTGAGCTTCTCCAGTACAAAGTTAAGGTCCCAGGCTGGGGTGGGAGCTGCCTAGGGGGCCTTAAATTGTTAGCTCCTCTCAGGAACTGTTTGATGAGAGAGTGAGAAAAAAGAGGTGGCTCGGTATTACAATGAGCTGAGATGGCAGAGGCATGAATCGTAATGGATGAGAAGGATAGGCCTCTGTGGAGCAGCTCTGCTAGGTAATCAAGGATTTGAGGTAAGGTGGGCACAGCTGTGTCCTTTCCTTGAGTCAGACTCCAAGAACAATATCTTTCCACTTTTCAACATAGGATTTCCTAGTACTAGGCCTTCTGGCCTCAAGGATGAGGTCCAGCACCTGTTTGCTGAGGGATGCTGTTGGTGTATTCAGGGGATAAGCCAGGCTGCAAGGTTTAGGGTTTGCAGCTGAGGATGGAAAATCTGTCCCTCCTGCTGAGACAGCAGGGAAGGTGTCTGATGTAGATGCCAGGATGGCGCTGCTGTAAGACTGCATAGGAATGGGTACCAGTGCTGGCGTGGCCAGTCTGGTGCAATAAGGATTGCTCTTAGCCTGTCCTGTTTGATCTTGAGTAGTACTTTTGAGAGGAGGGCCAGAAGAGGAAAGGCATAAATTGACAGATTTGCCCATGTAAAGGATAGGGTTTCCAACTTCCAAGCTCTGCTGTGAGGGTTCCCTGGTGCAAACTTGGTGGTTTTGGGGGAGGCAAAAAGGTCCACCTTCGGTGTTCCCCACCTCTGGGTTAGAAGTTTGAATGAGTTGGGTTCCAGTTTCCACTCTTGAGGGTCCAGCAGATTTCTGCCTAAGTCGCCTGCCAGTGACTTTTGTTTGCCTGGCAGGAACTGAGCTTGTAGGTGCACTTGATTGCTCAAGGCTATGTTCCACAGGGCCATGGCTAACCTACAGTGTGTGTAAGAATGAGTTTCCCCTGCTTGTTTATGGACCACATAACTGTGGTGTTGTCTGTCTTTATCAGGAGCTGTCCTGGAAGGATAAGATATCTGAAGGCTGTCAGAGCATTCTGTACAGCTAGCATCTCTTTTTGATTGATATGCCTACGAATTTGTTCTGGGCTCCACTTGCCTTGAATGCATTTGCCTGCCATATGAGCCCCCCCCCCCCTCATGCATAGTCTGATGCGTCTGTTGTCAGGGTTTGGGCGGTGAGGGGTTGAGTGAAAGGAAGTTCCTTGTTGTGGTTGCATGCCTCTGCCCACCAAAGGAACTCTGCCCTTAGACAAGGTATGATAGGAATCACGGTTTCCAGGTCCTGAGAATGTTGACATCAGAGACTTTTTAAGTACCACTGAAGTTTCCTCATATGCAGTCTTGCATATGGAATTAGTAGAATGCATGAGGCCATGAACCCTAAGGCTTGCAGTATATTCCTTGCAGATAGCTGGGTTTTGGTAACCATTAGTTTGAAACAGTTTGTCAAATGGACCTGCTTTTCTGGAGTGAGGAATGCCATCTGGGAAGTTGTGTTCAAACTTGTGCCCAGGTATACAATTTATTGGCTGGGCACCAGTTGTGATTTATTTTCATTGATGGTGTATCCCAGTGAAGTTAGAAGTCTTTTTACAAATGCCAGGTGCTGAAGTAGCAATTCCTGACCACCCGCCTGAATCAGGCAATCGTCCAAGTATGGGTAAATTTAAATATTTCTCTGCCTGCAGTATGCAATGGCTGGAGCCAGGCACTTTGTGAATATGCTAGGAGCAGTAGATAAGCCAAAGGAAAGTGCAGAGAACTGTTTTTTGCATGAAGGGCGTGTTTTCCTCCTAGGGGTGCAAGTATTTGGGCATTGCTGGGAAGGATAACTGAAAAGTCATTGTGAACTTTTTCCATAAGGGAGCGGCTTACCACTCCCTGTTTTTTTAATTGGAAACACTCCATGGTTTAGATCTCTGCATACCCTGAGACTATAGTCTTGGCGGTCCGTTTCCCCTGGGTTTGTACTGAGAAGGCCTGGGAGGGACTGGAAAGGACCAGCTTTTTGAAGGCCAATGCCTACTGAATCTAGGTGGCTGCATCCAAGAAATCTTTGACAGTTTGCATAGATTTAGCTTTTACTTCCATCTTTTTAAGAACTACTACTGCTTTTGTGCCAAATGATACTGATTTAATGGAGCATCTAGTATCTTTGTTTTGACATGGTCTGGCAAGACTTGTTCCTTCAGCCAAGCCTGCCTTCTCAGTACAGACCCAGTGACAGCAGCCCTGCAAGATGCTTCTAAGGCATCAAACCCACACTGCAGAGTATGTTTACTAACTTGGTTTGCAGATAATTAGTTCCATAATATGTTGCTGGTACTTCAACATGTGAGACTGGCAATTCAAAGCCCTGATGGCAAGAGTTGCAAAGGTATATACCTTCTTACCCCATCTGTCTAAAGCTCTAGAATCCCTGTCTGAAGGGGTAGCGTTTTTGGTTGTATTAGCCTTAATGCCATTAGGTCCCTGTGAAATGGTCTCTGGATTTGCAGTAGGATTCTTAAATAGAACTTTGTGAGAGTCAGGTACTCTGTAGTGCCTGTCAAGTTTTCTAGGAGATGGTGGTAAAGTGTCAGGAGTAAGACTGGATTCCATGAAGACATCATCTACAATATCCAGGACAGGGGGTAAACCTTGAGGCCTGTGCTGAGGAAAATCTAAAAATTCCCTGAGTCTCTTTTTGGACTGACGATAGTCCTGGCATTCCCAGCAGAAATGCTCTCTTAAGGTAAGCAAGGTTTCACCAAAAGAAACATCCTCTGGAGGGGAGGCAGAGGGAATGGATTCCTCTGCATTTGAATCCTCATAGGTAGATTAGGGCATGTCCTGGTAATCAGAAGGGTCAGAGTCATTGGACTCCTGGTCTGTAGAATCAGAAGGAAATTCAATTATTTGCCTTTTAGCAGGGGAAGGTTAGCTTCCCCCAATTAGAGTAATAAGGTCTTCAGCCATTCTAAGCATTTGTTTTTGTGGCATGGGAGCTTCAGCATGTGCTTTGGACATCGGTTTTCCTAGGTGTAGTGCGAACTCTGGGCTTGAGAAACTCGGTAGTTTTAGTTAAAAAATAAGTGGTCAGTTTAATACAAATATCGGTAGGTCAGAATACACTCCTCAGAACCAGGTGCCTGCACAGCGGCTCCGAACCCATCCAAGGTAGACATATCTGCAGGTTCCATAGTCGAAGTAGCATCTCGCAGCATACCGGACTCTGAATGGGTCTCAGCAGAGGCCTGCGAATCTGTAGAAACGGGCATCAGGGGCTGAGTATCAGTGGACTGGCGACTAGCTTAACGGAAGCTTAGTCGGCAGTTTTTGACCTATGCGGCCTGTCCCTTTGTGCTTTTTCGGAAGATCAGTAGTCGGATGGCTTACCGAAGCCATTTCGGAATACGGAGAATGACAGTGAAAGAATTTAGCTACAAAAATAGCCCGACGATGAATGGTTCGGGTGTTAAACAAGGCACAAAACTGACATCGAGGGACGTCATGGTCTGGGCCTAAACAAGTGACGCAGTAAGAATGAAAATCTCTCTGAGGTACTTGCTTTCCACAGGCAAGACAATTGTTAACTTTTTCTGACATCGGTTAGAGCAAGAAAAAAGAATCACCAACGGGGTACTTAGCTTTATAGGACTTCAGGTTTGAAGCTCAAAAAAAAAAAAAATTTCAGGTAGTGGCCGACCGGCACTTGCGAACTGCTTCTGCTTCGGGCTCCTTCTCGGCAAGAAATACTGATGTAATGGTGTTGGCTGCATGTTTTACACCCCTGATGACATGACGTCATGGAAGAGGCAACAGCATCCAATGCAGAAATCCCAAGACTGGTATTCGGCCAACTGAAGGCTACCTGCAGGCAGATAACCCAAGTGTGATGACTGCAACAGTGAAACATGAAGAACATCAATGTTAGTCACCCTCGAAAGGAAATAACGAAAACAGATGAGCAGATTTATTCAAGTTATACTAAGTGAACACTTTACTACAGCTCCATTTTTTTATCCAACTTACCAGGTTCTGGTTCTGGAAGTATTACAGGTTGCACAATAGGATTTATTGGCTCCTGGAATACAAGAAAATAACTGCATTACTTACTTTAATAATGATAATAGAAATCAAAACTTCAAACTGTGCAAATGGTTCACAGTGATACTGTACTGTATATTAGCAACTAACTGATATGAACTTGATTTTTAATGACCAAACACTTCCACAACCTGTGAATCAGGATTACATAAAGTGTCCTCAGATAAATCTGAGTACACCCATCTCCTCAAACAACATTAAACTTGGATTGCATAGACAGTTGTCTTCTTGACATGCTTGAAGGTGAAGGTAAGATCCTGAGTTCTGGACTCCTATTTTTAAAATATATTTATCCTGATGCAGTATTCCATTTTTTTCAGTTACATATGCTTATTTTGTAATAAAGTTATGAATATAAAAAAGTAACACAGCAAAATACTACTATGGAAGTACTCAACACACTTTGAAAATCTCTTGCAATACATGTTCACCAGTATGGCTAGCCATCACCTATTTTCAGCATCTGGTGTAAAATGTGCACACTACATAATTCATTCTAGCATTTCCTACACCTAGGTTGATAGGTGTAGTTAATTCTACACTCTTCCACTTTGTAACCATCACTCATACTAGACAATCACTCTGTCACATTTCAGCAGGAAAAATTAGTACTGTACAAGCTTTCTAAATTAAGTATATCCACACACCAAGGAATACTGTTTTGTGTGAACATCCATGCTCTAAAGGGGGGGGGGTCAGAGACAGACAAATAAGGAAATGACTAGTCCTATAGATCTATGAATATGCTACACAGTTACTCTTCTATTTAATCACTTCCTAAACACAATTTCTAGTCTTAGATCCAGGAGGAAGTAAACAGGCCAGGCCTATTAAAGAAAACTTCCTCTACAGTCCCATAGAGGGATGGAGCACTGACTATGGCCCTAGACAACCTGAATTTGATTAGCAACTCAGGTGTCTACGGTACTGACAAAGAGAGAATGTGTATGCCCATTCTGGGGCAGAGTATGCTTTTGGGACATGTGGTAGTGGTTTCATTTCCTGGAGGGAACTGGGAAAACAACCACAAGGTCCTTCCTTAGGGTCTTCGGGGCATTCTGCTGAATATCAGCCTTTTGTAGTAGATAATGCTCCCTGGCTGGAGAAAACTTTGCTCTGATTTCCCCAAGCTTCTCCCTCACTTAACGATGAAAGCGCTTATCATACCAATAAAGTTCACTTTGCTGTAATCCAAGAGAGTAAGAAGCATTTTTTCCTGTACATAGTTAAAGATGTTTAAAGCTTAATATTCAAAATTTTAATGTGATCCCTTATAAAAAAAGAAGCTATGTACTCACCATAACATTCCATGTTTGTTGTCCCTAATCTTGCCTTCATTCTTGATGGTTTGGTTTGGAACAGAGCATCGGTTCCGACTCGGCCACATACTAAAACTCAAGAGCTTTTACTGGCTCGAGGCTATACCCTATCCCATGATGCCTAGTGACAGTTACCCAGATCTCGTTTGCAAGTACCAATCACTATATTATCTAACCACCCCGTGTAAATACAACAATCCTCTGCCCATGTCTCATGAGGCACGAAGGGAAATCACAAAACTTGTGACCAATTCCAAAAAAAATTCCTCTCGCTCCTCCAGGAAGGGGGAAGGAGGGTGGGATGCAAGAATGAAGGTGAGATTATGGACAACAAACATGGAACGGTATGGTGAGTACATAACTTCTTTATGTTATGTTGTCCTATCTGGCCTTCATTCTTAACGGCTGGAACAGCGTGCCCAGCACCTACTTTCTCAGGTGGCCCAAAGGAATAAACTCTTCAGAACAGTGGAACCAAAGGAAGCCCTGTTCTGGGAGGCCACATCTACTTTGGAATGAGTGATAAAGGTATGAGGGCTGATCCATGTGGCTGCAGCACAAATAAAATCCAAAGGTAGTCTGGCTTGAAAAGCAGTGGAAGTCGACATAGCTCTAGTCGAATGGCTTCAGATTTTTCCTGGCAGCTGTTTGTGCTGATAACTATATGCATAAGTGATGGTGTCTGTAAGTCATTTGGATAAAGTGACTTTTGAAACTGAAGTTCCTTTTCGATTCTCTAAGAATGAGACAAATAAAAGGACCGATTTTCTAAACTCCTTTGTACTGTGTAAGTAGAAGCGTAACTGCCTATGAACATCCATTTGGTGAAGCTTATATTCTGCCCTGTTGCCATAGTTGGGGAAAAAAGACAGGTAGTTCAACAGACTGATTTAAAATGGACTCGGAACATACTTTGGGAAGAAAGGAAGGATTAGTTCTAAGAGAGAGACTGTCTTTGTGGAAAATCAAATAGGGAGGACAGATAGATAGAGCTTGCATTTCTGAAACCCTCCTAGCTGAAGTAATGGCTGTTAAAAAGATTGTCTTCCATGATGAGAACTTTAGTGGACAAGGGGAAGCTGGCTCAAATGGGGGGAGTATTAAAGCAGCCAGTACCAAATTTAGATCCCATGGAGGTGGAGGTTTTCTTACTGGAGGTCTTAATAGAAATGTACCTCACAGAAAAGCTTTGCATAACCTGTAAGACATTATTTTGGATCCCATGTCTCCTATGTGGTAGTTAGATACGGCAGCTAGTTGTACTCGTCAGCTGCTCCTTGATTAAAGGGTTCTGCTAAAAATTCCAGAATTATAGTTACAGGGGCTGAAAAGGGATCAATATGATTTCTGTCAGCCCAACAAGAACACTTTTTCCATTTGCTAGCATAAAGTTTTCTAGTTGTGGTCTTGTGTGATGAAAGTAGAATGTGATGCACTGCTGGGGACATGTCTGGAAGCATGGCTAAGATGGGAAATGGAGAAACCAAGCTGTCAGCTTGAGGGTTTGAATAGAGGGATGGAGCATTCCTGACTGATGACTCAGAAGATCCGGTACTGGGTCCAGGATCCAAGGCTCCTCCTGGAGATAGGGCCATAGGAAGGGGAACCATATCTGATGAGGTCAGTACGGAGCGATGAGAATTAGCCTGCAACTCAACGATTTAGCTTTCTGAAGAACTTTGGGTATTAGTGGAAACAGGGGAAATGCATATGCAAGTCCCAGGGGACAATCATGAACAAGTGCATCACTTGGTGACTCCCCCGGACGGGGAATTAGGGCAAGATAGCTGCTGCATTTGGCATTCATGGACATGGCAAAGAGGTCGCAACAAGGCTGGCCCCACTTGTGAAAAATTTGGTTCGCAATCTCCTGTTTCAGAGACCACTCATGAGGCATAAGAACTGTCCTGCTTAATTTGTCCACTATCACGCTGGACTTTAATGGGATATGCGTTGCGATCAAAAAATGTTGAGAAGATATTGCCCATTGCCATACTCTTTGAGCCTGTTGACGGAGGGGGTAAGATTTGGTTCTGCCCTGTTTGTTGATATACCACATGACGGACATATTGTCTGTCGGAATTGCGATTGTACCTGGTGGAAGAGAACTTTGGAATGCCTGCAACGTCAGAAGCACCACTCTCATCTCTAGAATCTTGATGTGCAAGTGGTATTCATGTTCCTGCCAAGTCCCTTGGACAGACTGTCTCAGATAATGCCCCCCCACCCTATCTGGAAGGCGTCCGTGGTCACTGTAGCTACAGGTTGGGGAAGAACAAATAGTCTGCCTATAGTTACCTGCGTGGACTGAAGCCACCATTGTACATCCTTCTTGCAGATGTTCGTAATGAGGATCTTGTGTGACATGGGCAACTCCTGCATGGACCATTCAGCAAAGAGTAGCCATGTAACACTCATGTGTAGACGCGTCAGTGGGACTAATGTTACTGCAGCTGCCATTGAACCCAGTACCTTGAGAACAAACTTTGCCTGTACTTTCTTCTTCATTAGCAAGACAGATATTTGATGGTGCAGCACTGGTACCCTTTCGTGAGGCAGTTTTGCTACCATGTCGCTTGTGTTTAAGTCTGCTCCTATAAAGGTAATATACTGTGAAGGCAACAGGCAGATTTTTCGAAATTTATGGTAATGCCTAGCTCTAAACAGAGATGAAGAGTAGTGTCCCTTGCCTTGGTCAGTAGACGCTCGGTGGTGGCAGTTAGGAGCCAGTCTAATTATGGAAACACCCAGAATCCCAGACACCTCAGGTGGGCCGTGACTACTGCCATACATTGGGTAAACACTCTGGGGGCTGTAGTCAGACCAAAGGCCAGAGCTCTGAACTGGTAATGACTGGCTCCCAGCCAGAAGCGTAGATATCTCCTGGATCGTCTGTCCATCTTTATGTGACAGTACGCATCCTGATGATGAGTTGAGCACATCCAATTGTCTTGTCCCAGAAAAGGGAGCATAGACTGCAGTGTTACCATCAGGAACTTTGCTTTCTTTATGGACTTGTTCAGTTTGCTGAGATGCAAAACTGTTCTCCAGTCCCCTGTTTTCTTTGGAACTAAAAAGAACCTTGAGTAAATTCCGGATCCGGCTTGGTCTGCGGGGACTTCTTGGATGACTCTTTTTTTCTAGCAACCTCTGAATTTCTAGGGTTGCTTGATCCCTTTGACTGGGTGGTATGTCTGGGATGGATCTTTATGGAGGGGGTGGAAAAGAGAAAGGAATGTTGTATCCCCTGGATATGATCGACTGTACCATTTGTCTTGAGTGATATTCAGCCAGACTTTTGGTTACAGTGATACTGTCCCCCTGACTGCCTCCAGAGGTGGACAGGCGGGGCCTCCTTTCAGGTGCGCTGAAAGGGCATGCTAGAGAACGCATCTCTGTTGCCCTGATTCTGTGGACTCCCTCTGCCACGAGGGCGGCGTCTTCCATTGCTATTTCCCCATCTGCCCCTGGGGGAAAATTCACCACGTGCATCCGGCGAAGCTCTTTGTGACTTCGAACTACATTTTTCCGCCCTTCTGACCTTTGGGATAAAGTCTGGTAGGGATGGAGAAACATATTCTCATGGCAGAGTTTTGCCTTCTTGTTCGCACCTGGTAAGAGTCTCTTTTACTTATGGCCTGAACAAAGACGAGCCGTCAAAATGGGGGTTAATAAAGGAAGACTTGAAGGGTTCAGCAAATTCACAAAGACACATCCAGGAATGTTTTCCCAGAGCTATTCCTGTGCCTGCTGCCCTACTCGCTCCATCAGCTGCATAGGAAATGAGCCGCATGGAGGAGTTTATTACAGAGTTTAAGGTTGCCAGCTGAGAGATTACCTTGTCAGGCACCTCTGCAGCTGTAGTATCCTGGAGGGTATCTCCCAGCTCCTTGAGGAGATCCCTCCGAATTTGAGTAAAATGGGATAAGTAATTCAGCGACCTAAGAGTAAAGGCAGCTGAAAAAAACATACACTTCCCATATCTGTCCATCATTCGAAACTCCTTATTCGGCGGATGGATAGATGAAGTCGTTTCGGCTAATTCCTTATTGGTGGCCACCACCACCACCATAGCATCTACTGGGACGCCTTTAGTCAGGAATTGTCTGTCATCTGGGGCTGTAATAAATCTGTTGGGCCTCCTAGGAATGGGTTCCACAGATTCTGGAGAGCCCCACGCCTTTTGACTGACTACACCAAGGATCTGGTCGAAATTGGAGACACCCAAGAGGTGGAGGGTAGAGATCCAAATGCCTAGAGGTATACACACTCCTCTTCGGAAGTGGAGAGGGTCTTCCAGCCACCTCTCTGCTTCAGAATCTCGAAGATGTCTGAAAAGGAGACATCCTCTGAGGGTGATCGTGGGGAACCTTCTGAATCCTCTAAGTCGGTATCCAATCAGACAGACTCAGAGGAGTCTAGACGTTTCCTCTTACAAGTCATCTTCCGAGGGACCTTCAGAGAGGGGTACTCTGGGGAGATTTCAGAAAAGAGTGGCTTGCCCACTGGGGCGTCCTGTGGCATTGGTTCTCTATGCTTGGGCTGGAGGGATGGTGTAGAGGTTGACACTGGTTCTTTTGGAGGAAGAGTAGCTGGAGCCATGGGTGGAGCAGTCTGGGGGGACAGCACACTCCTCATCACCTTGAAAGCACCACGATCCTGGCCTGAGAGAGCCAAGGAGGATGGCTCCGAGGCTGATGTGGGTGCCAAACTCACCTGCGCCGAAGCCCTGAGAGGAAGAGTCAGATCCGACAAGGGTCCAATTTGACCCCCCCCCCCAAAACCGAAGAGGGACTGTCTGCTCCCAGATCCCTCGATAAAAGACAACATCGAAGAGATCAGAGTGGAAGTTGGGACAGAGACACCAGCTGTGGTTTTCGGACCAGATGGTTTCACCACAAGGACCTCCAGGCACTCTGGCTCTGAACTCATCGGAGGAACAGAAGACAAAGCAGATACAGTTGTAGGCTCCACTTCTTTCTGGGCTGGACTTGAACATTTTTTTGCTAAGACCAGTGTCCGAAGTAACCTCTTGACCAACCTCTCCACATCATCGTCTCAGAGACTCCTGGAAGATCAAGAGAAAAGGGTGGAAGATCTATGGCTACCAGCCACCGACTGAGAAGGGGTAACTGTGGCACCAAATGGACCGGTTCCAAGGACGGTGACCGGCACCTTTTTTGTCTCCGAATTGGCTCCAACAAAGCTGGTGAAGCCGATGGAGACTGACTTCTCGGACCCAGCAACCTGCGGATCCGAAGCAATATGTTTCTCTGTTTTTTTTAAATGGCTCAGAAACCGGAGCCGAAAAAACAGATTTTTTTTGTGGACTTAAGAGGATTTAGAGGCCTGATTCCCTTCGACAGCCACAACAAAAGGTTCCTTCAATAAACCCTTGACAATAAGTTTATTTTTGTGTTTCTGCAGGACCCTGGAGCTAAAACCATGGCAGATAAAACAGGAATCCTGCAGGTGAACGGCGCCTAAACAGTAAACACAACTAGTGTGTCCATCAGTCAAAGATATCTTTTGTGTGCACAAATCGCACTTCTTAAATCTAGATTGTTTTAATTCCTTTGCAGAATCTTTAGACATGCTGACGACTTTTTTTTTTTTTTTTTTTAAATATATAGGTGCCATGGTTGTAGCACTGTCAGACTGTGCAAAAGGGTGTACCAGTGCTGGCATAGCCAATCCAGTGCAATCAGAATTGTCCTTGGCTTGTCCTGTTTGATCTTTAGCAGGACCTTCAAGATGAGAGACAGAGGGAGGGAGGCATAAACTGAGAGGCCCTTCCCAGGTAAAGGACAGGGCATCCACTTTCCAAGCTTGGCAGTGGGGAGTTCTGGTGCAGTACTTTTTGAATTGTCAGTTCGGTGGGGAGGCAAACAGGTCTACCGCTGCAGTCCCCCATTTGTTCCTCAAGAGCTTGAATAGTTTGGGTTCCAGTTTCCATTCATGTGGTCCATGAGATTTCTCCTTAAGTCGTCTGCCAGTGAATTTAGTTTAGTTTGTTTGTCAGGAATTGAGCTTGTAGGTTCACTTGGTTGCTCAAGGCTGTGTTCTGCAGAGTGGGTAGGAATGGGTCCCCCTGCTTATGTACCACATAACTGTGGTGTTGTCTGTCTTTACCAATAGTTGTCCTGGAAGAATAAGGTCTTTGAAAGCTGTCAGAACATTCTGTACAGCTAACATTTCTTTTTGATTGATATGCAGGTGCATCTGTATTGGGTTCCATTTGCCCTGAACACACTGGGTGCCATGTGAGCCCCCATGCATAGTCTGATGAATCTGTAGAGTTTGGGCGGCAGTGGGTAGAGTGAAAGGGAGTCCCTTGTTGTTGTTGCAGGCCTCTGCCCACCAAAGGAACTCTGCCCTTGGAGAAGGGATGATAGGAATCATTGTTTCCAGGTCCTGAGAATGCTGACACCATAGACTTTTTAGATACCATTAAAGTTTACTCATATGCAGTCTTACATATGGAATTAAAATGCAAGAGGTCACGAACCCCAGGACTTGCAGGATTTTCCTTGCAGATAGCTGGGTTTTCGTGGCCAGTAGATTGAAGTAGGTTCTCAAATAAACTTGTTTCTTCAATAAACTTGTTTCTCTGGAGTGAGGAATGCCATCTGGGAAGTTGTGTTCAAGCTTGCTCCCAGGAATGTAATTGGTTGGCAAGGTACTAGGTGTGATTTCTTCTCGTTGATGGTGTACCCCAGTGAAGTTAGAAGTCTCTTTACAAATGCCAGGTGCTGTAATAGCAAGTCCTGACTCTCTGCCTGAATCAGCCGATCGTCCAAATATGGGGAAATCTGAATATTTCTCTGCCTGCAAAATGCAATGGCTGGAGCTAGACACTTTGTGAATACCCTGGGTGCAGTAGACAAGCCAAAGGGAAGTGCAGGGAACTGATAGTGCATGGAACCTGCCCTGAAGCGTAGGTATTTCCTGCACGACTCCCTTATTGGGATGTGCAAATGAGCTTCTTTTAAGTCTAGGGTTGCCAGCCAGGCATCCTTGGCTAGCATAGGAAGAAGCTGTTGAAGAGTTAGCATTTTGAATTTTGGAACCACCAGAAAGTGTTGAGGATAGACAAGTGCAGGATAGGACGCCAGGAGTTTTCTTTTCTGGGAACCAGGAACAGTCTTGAATATAAACCTTGTCCTCTTTGTTCTGCTGGGACAGGTTGAATAGCCTTGATGCTGGGGAGAGAGAGAACTTGTTTTTGGACCTCTGCCCACTGGTTTGGGGGGAGGTCTGGCCATCCACTTGGAGATGGGGGAGAGTAGAAGTGGAATCTGTATCCTAGGGAAACTATGTTTAAAACCCATTTGTCTTGGGTAATGAATTCCCAGTTTTTTGCATGCAGGGCGAGCTTTCCTCCTTAAGGTGCAAGTAGTTGAGCAATGTTTGGAAGAGTAAAGGATAAATCATTGTGCAATTTTTCCATGGGGGGTGGCTTACTACTCCCTGCTTTGGAAGTGGGAACCCCACTGCTTAGCTCTGTGCACAGCCTGAGACTGAAGTCGTGGTGGTCTGCTGCTACTGGGTTTGGACTGAGAAGGCCTGGAAGGGACTGGAAAGGGCCAGTTTTTTGAAGGCCAGTCTCTACTGAATCTAGGTGGCTGTACTTGTAAGAAATCTTTAACAGTTTGCATAGATTTAGCTTTCTCCTCCATTCTTTTGAGGACTTCTTCCGTTTTGTTGCCAAAAAGGCGGTCTTGGTTTAAGGGTGCATCCAGTAATTTAGCCTCAACATGATCTGGCAAGTTTGGTTCCTTAAGCCAAGCATGCCTGCCAAGTACAGACCTATCAGAAGGGGTAGGATTTGTGGCAGTAGTAGCCTTAATGCCTTTTGGTCCTTGGGAAATGGTCTCTGGATCTGCAGTAGAATTCTTGAAAAGGAATTTGTGAGAGTCAGTTACTCTGTAGTACCTGTCAGGTTTCCTGGGAGCTGGAGGCAAAGTGTCTGGGGGTAAGGCTGGATTCCAAGAAAACATCATCTACAATCTCCAGAACAGGAGGGATAGCTAGAGGCCTGTGTTGAGGCAGATTTAAAAATTCCTTAAGTCTCTTTTTGGATTGAAAATAGTCCTGGCTTTCCCAGCGGAAATGCTCCCTAAGGGTATGCAAGGTTTCACCAAAAGAAAAATCTTCTGGAGGGGAAGCAGAGGGAATGGAATCCTCTGCATCAGAATCCTGATAAGTAGATAAGGGTAAATTCCTGGCAGTCAGAAGGAATAGAGATATCAGATTCCTGATCAGAAGACTCTGAAAGAAAATCAGTACAAGGTCTCTTAGAGGGGGAAGGCTGGCTTCCCCTAATTAAGGTAATAATGTCTGCCATTCTAATCATTTGTTTTTGAGGCATGTGGGCCTGAGAATGTGCTTTGGTCGTCGGTTTTCTAAGCGTACTGTGAGCTTTAGGCCTGCGGAATTTCGGTATTCTTAGCTTGAAACAAAGTCGTCTGTTTAACAAGAAAATTCGTAGGCCTGAAAACACCCTCAGATGCTGGTGCCTGCACAGCAGCTCCGGACCCATCCAAGGTAGAGACATCCGCAGGTTCCATAGTTGAAGAAGCATCTTGTGATATACCTGATTCAGAATGGGTCTCAGCAGAAGCCTGTGAATCTGTAGAAATGGGTATCAGGGGCTGTGAAAGTGCCTCACTGAGTACCGGCGGACTGGCGAACAGCTTAACAGAAGCATTATCGGCAGTTTTGGACCTATGCGGTCTTCCTCTGTCTTTATCCCTACGCTTTTTCAGAAGATCGGTAGTCAAATGGCTTAACAAAGCCATTTTGGAGTACGGAGATCGAAAACGAAAGTATTTAGCTACAAAAATAGCCAGACAATGAATAATGTGGGCGTTGAACAAGGCACAAAACCAACAGCAAGGGACGTCGTGGTCTGGGCCTAAACAGGTGATGCAGTAAGAATGAAAATCTCTGAGGTATTTGCTTTCCACAGGCAAGACAATTATTAATTTTATCTGACATCGGTTAAAGCAAAAAAAGAAAAAGGATCCCCAACGGGGTACTTAGCTTTCTGAAGACCTCAGGTCTGAAACTCTAAAACGAAAACTTCAGGAGTCTGCTGACCTGCACTTGCGAACTGCTTCTGTTTCGGGCACCACACGGCAAGAAACACTTATATGTAATGGCATCGGCTGCATGTTTTATACCCCTGACGACCTGACGTCATGGAAGAAGCGACAGCATCCAATGCAGAAATCCCAAGACTCTGGTATTCAGGACAGCTGAGGGCTACCTGTAGGCAGATAACCCAAATGTGATGACTGCAACAGTGAAACATGAAGAAAGTACAGTTGTGTACACTTACCATAAATGTAGATGTTCGAGTGTATTCACTGTTGCAGTCATTACATTAGGGTAATCTGCTGACAAGGTTGCCCTCAGTCGGCCTGAATTCCAAAGTCTTGGGTCCTGCGTGGGTTGCTGTCTCCTCTTCCATGACGTCAGGTCGCCAAAGGTATAACACATGCAGCCGACGCCATTTTCTTTAGTTTTTCTTTCCCCCGATGTCAGGTGCCCCCAAAAAGGTAGCAAATATATATATATATATATATATACATATATACATGCATCAATATAAACTTTACCTTCATCTACAAGCAAATACACCACATAGGTTGTAGAAGATAGTGAAGGAAAGAAACTCCAGAATGAAAGGGGGATGGCGTGAGGGTAACCTGGACTGCAACAGTGAATACACTCTAATATCTACATTTATGGTAAGTGTACACAACTGTACTATGTTCTTCACGTTTCACTGTTGCAATCATTACATTTGGGTAGAATCCCAAAGCTATGGTTGGGAGGCTGGAGCTAAACAGCATTAGGACCGGCTATAAGGCCCTGCAGAACTGCAGTGGCAAAGCCTGCCCTGGATTTAGAGTAGAGAGGCAAATGATAATGCTTTGTAAAGGTGTGAACAGAACTCCAAG
Organism: Protopterus annectens; assembly: GCF_019279795.1. Lineage (NCBI taxonomy): Eukaryota > Metazoa > Chordata > Ceratodontiformes > Protopteridae > Protopterus > Protopterus annectens. The sequence continues at coordinate 163,929,076 of NC_056734.1, forward strand.
TAGTAACCTCTAGAATGTCTTTGGTTGGTACTCCCCTTAAAAAGGCTGCTGAAGTAGCTGCAGCTCTGGTGGCATGAAACCTAATGCCCTTGGGCACAGGTTTACCATGGTGTAAGTAGCAGAAATGGATGCAGTGGCTTATCCACTTTGAAATTGTCTTCTTTGATATAGCCTTGCCTTCTGATCCTGCAGCATATGTCACTAGTAATTGCTCAGTTTTTCTTAGTGCTTTAGTCCTGCTTAAGTAGAATCTTAGCTGTCTGTGTACATCCAAGGAATGCAGAATTCTCTCCCCCTTGTTCTGCGGATTTGGATAAAAGGTTGGCAGATGAATTGTTTGGTTAAGAGCCACACTGGAAACCACCTTAGGCATAAAAGTAGGATTTGTCCTCAGAGATACCCTGTCTGGGTAAAATATAATAAAAGGCTCTACAGCCATGAGGGCCTGTAGCTCTGAAACTCTTCTTGCTGAAGTAATTGCTAGCAGCAGAGCTGTTTTCCATAAGAACTTTATATCAGCGGTAGCAGCTGGTTCAAATGGAGGCAGGGTGAGCTTTCCCAACACATAATTGAGGTCCCATGCAGGCAGTGGTGATCTTCTAGAAGGCCTTACATTTTTGGCTCCTCTAAGATACTGCTTTAGTAACGGATGAGAAAAGATTGGTGGCTCCGTAATGTAATGAGCCGAAATGGCACAGGCATGGATTTTAATTGATGAGAAAGATAGGCCTTTGTCAAGCATCTCAAGTTAAGTATTGCAATATCTGAGGAATATCTGGTTCTGCTGTATCAGTTCCTTGTGCTTGATTCCAAGCACAGAATCTCTTCCATTTGTAAGCATAAGATTTTCGAGTACTAGGCCTTCTGGCTTACAAAATGACATCCATCACAGCTTTACTGAGAGGAGTTGTTTGTATGATTACATGATCAGCCATGCTGCCAGGTTCAGAGTCTATAGTTGATTGTGCAGGATCTGATTGTTTAGCTGGGACAGTAGTTGTGGTGTTTGAGGCAAGGTCCAAGCTGGGTATTGAGACAAGTTCCTTAGGATTGGGTACCAGTACTAGCGGGGCCAGTCCGGGGCAATTAGTATCACCTTTGGTTTCTCTTGTCTGACTTTTAGGAGGACCTTGGGGAGAAGAGGCAGAGGCGGAAAGGCAGAAACTGAAGGATAGGGCGTCCACTTTCCATGCTTGTCTGTGATAAGTCCTTGTGCAGAATTTTTTAAATTGATAATTTGAGGAGAGGCAAATAGATCTATGTCTGGGCTCCCCCATTTCCCTGTTATCATGCTGAAGACTTGTGGATTTAGTTTCCAGTCGTGAGGATCCATAAGGTTTCTGCTTAAATCGTCTGCCAGAGTGTTTTGTTTTCCTGGCAGGAATTGAGCTTGAAGATTTATTTGGTAGGTCAAAGCTGAGTCCCACAGTGCCATGGCTAATCTGCATAGGGGGTAGGAGTGTGTGCCCCCTTGCTTGTTTATATACCACATGACTGTGGTGTTGTCCGTCTTTATCAGTAGTTGTCCTGGATGAAGTAAGTCCTTGAAGGCTGTTAGGGCATTTTGAACAGCTAGCATCTCTTTCAGGTTGATATGTAGATGCATTTGTTTTGGTAACCATATGCCCTGAATGAATCTTCCTGCCATGTGGGCCCCCCAGGCATAATCTGATGAGTCTGCCGTTATGGTTTGGCTGGCAGGGGGTAGAGTGAATGGCCGTCTCATGTTTTGGTGACATGCCTTTGCCCACCATAGAAACTCCTGTTGCAGGCAGGGAATGAGAGGAATCATTGTTTCCAGACTATGTGAATGTTGACTCCATAAACGTTTTAGTTACCATTAAAGTTTCCTCATGGAATCAGTAGGAAGCAGGATGCCATGAAGCCCAGAGCCTGCAGAATTTGTCTTGCAGAAGACTGGGTTTTTGTTGCCATCAGTTTGAAGTAAGTAGTTAGTTGCCTTTGCTTGTCTGGCGTGAGGTAAGCCATCTGGGCAGTTGTATTCAAGCTTGCACCCAGGAATGTTATCTTTTGAGAGGGTACCAGTTGTGATTTCTTTTCATTTATTGTGTACCCTAGGCATGTTAGAAGCCTTTTCACAAACGCCAGGTGTCGAAGAAGAGTGTCCTTGTTCACTGCTTGAATGAGACAGTCCAAGTAAGGATATATATGTATACTTTTTTGTCTGCAAAATGCAATTACTGGTGGCAGGCACTTTGTAAAGACCCTGGGCGCAGTAGATAAGCCAAAGGGCAGTGCAGAGAATTGGTAATGCATTAAGCCAGCCATGAATTTGAGGTATCTTCTGCACGATTGTCTTATTGGGACATGCAGGTATGCCTCTTATAGGTCTAAAGTCACCAGCCAAGCATTCTTGCCCAGCATGGGCAGAAGCTGCTGCAAAGTCAGCATTTTGAATTTTGGAATGTCCAGGTATGTGTTCAAAATCGATAAATCCAGTATTGGCCGCCAGGCCTTGTCCTTTCTGGGTACCAAGAACAGTCAAGTAAAAACCTTGCCGTTTTTCCTGTTCTGGTACGGTCTGAATGGCCCCCATATCCACGAGGGATGTAATCTGTTTCTGTGCCTCTGCCCATTGATTTTTTGGCAGATCTGGCCAACCATTTGTCATTGGCAGAGTGTGGAAATGGAATCTGTATCCCTGTGATACGATGTTTAGTACCCACTTGTCCTGGGTTAACTGCCAATTTTGAGCAAAAAGTGCTACTTTCCCCCTATGGGTGCTGCCAAAAGATAAGTGCTTGGTTCAGGCAGAGAGAAGTCATTGGGATTGCTTTCTGTAGGTTTGCGCTTTTATCTCCTCCAGATTTGGAGGTGGAAGCACCCCCATTGCTTTGACCTGTATGAATCTTGCGCCTGGTATCTGAAACCCTTAGGGCGTCTGGATTTGCCCCTTTGAGCTCTGTCTGACACAGGAAAGGACCAATTTTTTGTAGGCCAGTGTCTACTGAATCTTGGTGGCAGCACTTGTAAGAAGTCTTTAACAGTTTGCATAGACTTAGCTTTGTCTTCCATTTTCTTTAAAACCTCTTCTGCCTTAATACCAAACAGAGAATCATGCTGTAAAGGTGCATCTAGCAATTTAGCTTTAACATAATCAGGCAAATTTTGTTCCTTTAACCAGGCATGCCTCCTAATCACCGATCCAGTAACTGCGGCCCTGCAAGAGGTCTCTAAGGAATCAAAACCACATTGCAAAGTATGCTTTCCAACTTGTTCAGCTGTATGCAATAATTCCTGCATTCTTTATTTTCTGCACATTCTGAAATCAACATAATTTTCTGTTTCAGCAATCCCATAACATGTTGCTGGTACTTAAGCATATGAAATTGACAGTTTAAGGCCCTGATTGCCAAAGCTACAGATGTATAAACCTTTTTTCCCCATCTGTCCAGTGCCCTTGAATCTCTGTCAGAGGGGGTAGGATTTTTTTGCTGTTGAGGCCTTAACTCCCTTTGGACCCTGTGAAATAGTTTCAGGATTAGCAGCAGGGTTTCTAAATAAAAATGTATGTAAGTCAGGGACCCTGTAATATCTGTCAGGCTTACTAGGAGCCGGAAGTAAGGAGTCAGGGGACAAGCTTGACTCCGAAAACACATCATCCACAATGTCTACAACAGGAGGAATGGCTAAAGGCCTGTGCTGAGGGAGAAGAAGAAAATCCCTGAGCCTCTTTTTTGATTCTGAGAAGTTTTGACTCTCCCAGTGAAAATGCTCCCTCAAAGTATGCAAGGTTTTTCCAAATGAATAATCCTCAGGAGGAGATGCAGATGGAATAGATGCCTCAGCATCAGAATACTCATAGGGAGGCATAGATAATTCCTGATCAGAAGAGGAATCAGAAGAAATAGAAACCTGATCTGAAGATTCATAATCAGTGTGTTGCCTAGGCCTCATCAGGAGGGGGATGGGTACCCCTGATCAAGTTAATAAGATCTTCAGCCATTTTGATCATCTGTTTTTTTAGGCATAGAAGCCTGTGCATGTGTCTCATGCATCTTTTTTTTAGTTTTAGAAGTTGCTTAGTCTTTGGTTTTGCAGCTTTCATCAGTTTGATATACAAATGTTGAGGTCTGAATACACCCTCAGACACCGGTGGCTCTGGACCCATCTGAGGGAGATACATCCGTCGGTCCAATACCTTGAGTATCTTGTGGCATGCCGGACTCCACATGGGTGTCGGTAGAGGCCTGTGACGCGAAGGTAGCGGGTATCAAGGGATGCGAAAGTGCCTCACTGAGTAACGGCGAACCAGCGACTGGCGTAGGAGACGCTTCATCGTCGGTTTTGGATCTCGACTGCCTTTCTCTGTCCTTTTCTTTGCGTTTTTTATGTACTCCAGTAGTCGGGTTACTATCCGACATTTCTGGGTAGTTAAATCTGTTTCCAAAATACTTTGATGCAAAAATATACCGATGCTTAATTGTGCGTTGGTTAAATCTAGCACAAAACCGACAGCCAGGCACGTTGTGATCAGGGACTAGGCAAAGAATACAGTATAAATGGAAATCCTTATGAGATATTTGCTTTCCAAAAGTAATACAATTAACTTTTTCTGACATCGGTAAAAAGCAAGAAAAAAGGTTCCCCAATGGGACACAGCTTTAGTGAAGACTTCAGTTCTGAAACTCAAACTTGAATATTTCAGTAGTCGGCCGACCGATACTTGCGAAATGCTTCTGCTTCGGGCACCGTGTGGCAAGAAAGACTAAAGAAAATGGCGTCGGCTGCATGTTTTATACCCCTGACGACCTGACATCATGGAAGAGGACACAGCAACCGACGCAGGACCCAAGACTTTGGAATTCAGGCGGACTTGAGGGCAACCTGCCAGCAGATTACCCTAATGTAATGACTGCAACAGTGAAACACGAAGAACATCATGATCAGTTCTAGCATGGTCTCACACTATCAAAGCTATCCATTTAAATAAACAAATTACCACCATAAGATATGAAAAATAAAGGGCCCAAAAAAAAGGCTCAACAGCTGTTTTCACAGCTATTACCACGAGGAACCGGTTATTACAGCTTTAACCAAAATGAACTCATTAAATGGCCTCAACAACTATTACAGATTAATTCTAAGAAAATCATACTAAAACCAAAAGATCCAGCTAACAGCTGTTACAAAAGCTAAAGTTGGAAAGATATGGTGAAAGGCACCAACAGCTATTATACCAGTTTTCTCCAGTTACTGGCTAAAAATCAGTCTCCAAACCTATAATACCAGCTAGGATCATCAAAAAGATCTTGCATAAGGCTCCATCAGCTTGTCACTATGAATAGCTCCAGTCGCGCTCTAAAACCTACCCCAACCTCAGGTCAGCCTTTTACAGAAGGATATTCAATGCTGAACCCACTGTACATCTAAACCCCCACCACTGGTGTTACAGAGAATGCACAGGCATGGAAAAAACACAGTAAAATACTCCCTGGACAACAGTATGATGCTACACTGAGATGCCTCAATCTGTTTGCTGGCCCCAAGGAGGATCCAGCACTCCAAAACAGATAATTTAATTTATAGTAGCTGAAAGTCTGATACTAGAATGACACCACCACCAAAAAAATAAAGCTTGGCTCTTACAGAACAGAGCAGAAAGTACAGTTGTGTACAATTACTATAAATGTAGATGTTCGAGTGTATTCACTGTTGCAGTCATCATATTTGGGTTATCCCTGCCAGGGTAGCCTTCAGTCAGCCCACATACCAGAGGCTTAGTATTTCTCTCGGTTGCTGTCACTCCAGGACTGACATCAGGTCGTCAGTGGTATAAAAACAGGCAGCTGACGCCATTACATCAGTTTTTCTTGCCCTGTCAGGAACCCCCATTAGGGAGCTAGGTTATGGTGGAAGAAAGTACAGTTGTGTACACTTACCATAAATGTAGATGTTAGAGTGTATTCACTGTTGCAGTCATTACATTTGGGTTATCTGCTTGCAGTAGCCCTCAGTCGGCCAGATTATCAAAGTCTTGGGTCCCGCGTCGGTTGCTGTCTCATCTTCCATGACGTCAGGTAGTCAAGGGTATAAAGCATGCAGCAGATGCCATTACATCAGTTTTTCTTGCCCCAGATGTCAGGTGCCCCCATAATGGGAAGCAATTATATACAAGGTCACACCTCCAACAAAAAAGTAAATACACCAAAAAGATTTTAAGCATAGTAAACAAGAATAGAGGTATAGTCAATAGAAGTCAGGGGGCTGGAGAGAGGGTAACCAGGACTGCAACAGTGAATACACTCTAACATCTACATTTATGGTACGTGTACACAACTGTACTATGTTCTTCGTGTTTCATTGTTGCAGTCATCACATTTGGGTAGATACCCAAAGCTAAGGATGGGAGGAGGAATTTAGATAGCATTGTGACCAGCTATAAGGCCCTGCAAGACTGCAGTGGCAAAACCAGATATGGATTTAGAGAAACTTGGCAAATGGTAATGCTTGGTGAAAGTATGTACAGAACTTCAGGTTGCAGCTTCTAGGATGTCCCTGGTAGGGACACCTCTGAGAAAGGCTGTAGAGGTAGATGCGGCCCTGGTTGAGTGTGGTCATATCCCCTGTGGGTTTAGAGCAGAAATGAATGCAATGGCCTATCCATTTAGAAATGGTTTGCTTTGAAATGGCCTTCCCCTCTGCCCCTGCAGCAAATGCCACCAGCAGCTGTTCAGATTTCCATTGAGCTTTAGTCCTAAGTAAAATCTAAGTTGTCTGTGCACATCAAAGGAGTGCAGTATCCGCTCCCCTTTGTTCTGAGGATTAGAAAAGAAGGCTGGCAAATGAATGGACTGATTAAGAGCCACACTGGATACTACCTTGGGCATGAAAGAGGGATTGGTCCTGAGGGACACCCTGTCCACATGAAAGATTATGAAAGACTCCACACTGCCCTCCTTGCTGAAGTGATTGCTAAAAGGAAGGCAGTTTTCCAAGAAAGGAATTTTAACTCTGCACTTGCAGCTGGTTCAAAAGGAGGAAGAGTGAGTTTTTCCAATACAAAGTTAAGGACCCAGGCTGGAATTGGGGCTCTCCTGGGTGGTCTTAAAGTTTTTGGCCCCTCTGAGGAACTGCTTGAGCACTGGATGAGAGAAGAGGGGTGGTTCTGTGTTGTAATGAGTTGAAATGGCTGTGGCATGGATTTTGGAGGAAAAGGAAAGGCTCTTGTGAAGCATCTCAGTTAAGTATTGAAAAATCTGAGGTAAATTGGGCGCTGCTGTGCCCATCCCTTGAGTTTGGTTCCAGGAACAGAATCTTTTCCATTTTTCAACATAAGATTTTCTAGTACTAGGCCTCCTTGCCTCCAGAATGACATCCAACACCTGTTTACTATGGAGAGATCAGGCAATTTAGCCAGGCTGCCAGGTTCAATGTTTGAAGCTGAGGATGCAGAATCAGGCCCTCCTGCTGGGACAGAAAGGTAGGGGTCTGAGGCAGGTGCCATGGTGCCAGCAGTGATACATTGCGCAAGAGGGGGTACCAGTGTTGGCGTGGCCAGTCTGGTGCAATCAGTATCATCCTTGGTTTGTCCTGTTTGATCCTTAGTAGTATTTTGGAGAGGATTGGCAGAGGAGGAAAGGCATAAACTGACAGATTTTTCCAGTTGAAGGACAGGGCATCCATTTTCCAAGCTTGTTAGTGGGGAGTCCTTGTGCAGAATTTGCCCAATTGGTAGTTTTGGGGGGAGGCAAATAGGTCTATATCTGGGCTCCCCCGTTTGTTTATCAACATGTTGAAAGTCTTTGGTTCCAGTTCCCACTCGTGTGGGTCCATGAGATTTCTGCTCAGTTCGTCTGCCAGTGTATTTAGCTTTCCTGGCAGGAATTGAGCCTGTAGATGCACTTGACAGCTCAAGGCTGTGTTCCACAGAGCCATGGCTAGTCTGCTTAGGGGGTATTAATGGGTACCCCACTGCTTGTTTATATTCCACATAACAGTGGTGTTGTCCATCTTTACCATTAATTGTCCTGGAAGAATGTGGTCCTTGAAGGCTGTCAGAGCATTCTGTACAGTTAACATTTCTTTTTGATTGATATGTAGGTGCATTTGGCTTGGGTTGCATTTGCCCTGAATGCACTTCCCTGCCAGGTGAGCCCCCCATACATAGTTTGATGCTTCTGTTTTTAGGGATTGGGCGGCAGGGGGTACAGTGAATGGTAGTCCCTTGTTTTGGTGGCAGGTGCCTACCAAAGGAACTCTAACTGTAAGCAAGGTATGATAGGAATCATTGCTTCTAGAGCCTGAGAATGATGACACCATAGGCTTTTTGATACCATTGTAGTTTCCTCATATGCAGTCTTGCATATGGAATTAGGAGAATGCAGGAGGCCATGAACATAACAGGGTTTTTGTGGCCATTAGTTTAAAGTAAGCTTTCAAATGAATTTTGTTTCTCTGGCGTGAGGAAAGCCATCTGGGAAGTTGTGTTCAAGCTTGCTCCCAGGAATATAATTTGTTGACAGGGTACAAGATGTGATTTATTTTCGTTTTTGGTGTACCCCAGACAAGTTAGCACCTTTTCTACAAACGCCAGATGATTCAAAAGTATGTCCTGGCTTTCTGTCTGAATTAGACAATCGTCCAGGTATGGGTATATTTGAATATTTCTTTGCCTGCAAAATGCAATGACTGGACCAAGCACTTTGTGAATACCCTGGGTGCAGTAGATAAGCCAAAGGGCAGTGCAGAGAACTGAGAGTGCATGTAACTTGCTTTGAAGCGTAGGTATCTTCTGCAAGATTCCCTGATTGGGATGTGCAGGTAGGCTTCCTTTAAATCCAGTGTTGCCAACCAGACATCCTTGCCTAGCACAGGAAGTAACTGAAGAGTTAGCATCTTGAATTTTGGAATCACCAAAAAGGTGTTTAGGATAGAAAGGTCCAGGAAAGGACGCCATGAGTTGTCTTTTCTGGGTACTAGGAAAAGTATTGTGTAGAAACCTTGTCCCGTTTCCTCTTCTGGTACAGTTTGAATAGCCCTTATACTTAAGGCTTTTGAGCCTCTGCCCACTGATTTGGGGGTAGATCTGGCCAACCGTTTGGGATTGGTAACATGTGGAAGTGAAATCTGTATCCTTGGGATACTATATTTAAAACCCATTTGTCCTGGGTAATGAGTTCCCAGTTTTTTGCCCGCAGAGCAATCTTTCCCCCTAAAACAGCAGTCAGTTGAGAAGGGGCTTGGAAGTTTTAAAGTTAAGTCATTGAGACAGTTTACCATGGGGGGGGTCTTATTACTCCCTGATTTGGAAGTGGGAGCCCCCCACTGCTTAGTCCTGTGCATACCTTGAGACTGAATCCTGGGTGTTCTGCTCGTTCTGGGTTTGGACTGAGAAGGCCTGGAAGAGGCAGGAAAGGACCAATTCTTGGAGGGCCAATGCCTACTAAATCTTGGAGGCTGTACTTGTAGGAAATCCTTAACAATTTACATAGATTTAGCTTTTGCCTCCATCTTTTTAAGTACTTCTGCTTTGTTTCCAAACAGGCAGTCATGATTTAAGGGAGCATCCAGCGATTTAGCTTTAACATCATCTGGCAAAGATTGCTCCTTGAGCCATGCATGCCTTCTAAGTACAGACCCAGTGACAGCAGCCCTGCAAGATGCCTCTAGTGAATCAAAACCACATTGCAAAGTATGTTTTCTAACTTGTTCAGCAGAATGCATTGAATCCTGTAAATTCTTATTTTCAGCAGAGTCAGGAATCAACATCATTTTCTGTTTGAGCGATCCAATAATATGCTGCTGATACTTTAACATATGAAACTGGCAGTTTAAGGCCCTAAAGGCAAAGGCTGCAGAAGTGTATACCTTCTTACCCCATCTATCCAGCGTCTTGGAATCTCTATCAGAGGGGGTAGGATTTTTGGCAGTAGTAGCCTTAATGCCCTTGGGTCCCTGTGAAATGGTCTCGGGATCCGCAGTAGGATTTTTAAAAAGGGACTTGAGAGTCAGGAACCCTGTAATATCTACCAGGTTTTCTGGGAGCAGGAGGTAAAGAGTCAGGGACCAAGCTAGATTCTGAAAAGGCATCATCAACAATGTCCAGTACAGGGGGGATAGCTAAAGGCCTGTGTTGGGGCAGGAGTAAGAAATCCCTAAGCCTCTTTTTGGAATCAGAGTAATCCTGGCATTCCCAGCAAAAATGCTCCCTAAGAGTATGCAAGGTTTCACCAAAAGAGAAATCCTCTGGAGGGGAAGTAGAGGGAATAGAGTCCTCTGCATTAGAATCCTCATAGGTAGATAAGGGTAGATCCTGGTCATCAGAGGAAACAGAAATTTCAGAATCCTGATCAGAAGTATCATAAGCAAATTCAGTCCTAGGACTCTTAGAGGGAGAAGACTGGCTTCCCCTGATTAAAGTAATAATGTCTTCAGTCATTCTTATCATTTGTTTTTTAGGCATAGAGGCCTGATCATGTGGTCTGGGCGTCGGTTTTCTAGGCCTGGATCGAGTTTTAGGCCTTGAAGAAGAAGATGGCGTCAGTTTAATATGCAAGTCAGAAGGCCTGAATACACCCTCAGAAGCCGGTGCTTGCACAGCAGCTCCAGACCCATCCAAGGAAGAGACATCCACAGGTTCTACAGTTGAAGCATCTCGCGGCATACCAGACTCCGAATGGGTCTCAGAAGAGGACTGTGAATCTGAAATAGCGGGTATCAGGGGCTGTGAAAGCGCCTCACTGAGTACCAGCGAACTGGTGACTAGCTTAGGAGAAGCGTCGGTAGCTTTGGACTTAGCCGGCTTGTCTCCGTCTTTATCTTTGCGTTTTTTTGGAATGTCGGTGTCGGATGGCTTACCGAAGACATATCTGGATAATTGAACTGAGGACCAAAATATTTACAAGTGTAAATATACAGACGACGAATAGTTCGTTGGTTAAATAAGGCACAAAACCGACAGCGAGGTACGTTGTGGTCAGAGCCTAGGCAAGGAATACAGTACGAATTAAAATCTTTACAAGGTATTTGCTTTCCACAAGAAATACAATTACTGACATCAGTTAAGAGCAAGAAAAAGCTTCCCCAACGGGGTACTTAGCTTTACTTGAAGACTTCGGTTTTGAAACTCAAAAACGAAAATTTCAGGAGTCAGCTGTCCGGCACTTGCAAACTGCTTCTGTTCGGGGACAGCATGGCAAGAATGACTGATGTAATGGCGTCGGCTGCATGCTTTATACCCCTGACAACCTGACGTCATGGACCCAAGACTTTGATAATCTGGCCGACTGAGGGCTACTGCAAGCAGATAACCCAAATGTGATGACTGCAACAGTGAAACACAAAGATCACCAACACCAGTAGAAAGTAAATACCAAAACTTCCTTATAAGGAGAGAGAGAAAGAAAAAGAGAGGACAAGGGGGGTGGAGGGAGGGAAACCAGGACTGGAACAGTGAATACACTCGAACATCTACATTTATGGTAAGTGTACACAACTGTACAATGCTCTTTGTGTTTCACTGTTGCAGTCATCACATTTGGGTTGATTCCCAAAGCTGAAGAAAAGGGTGGAGACAGTCAAGAAGATTGGGGGCTGGCTAGGATGCCTTGCAAGACTGCGGTGGTGAAGCCTGTCCTGGATTTGGAGAAGACAGGCAGGTGGTAATGCTTGGTGAAGGTATGAACACATGTCCATGTTGCCAACTCCAGAATGTCCCCAGTGGGGACCCCTCTGAGGAAAGCTGCAGAGGTGGAGGTTGCTCTGGTGAAGTGTGTCCCGACCCCCTTAGGAGGAGGTTTCCTGTGTTGCTTGTAGCAGAAATGGATGCAGTGCGCTATACATTTGGAAATGGTTTGTTTGTATATGGCTTTGCCCTCTGCTCCTGCAGCAAAGCTGACTAACAATTGATCAGTCTTTCTAAATGATTTAGCCCTGCCTAGAGAGAATCTGAGCTGTCTGTGCACATCTAGAGAGTTCAGTATCCTTTCCCCCTTGTTTTGTGGGTTTGAGAAAAAGGTGGGCAAATGAATGGATTGGTTGAGAGCCACACTGGACACCACTTTTGGCATGAAGGGTAGGTTAGTCCTGAGGGAGACCCTGTCAGCATGGAAAATGAAGGGCTCTACAGCCATTAGTGCTTGTAGCGTGGATGCTCTTTTTGCTAAATTGATGGCCAGAAGCAAGGCTGTCTTCCAAGCGAGAAATTTTAACTCTGCTGAAGCTGCAGGTTCAAAGGGGGGCAGGGTGAGATTTTCCAACACAAAGTTTAGGTCCCAAGCTGGGGTAGGAGCTCTTCTGGGTGGCCTCAAGTTGTTATTCCCTCTTAGGAACTATTTCAGGAGAGGGTGCGAGAAAAGAGGTGGCTCTGTGCTGAAATGAGCAGTGATGGCAGCAGCATGAATTTTAATAGAAGAGAAGGATAGACCCTTGTGCAGTAGGTCTACCAGGTAATCTAGGATGAGAGGTAGGGAGGGCTGTGCTGTTCCTGCTCCCTTAGCCTGGATCCAGGTGCAAAACCTTTTCCACTTGTCAGCATAAGACTTTCTAGTGCTGAGGCGTCTGGCCTCACGTATAACATCTAGAACTTGTTTGCTTAGACTGGCAGCTTGAGGAGAGATCAGGGAATAAGCCAGGCTGCCATATTGAGGGTCTGCAATTGGGGATGCATGAATTCTCCATTCCTCTGGGTCAGGAGTATTGGGATCTGAGGTAGGTGCCATGGTGGAAGGGGTGACAGGCTGCGCAACAGTGGGTACCAGTGCTAGCATGGTCAGTCTGGGGCAATCAGGATTGTCCTCGATTTTTCCTCCCTTATTTTGAGCAGTACCCTTGAAATGAGTGGTACAGGGGGAAATGCATACACAGAGAATAGAGACAGCATCCACTTTCCAGGCCTTGCTGTGAGGTTTCCTGGTGCAGAATCTGCTGAGATGATGACTGGAGTGGGAGGCAAAGAGGTCTACCTTCGGGGTGCCCCATTTCTGTATTATAAGGGTGAAGGTGGCAAGAAACTTTAGTTCTTGGTGACTTTAATATAGATTGGACTACCTGTTCCCCGGAAGCCCCTTCCACCCATATTAACCTACACTCATTTACGCAAATTATTAACACCCCCACTAGGATAGGCAAGTCTAACCAGAAAGAGAGTATACTTGACTGGGTGCTTATTAATAGTCATCCTAACCTATATACATCTGGAACCCTCCCCGATAGCCTAAGTGACCACCACCTCACCTATATACTTAAGCACAAAATAGCCATTCCCAGACAACCTTTACTAAGATCTGTCAGAAACAAAAAGCTATTTGACCCAACCAGATTTCAACTAGAATTAAATTCTTGCAACTGGGCAATACTAAAACTTCTACCCCTAGACGAAGCGGTGCTGTATTTCAACAAAAAATTCCTAGAAATTCTTAATCTTCATGCTCCTATTCGCTCAAAGAAAACAAAGACAGTAGATGTTCCATGGCTCTCAAAAGAGACCAGGCTCAAAATCAAACTTAGAAACAAAGCTTGGACCACATGGCGAACCACTAAACTCCCTCTCGACCAAAATAACTATAGACAACTTAGGAATGACACCAAAAGACAAATATTACTTGATAAAAGACAATACTATCATAAGCTGCAGACAGAACATCAAAACCACCCACAAAAATTTTGGGCTGGACTAAACAATCTACTTCACCCTGGTCGCTCCACCACCCCTGTCCCAGCCACGCCATCGATAAACCCCAGATGTAGTCTCTAACAGCTTTAACCGCTTCTTCACTGAGACAATCCAAGCCCTCTCCAGCCAACTGCCACTCAGCTCCCACAAACTTGATTCCCCACCTTTAATAATCTTCCTTATTTAACTTTCAACCAGTAGCCACCTCATTTATCTGCAAATTACTCAGAAAACTAAAACCTACCACACTCTCCGCTGATCAACTCCCAGCTGAATACTTGCAAAATCAGCTGAAGCCATTGCCTACCCTGTGTCATTACTTATCAATCGTTCTTTAGCAGAGGCTATAATACCTGATATCTGGAAGATATCCTATGTAATTCCTCTCCATAAAGGTGGTACTTCCACCGAGCTCTCGAATTACAGGCCCATTTCTATACTTTCTCCTCTAGCGAAGATAATGGAAAAATGTGTTCAAAACAGCTTATGCAACACCTTCTTTCCAACAATCTACTGGCAGACACCCAACACGGTTTTAGACCTCTCCATAGTACTACCTCAGCCCTACTTGTCTTCTCCAATACCATTAATTCCCATCGAAATAATAACAATATCTCCTCCGCACTATTTTGGACCTGTCCAAAGCCTTTGATATGGTGGACCACAAACTTCTAATATATACCCTGCAATCACTTTGTCTAGATGCTAAAATCCTTCAGTGGTTTAGTTCCTATCTAATTGGTAGAAAACAGGCAGTATTATGGCAGACTAAACTCTCTACATTATTACCCAATACACTGGGTGTCCCACAAGGATCCATATTGGGACCACTATTATTTTCTATCTTTATCAATGACTTAAATACTGTCATTCCTAATGCCAGCTGTATTCAATATGCAGACGACTCTACGCTGATCTGCTCTAGCACAACCCCACAGAATTACAAATCCTGACCCAATCCACCTTTAACAAAATAGAAAACTGGCTCTATAGTCGTCGACTGATACTTAATCCCAAAAAAACCAAAATGCTGTTATTTCTACCTACTCAAAGGTCCAACAGCATTAACTTTACAATCCAAGCCAAGGATGGGACCATAATCTCTCGGACCTCTCTACAAAACTACTAGGGTAACTATTGATAACAACCTAAAATTTGATGTTCATGTAAACCAAATGATAAAAACTATTAATAAGAAAATAGGCTCCCTATACAGAATAAAATGCTTCCTGACTCCCCAAGCCAAAATTGCCATTGCTCAAACTCACCTGCTCTCTACTCTCTTGTATGCATCCCTGTTCTCTATAATACCAGTAAAACTGTCATGAATAAACTTACCATCTGTTATAATCATATTGCTAGGTTTGTTACTGGGTTACCTTTCAGGACCCATCATTGTACTAATCTAACCCAACTTAAATGGCTTGAGCTACCAAATTTAATATCATACAACTTATTAGTTCTTACCCACAAAATAATTTACAACCCTGACTTCACCCCTTCGCTAAAAAAACTTGTTACCCTGTAACAACCTTAGATCACATGCGTTCATCCAGCCGACTCCTCATCCAGACCTGTAAGTCTAATAATTTAGCCGGTGATTCTCTCCTCACCAACTCGGCAGGTAGAGCATGGAACAAATTGCCTTCTGATATTACCTCACTCTCCTCTTTAAGTCAATTTAAAGCGAAACTTAAAGTATACTTGGGGACAATACGGAATTGTCATTGCATTAATCCTGGTTAGCTGAACCCCTGTCTATGTTTAGAGATCAGGTGTCCTAGCATTTATTGAAAATATTTGTACTGTGTCTATTCTCCATCATCCTGTATGTTACTATGTTATCTTTTTGTTAATGTGTTGTGAATTATAATTGTCTTTGAAACTCTAACTCAGTTTGCTACTCTTGGAGCTTTTCTCCCCGGGCCTCCACTGAAAATGGACATAAATCCAGTCGGACTATCCCGGTCAACAAATGTAAAATAAAATAAAAAAAATAAATAAAAGGTTCTTTGGTCTAGCTGCCACTCGTGTGGGTCTAGCAGGTTTCTGCTTAAACTGCATGCCAGAGAGTTTAGAGAGCCTGGCAGGAATTGTGCTAACAGGTGTAGCTGCAAGGTTGAGGCCGTGTACCAAAGGGCATGGCGAGTCTGCACGGAGGATAAGAGTGAGTCCATCCCTCCTTCTTGATGTACCACATCACCGTGGTGTTGTCTGTTTTGATCAGTAGAGGCCCCGGGGAGAGTAGAGGTCTGAAAGCTGTCAGGGCATGCTGAACAGCTAACATCTCTTTTTGGTTGATGTACAGATGTATTTGATTTGGGCTCCATTGGCCATGAATGCACCTGCCGTCCAGGTGTGCAACCCAGGCATAGTCTGATGCATCTGTGGTGAGGGCCTGGGTGGGGTGGGGTTGAGAGAAGGGAAGTCCCTTGTTGTGGTAGCATGCTGTTGCTCACCAAAGGAAATCTTTCCTTAGACAAGGTATCATTGGTATAAGAGTTTCCAGGTCTTGAGAGTGCTGACACCAAAGGCTTTTTAGGTACCATTATAGTTTCCTCATATGCAGTCTGGCATATGGAATGAGTAGAATACAAGAAGCCATGAACCCTAGAGCTTGCAGGATTTTCCTTGCAGATAACTGGGTTCTGGTGGCTAGTTGAGAGAAGTAGGCTGTCAGGTAGGTTTGCTTTTCTGGTGTAAGGAATGTCATCTTGGATGCTGTGTCCAGGCTTGCTCCCAGGAATACAATATTTTGTGTGGGTATTAGTTTGGATTTCTTTTCATTGACAGTAGGGAGGTCAGTAGGTCTTTTACAAAGGTCAGGTGCTTCAGCTACTTTTCCAGACTGTCTGCCTGAATCAGGCAGTAGTCTAAGTATGTGTCAATCTGAATATTTCTTTGTCTCCAAAAAGCAATGGCGGGAGTCAGACATTTTATGAAAACTCTGGGAGCAGTCGATAAGCTAAAGGGAAGCGCAGAGAACTGAAAGTGCAGTGATCCTGCTCTGAAACGTAGGTATTTCCTGCATGATTCCCTAACTGGGATATGTAGGTAGGCCTCTTACGTCTAGGGTGGCTAACCAAACATCCTTGGAAAGCATAGGAAGAAGCTGCTGGAGGGTGAGCATTTTGAATTTTGGTATCACCAGAAAGGTATTTAGAATGGATAGATAGAGGATGAGGCGCCATGTGCCCTCTTTCCTTGGTACCAGGAAGAGTCTGGGGTAGAAATCTTGGCCTATCTGTTCTGCAGGACCATACTCTATTGCCCTCATAGAGAGGAGGGAAAGGACTTGGTTTTTGGCCTCTGCCCACTGGTTTGCGGGAAGATCTGGGAACCATTTTGGGATTGGCAGTGTGTGGAAATAAACTTTGCATGCCTGGGAAACTATGTTGAGGACCCATCAGTCGTTGGTGATGGTGGCCCAGTTGCTTGCGTGGAAGGAGAGTTTTCTTCTTAGGAGCAAGTGTAGGTGGGCAGAGGGAGGGGTGGAAGTGTAAAGTCATTGTGAGCTATTACCATAAGGGGGTGGCTTTGCACTCCCTGGTTTTGAAGAAGAGGAACTCCATTGCTTAGATCTCCGCATTCCCTGGGGCTGTTGTCTGGGGGGCCTGCTTCTCCTGGATCTGGGCTGAGCTGACCTGGGGGGGCAGGAAAGGACCAGTGCTTGGAGTGGCAATGCCTACTGACCCTCGGTGGCTAGACCTGTAATAAGTCTAACTGTCTGCATAGATTTAGCTTTTTCTTCCATCTTTTTTAAGACCTCTTCTGCCTTGGTGCCAAATAAGTTGTCTTTGTACAAGGGTGCATCCAATAATTTGGATTTGACATGGTCTGGCAAGGTCTGTTCCTTAAGCCAAACATGCTTTCTAAGTACAGAATCAGTGACTGCTGCCCTGCAAGGTGCTTCTAGGGCGTCAAAACCACATTGTAAGGAGTGCTTAGTTACTTCACTTGCAGAATGCATTAACTCTTGTAACTCGCTATTTTCTGCACAAGCAGGGAAAAGAGATATTTTTGTTTAAGGAGTTCCATGGTATGTTTCTGATATTTCAGCATATGGAACTGACAATTTAATGAATATTAAGAGTAGCAGAGGTGTATACTTTTATACCCAATCTGTCTAGTGCTCAGGAATCCCTATCTGAGGGGGTAGGATTCTTAGCTGGTGTGTGCTTTGATTCATTTAGGTCCTTGAGAGATGACCTCGGGGTTAGCAGTAGGATTTTTTTAAAAGAAATTTGAGAGTCAGGGACTCTATAGTGCCTGTCAGGTTTCCTGGGAGCAGAAGGGAGGGTGTGTCAGAGGTCAGACTGGATTCCATAAAAACATCATCCACAACATCCAACAAGAGGAATGGCCAGAGGTCTGTGCTGTGGAAGATCTAAGAATTCTCAGAGTCTCTTTTTTGATTGAGGATAGTCTTGACATTCCCATTGGAAATGGGCCCTTAAAGTATGCAGGGTTTCCCCAAAGGAAAAGACCTCGGGTGGAGAGGCTGAAGGGATGGATTCCTCTGCATCAGAATTCTCATAAGCAGAAAGGGGTTGCATATCGTCATATTCAGATGCATCAAAGTCATCGGACTCCTGTTCAGATAAAACTATTGGGGACAAGTCTCTCTTTCTCTTGGAAGGGGTGGCCTGGCTTCCCCTGATGAGAATTATAAGGTCTTCCACCATTTTAAGCATTTGAAACTGAGGCAAGGAAGTGAGCGCCTGAGCTTGGGTCGTCGTTTTTTGGGGTGTGGTGCATACCCTGAGCCTTAGAAACTCGACAGCTTTCGAAAGAACTGTAGACGTGAAAGAAGTCGGTCTGTGTCGAGTACTGTGCAAAGTACTTCCTCGGAAGCTGGTGCCTGGTCTGCGGCTCCGGACCCATCCAAGGTAGAGACATCCACAGGATCCTTTGTCGAAGAACAGTCTCGCAGCATAGGAAAGGGTCTCGGTAGTGGCCTGCGAATCCACAGAAGCAGGCATCAGGGGCTGCGAAAGCACCTCACTGAGAACCGGAGAACTGACAACTAGCTTAACAAAAGCGTCGTCGGCAGTTTTGGACCTGTGCGGTCTTGTCTGTCTTTATCTTTACTTTTTGTTTGGAATATCAGTTGTCGGATGGCTTACCGAAGCCATATCAGAATTCGAGCACTGACAGCAAAAATATGTAGCTACAATAAGGGTCAGATGAAGTATAGTTCTGGCGTTGAACAAAGCATAGAAGCGACAGCGGGGGATGTCATGGTCTGGGCCTAAACAAGTGACGCAGTAAGAATGAAAGTCTCGGTGTGGTATTTACTTTCCACAGGTGATACAATTGTTAACCTTTTCTGACATAGCGCAAGAAAAAAGGATCCCAATGGGGTACTTAGCTTTAGAAGACTTCAACTTCAATTCAGAAACAAAAACTCAGGTAGCGGCCAACCAGCACTCATGTGAACTGCTTCTGCTTCGGGGTCCTCAGCAAGAAAGACTGATGTAATGGCACTGGTTGCCTGTTTTTATAACACTGATGACCTGATGTTAGTCCTGGAGCGACAGCAACAGATGCAGAAATACTAAGCCTCTGGTGTTCGGGTCAACTGAGGGCTACCCTGGCAGGGATAACCCAAATGCGATGACTGCAACAGTGAAACACGAAGAACATTTACAATTCTAAAACAAAAGGTAGCTATGGAAGATCAAGTGGCATTTACTAGAAGCCACTTTCTTAAAGTATGTCTTTGATATATGGTCATCACACAATACTTGGTGGAATGACTTTTAAAAGCAAAGACTGGCAGGCCTCTTGGTGACAGGAATAAATATAGCCAACTCACTTGTATGCTATCATTTTTATTTACCAGATTTCATTCTTGAATGTTAGAAAAAACTAACACCTACATACTTCACTAACACCACTAACCTTAATGTGAGGTCACAGTTGCCAGTGCTCATTTTACAGTACCTGCAGAAAAATAAGTGGTTGCTGCAAAATCTGAATCATCAACTAGTCAGTGGTTTATATTTACTCTCTTGATCAAAATGATGGCCACCAGAAAGGATTTCTGGGAGATAATTCTAGACAGAAACATTTTGGTCTAATGAGTGATGTGAACTATCATCATGAAATAAAAGGAAAAGACTTCCAAAATGGCTGCATGCTGAGTAGCATCTTAATTTCAGCTCTCCCAGTGTGAAAACAGAAACTCAGCAAACAGAGCCAGTAAATTGTTTTTTTTTCCTGTAAATTTCACTTACTGGCTTTGTAAATGCAATGCCTAGATGTTGGAAAAGAAGAAATTTATAGAATGTGAAAGAAAATCAACTAGAAAAGGTGAGGAGGCTAGCTGGGAAGAATCCTGCAGCTGTTCAGCAAAAAGCAGTTCAAGCTCCAGCTTTGGTGCAAGACAACTTCCAGTAATCTAGAAGAAAAAAATAAGTCAAATGTGCTCAGAGTTGATTAAAATAAACAATACACTGAAAGAGTACATCAACCCAAATCACAAAAGGAAACAAAAAATGGATGAAGCTTTAAACAGATATTAAGCTTAATGAGATGGTAAAAATGCAAAAAAAAATTGAAGGTCGAACTAAAGAAAGTACTGGCTAAGTATGAGACTGCTCAAGAAGAGTGGTTTCAAAAATGGTACAATTAGACGCCAGAGCACATAGGAAAAACCTGAGATTTTCTACTGTAGCAAAGAAAGTGGACGGAACAGACAGTATTAAATTTTACAAAAGCACAAATTAGCAACTGGACTGTTTTTTTTTCACTACAGGAGAGTTGTTAATTGAAAGGGCACACTGTGTGCATACTCGAAACCTGGCAATGAGAAAGTAGCCAAGACCTCTAATAGTAAAGATGCAATCCTACCAGCAGAAAGAACTGATTCTGACAAAACTGTTGCAGAAAGACAAAGTACTAAAAGCTGGAGACAGTAGAGAGTTTGTGGAAAATGATTGCTCCCTGTACACCAAGCAGAAAAGGAGTAAATTTATTCCAGCAATCAGGGAATGTCAAGAAGCAGGTGTGAGATTCAAGCTGCTCTATCCAGCCATACTCAAAATATTGTTTATTGGGGCTCAAAGTCATTTCTGTTGCAGCACATGCCAAGGAGGAAATACAAAAGTTTGTCTAACAAAAAGTTTGATTACCAAACAGAATGGAACTCTGCTTCTTACTCTTCTGATGATAAAGCTCTGACAGACCATGCCAGTGAAATATTTTCCAATGTTCCAAAGGAAAATGCTTGACAGACAGAGAAAAGCACATGAAATGACTAGAGGAACCAGGAGTACACAAGAAATGAATCAGAGACAGGAATTTTGAGATGGACAGCAACAGTAAGAAAACCAGAAACTCAGAAATGAATGAATAAATGTAGGATTACAAAGCATCAATCACAGTTGTGAAATATGGCGGAACAAGAAAACCTAGAAACATTAGACATTTTTTCCTTTGTTAAACTTGTAGAGGACTCCAAATCATATACCCTACTTCAAGTCATTAATGTTTGGAAGTACATTAAGGACAGGAGAAAAGGAAGGAAAGAGGTAATTGTATGTAAACAATTTTTGTTCTCAACAGCATTTTTATAAAACATAATATATATAATGCATGTTATATAGTAAAGCATTGTCAGTTATTTTTGTGTGTTATAGGGATATCAAAGGAAACAGGTGCCCCCTTCCTTCCCTTCTTTCTTCTTGTTTAGTTTTAAGAAATGCAGGCACTACAGTGTAAAATGAAGAGAGTGCCTGGACAAAAGCATGTTTAAGACAAGAGGTTGTAATCTTAGGTTGTTGAGGTGACAGACGGGTTTTAAAAGGATACAGAGCATATAAGTAAAACTGATATAACTTTTCTTGCTTTTGCATGGGGGAATAACTGAATTAAGACCCATGGCTTGATCTAAAGTTTTTAAGCAGAAGCAAGTAAAAAACACTGAAAGTAATGAAAAGTTTTCCTTTAACAAATAAATGTTCAGAGTGCAACGCAAGAAGCTTGCAGCTGAAAGCAACTGTGTATTTGGTTCTCATGTTTCTATGGAGACAATCTGATAAGAAAGCAATAAAAACAGAATATTTTTTAATTGGTTAAAATATAGGTTTTCTGACAGCATTCCCATTGTTTTTCTTCATCTAGGGGAAGAATAAAAATAAGACAGACATCACTTAGTACAAGTAAAAGCACAGGATGTACCATGCATCTTAGCATGTAGAACCTTCACTGTAGGTCAGTTAAAGCCTAAGAGTGTAGCTTTCAATCTGGGACAAATGTTCCCATTAGGAGAGTTAAACATTTGAATATATACATAGTTTTGTGTGACTGTATTAAGTTAACAGGTGTTCTGTTTTTTTTGAGGGTTTTCATTAAAACAAAGTATTGTACGATGTCATATAGGTTCAAATGGCTATTACAAGAAAGAAGTGTATAAAAGATCAACCTGCCAAATGTCAGCATATGCATGTAACACAAACACTTAAACTAGACATCTAAAAAAACTAAAAGCTGAAAGACACAAACAAACTATACACAACATGTGCGAATAACTTCTTATCATAATGGCAACATGTTCCATATTATCTTTGAACGTTAATGGTCTTAAAGGTATATACAAGAAAGAAAGTAGTGAACTATATCAAAAAAATGCAGAGTGCAAATAGCTATGCCACAAGACACCCATTTAGAAAAGAAAACTGAGCATGTGAATTTGATAAGGAAAGGATTTCAGGATTGTTATTCAGCAGAATGTCTGGGATAAAGGAAAAGAGGAGTACTTATATTAATTGCCAGAGGCGCTCCAATAGTGATAGAACAGGGAAAAAATAATAATGGCAGACTGGTAGTAGTAAAGGCCTACTAGCAATGGAATATGATTACTCTGGCATATATTTATATTCTACCTAAAACTGCTACAATGGAGCTTAATTCTAGGAGAAATAATCAGCTTTTAGCAACGGATATCACTTACAGGTGCAGACTGGAATTTGATTTGCAACAGCGAGGATGTACCTGAGGGGCCTAGAAGGAAAAATAACAAAAAGGTATATTTTTTAAAGAAATTTCTGAAAGTATTTGGTATGGAAGATGAGAATTTGGTAGTAAGAGCTCGGACATAATTTACATATTATTTCCCAAGGTACAAAAACTGAGCTAGGCTAGACAAAAATTATATTTCTCAGGAAATGTGCATTTAATTTAAAGTTTTGATACAAATCCAAACTATATCATATCACACACCAATAATAACTAAAATAAAAATGCAGGGCAATGAAATAAAAATGAGACATTGGCAATTTCAGACATTTCTGTTGAACAGAGGGATTTAAGGAATGGGTAGTGAAAATTATTCAGGAGTTATTATGGAAGATAGAAATTTCTCCAGAAAATATTGTTAGGGAGTGGGATAAAATACAAATGGAGTTTAAAAACAGGGTATTAATAAAAAAAAGAGATATGGTTAAATAATGAGAATTATTTAGATGGACTAACAAAGGTTAAAGCATTGTAGAATGGGGAATTTCACAGAATGAGAAAAGGCACAACTGTCAGATAGCTAAAGAGAAAATAAGGGACCACCTGACAATATGCATGTGTTTAGAAAGATTGCTGTTAAGCAACTACTTTTTTAATAATTACTCAAGAGCACAAAAACCTTAGCAGAATGACAGGCAACAAAAAGTAAAAAGGGTCGTTGCCAAGATAGTAACCTATAATGAGGAAAATAACCAGATATCCTTTTAAGGTACTAGATATGTTTCAGAAATTTTATGAAAATCTATATAAAGCACAGAAAAGTGGAAATGAAAGCACAAATGGAAATCTTTATGGAAGAATTAAATATGCCAATGTTAGAGGTACATGAGGCTCAATTAACAGTTGGGATAGGAGGAGATGAGACAAAAATAGCAATATATAAACAATCTGTAGGAAAGTTTCCAGGAATAGATGGTATTCTCGTGGAAGTTTGGAAGCTAGGAGGAAAGATAGTGATTAAAATCTGAAATAGTGAAAGATCTGGAAGGTTTAGGAGGTTTTTTTTTTTTTTTTTTTTTTTTTTTTTTAAGAGTCATTTAAAAGAAGCATCTAACAGATATGGATCAATGTGGTTTTGTGGCGGGGAAGCAAACACTTGACAACATTAAGAGAACACTGATGCTCCAGAGGGAAGCAGAATGTAAGAAAATACCACTGTTGGTTGTGGGTCTTGATGCAGAGAAAGCATTTGACAGAGTAAGCTGGAAGTTTATGAGCAGGGCAGTGGAAACATTTGCATTCACTGATAAAATAAGGTTGATTAGGAGGATATACGAGGGATAGGAAGCAAAAACTAAATTGGGGGGTTCCCCACTGATGAGTTCTGTTTGAACAGGGGAACCAGGTTGGGGTATCCTCCTTCCACTTAGTTATTTGCATTATATTTAGAACCACTGGCAATAAAACAAGGACTCGGAAATTCAAGGATATAACTGGTATAGTAATCAAGAAAAGTTGGGATAATTTGCAGATATTATTTTACATCTGATAAAACCAGAAAAGGACATTTCAGTGCTGTGAAGCATTCTGAGACAGTTTCACGTCTTTTCAGGATACAAAATTAATGACTATAAAACAAAAACAACAGCTGTAAACTACGTACGCACATATGGACTGGATTAGCAACACCAACATTTATGGGAACTTGATAAAATGAAGTGCTTAGGATTATGGGTTAAAAAGGATCTTGTTATTGGTAGCTAAGGATATGTGGCATGAAACTAAACAGAAAATACAAAAGCGGAGAAATCTGGAGCTCTGTCTTATGGATATAGACAGCAATATACTAGTAGTAAAAATGTTTTTAGTCCCATTAGTTTTATAGACAGGTCAGGCATATTTTTATCATCCAGAATAGAAGCTGTGGATAGCAATTAATAAAGAGTTGAAAGATTTTATCTGGCAGGGGAGGAGAGCAACAGTCAAGTGAGATAAGTTGATCCTTCCAACAGAACAAGGTGGTTTTGGATTACCTGATTTGAAGGGATATTTCAGATCTACACAGCTAAGGCTCACATGCACAGCACAACCAGAAATATATAATTCAAAGGGAAAAGGGATGATGAAATGGGGAAAGCTCAAGAAATAAGGAGAGACTGGGCTTAAGGAGAATAAGCATGACCGTACAAATATTTGAATACTTTCTGCTACTTTATGAACTACACCAATAACAGAATGAAGAAAGACGATTTTGCCAATAGGGATGACTGCAATTAGGGGTACAGAGAACAGGCAAGAGGGGTTTAAAATTTATTGGAGAAAACTGGCAAAGGAACCAAGGTAATGGGAGCAAATAATTAGAGGGGGAAAGGTAATAGAATGGGAAGCGGCCAATAATACATTTGGACTAAAGGTTAGAGACTGAAGGCAAAGAGAAAGGAATATGGGAATCCTAAGTGAAAGACCAGCACTAGTAGATTTTTTAGTAGAATCTAGACCTGAAGCTGCTGTTCAAAAAAGGATAATTAGTAGGGCATATAAAACATTGCTCGATAACTGTGGGAATCAATCAAAGGAGGTCAAAAAGGATTGGGATGACAGAGACTAACAATTCACAACGAAACAATAGGAGGATACATGTATGGCAACCAAATATGCAACAAGTCTAGAAAATTTGGGATTTTTGCTTGAAGTGTTTGCATAGATATTTTTATACACCCCACACAGACTCGATTTTTCCTCAGATAAACAGCAAACGGAGGTGCAATAGGGAAGAAAGGGGTAATTAGGAACATAATTTCTGGAGTATAAAAAATTCCCTGCAGACTACTGTCAGAAATACTGGGAAGCAAACTGTGTAACTAAGGAAATTATTTTTTGAGCTGTGATATAGAATTGGAATTGCCTAGACATAGTAACACCTTGCCAAAAAAAGCAATAACTAGAAAATGGAAATAAAAGTCTACACTAACCGTATTTGAAGCAGTGAATATAGTAACAGAGACAAAAGAACTGGAAGTGGGATCTTTAGACAGGTGTAAGAGCAAATTACATAGAAAAAATTGTAACTGTGGGAACAATACAAGCAGAACAATGCTTTGGAAGAGGGATGAGGTTTAAGGGAAGGCAGGAATTAAACTAGCTCTATGTCTGACTGACAAGGATGGTCTGGAAAATTATATGTAATGTTTAATGTTTGCAACTGAAATATGTCAACAGGGTTTGTTTTCGTTTATATTATGATTACCTATTCAATAAAGATGTTTCTTGTTTAAAAAATGTTATGAAATGCTGAACTGATAAATATACATAAAAATATATGTGATGTATAATGTTTGCAAGTGGGAATATGTTAATGTGGTTTGTTGTCTTTTATATACATGTATGTTTGCCTAGTTCCCCTTCACAATCTCGAATTACTGAATGCTCGAAATTCAGTAACTCGAGACTGTAAAGTCAAAAACCCATAAGCGCAAATCTACATAAAGTACAGTTGTGTACACTTGCCATAAATGTAGATGTTAGAGTGTATTCACTGTTGCAGTCATTACATTTGGGTAATCTACTGTCAGGTTGCCCTCAGTCGACCTGATTAACAAAGACTTGGGTCCTGCATCGGTTGTTGTCCCTTCTTCCATGACGTCAGGTCATCAGGGGTATAAAACATGCAGCCGATGCTATTTTCATCTGTTTTTCTTGCCCCAGATGTTAGGTGCCCCCCAAATGGGGAACAAACTATATATATTTATAAATGCATGTAATTTAGAACAAAAAAAATATACCTCCAAATAAAAGCAAATACAACAAAAAGGCTTTAAGCATAGTAAAAGAAAGAGGTACAAAGAGAAAAGTAGGGGGCTGGCGGGTGGGTAACCAGGACTGCAACAGTGAATGCACTCGAACATCTACATTTATGTAAGTGTACACAACTGTACTATGTTCTTCGTGTTTCACTGTTGCAGTCATTACATTTGGGTATAATCCCAAAGCTATGGTTGGGAGGATGGAATTATACAGCATTAGGAGCAGCTATAAGGCCCTGCAGGACAGCAGTGGCAAAACCTGCTCTGGATTTGGAGAAAAGAGGTAAAATGGTAATGTTTGATGAACGTATGAACTGAGCTCCAGGTAGCAGCTTCTAGAATGTCTCTGGTAGGAACCCCTCCGAGAAAGGTTGCAGAAGTAGATGCAGCCCTGGTGGAATGGGATCTGATCCCCTTGGGGACAGGTTTACCATGATGCATGCAGCAGAAATGAATACAATGGCTTATCCATTTTGAAATAGTCTACTTTGAAATAGCCTTTCCCTCTGCCCCTGCAGCAAATGCCACCAGTAGTTGCTCAGATTTCCTTAGAGATTTTGTCCTGTTTAAGTAGAATCTTAGTTGTCTGTGTACATCCAATGAATGCAGAATCCTCTCCCGCTTGTTCTGTGGATTTGGGAAAAAAGTTGGCATATGGATGGTCTGATTAACAGCCACACTAGATACCACTTTAGGCATGAAGGATGGACTGGTCCTGAGCGACACCTGTCCGGGTAGAAAATAATAACAGGCTCCACTGCCATGAGAGCCTGTAGTTCTGAAATCCTTCTAGCTGAAGTGACTGCTAAAAGAAAAGCCGTCTTCCAAGAGAGAAATTTTATGTCTGCAGTAGCAGCTGACTCAAAAGGAGGTAGGGTGAGCTTTTCCAACACAAAATTGAGGTCCTATGCCAGAGTTGGTGCTCTCCTGGGAGGTCTTAAATTTTTGGCCTCTCTGAGATACTGCCTTAGCAGAGGATGGGAAAAGAGAGGAGGCTCGTTGTAATGAGCTGAAATGGCAGAGGCATGGATTTTTATGGAAGAGAAAGATAGGCCCTTGTGAAGCATCTCAGTTAAGTATTGCAGAATTTGAGGAATATTGGGCATTGCTGTGCTTATTCCTTGTGCCTGGTTCCAAGCACAGAACCTTTTCCATTTATCAGCGTAAGATTTTCTAGTACTAAGCCTTTTAGCCTCCAAAATGACATCCATCACAGGTTTGCTGAGAGATGTAACTGGTGAAATTAGTTGATTAGCCATGCTGCAAGATTCAGAGATTGGAGCTGAGTGTGCAGAATTTGATAGTTCTGCTGAGACAGTAGATAAGGTGTCTGTGGCAGGTACCACGGAGGAAGGTGTGACATTGCGTAGGAGAGGGTACCAGTGTTGGCGAGGCCAGTGTGGAGCAATCAGAATCATTTTTGTTTTTTCCTGTCTGACTTTTAGTAATACCTTGGAGAGCAAAGGCAGAGGGGGAAAGGCATAGACTGATGGGTTTTTCCAGCTGAAGGATAGAGCATCCACTTTCCAAGCTTTTTTGTGATGGCTTCTTGTGCAGAATTTGTCCAGCTGATAGTTTTGGGGCGAGGCAAAAAGATCCATGTCTGGGCTCCCCCATTTGCGTGTCAACATGCTGAAGATTTGTGGATCCAGTTTCCATTCGTGTGGGTCCATAAGATTTCTGCTTAGTTCGTCTGCCAGAGTATTTAGCTTTCCTGGCAGGAATTGAGCTTGTAGATGTATTTGGTAAGTCAAGGCTGTGTCCCACAAAGCCATGGCTAGTCTGCAAAGGGGGTAGGAATAGGTACTCCCCCTGCTTGTTTATGTACCATATGACTGTGGTGTTGTCCGTCTTTATCAGTAGTTGTCATGGATGAAGAAAGTCCTTGAAGGCTGTCAGAGCATTCTGTACAGCTAGCATCTCCTTCTGGTTGATATGCAGGTGCATTTGATTTGGGCTCCATTCGCCCTGTATGCATCTCCCTGCCAGATGCGTCCCCCAAGCATAATCTCAGGCGTCTGTAGTCAGGGTTTGGTTGGCAGGGGGTGGACTGAATGACAGTCCCTTGTTTTGGTGACAGGCCTCTGCCCACCATAGGAACTCTTGCTGCAGGCACGGAATGATAGGAATCATTGTTTCCAGACTGTGACAATGTTGACTCCATAAGCTTTTTAGGTACCACTGAAGTTTCCTCATATGCAGTCTTGCATATGGAATTAGTAGAATGCAGGAAGCCATGAACCCCAAGGCCTGCAAAATTTGTCTTGCAGATAACTGGGTTTTTGTGGCCACTTGTTTGAAGTCAGTCATCAATTGGATTTGTTTTTCTGGCATGAGGTAAGTCATCTGGGCAGTTGTATTCAAGCCAGCACCCAGGAATGTAATTATTTAAGAGGGTTGTGATTTCTTTTCGTTTATGGTGTTCCCTAGGCAAGTTAGAAGCTTTTTTACAAACGCCAGATGCTGTAGAAGAGTGTCCTTGTTTTCTGCTTGAATTAGACAATCATTCAGATAAGGATAAATTTGAATGTTTCTTTGTCTGCAAAATGCAATTACTGGTGCCAGGCACTTTGTGAAGACCCTGGGTGCAGTAGATAACCCAAAGGGCAGTGCAGAGAACTGGTAATGCAAACAGCCTGCTTTGAAGCGGAGGTATCTTCTGCAAGATTCCTTGAGTGGGATATGCAGGTAAGCCTCTTAAGTCTAGAGTTACCAACCAGGCATCCTTGCCTAGCATAGGCAGTAACTGTTGTAGAGTCAGCATCTTGAATTTTGGAATGCCCAGGAATGTGTTTAGAATGGATAAGTCCAGAATTGGACGCCATGATTTGTCTATTCTGGGTACCAGGAAAAGTCTTGAATAAAAACCTTGTCCCTTTTCCTCTTCTGGTACTGGTTGAATAGCCCCCTACTCATGAGGACATAACTTGCTTCTGGGCCTCTGCCCATTGATTTGGAGGCAGATCTGGCCATCCGTTTGGGATTGGCAACATGTGGAAATGAAATCTGTATCCCTGGGATACTATATTTAGAACCCACTTGTCCTGGGTAATTAGATGCCAATTTTGTGCATGAAGTGCTAGTTTCCCCCCCAAAGGGGCTGCCAAAAGATAAGTGCTTGGAGATGGCAGAGGAAGGTCATTGAGACTGTTTACCGTAGGGAGGTGCTTTGCTACTTCAGATTTGGAGGTGGAGGCACCCCATTGTTTTGTTCTTTAAGTACCTTGTGACTGAAACCTGGTGCCTTTAGTGTGTCTGGGTTTGACGTGTGCGGCTCTGGTGGGTACTGGGAAGGACCAATTCTTAGTAGGCCAGTGCCTACTGAACCTGGGTGGCTGCACTTGTAGGAAATCTTTTACAGTTTGCATAGATTTAGCTTTGTCTTCCATTTTTTTCAAAACTTCTTCTGCCTTATTACCAAATAGACTGTCCTGTTGTAAAGGAGCATCCAACAATTTTGCTTTAACATGATCAGGCAGATTTTCCTCCTTGAGCCAAGCATGCCTTCTTATCACAGATCCAGTTACAGCAGCCCTGCCGTAGGCCTCCAAGGAATCAAAAAGTACAGTTTTGTACCTACCATAAATGTAGATGTCCGAACTGGATAGCATCTGCAGTCATAACAACTGGGTTGTCCTGTCATCAGGCAGCCCTTCAGTCGGCCGGATTCCAAAGTCCGGGTCCGGCTTCGGCTGATGTCGCACTTCACCCGACGTCATCTCTGTTGGTCTTCGGGTATAAAGGCATCAGCCGACGCCATTTTCCTCAGTGTTTCTTGCCCCAGATGCCAGTAGCCCTCTTTGAAGGCTAAAATTTGGATAGATGCCAAGGTTTCCAAAAAGATAGAGGTAAACACAAAAATAAGCATGTATGTACATATATACCAACAAATACACCATAAAAGACTCCCCCCCACCAGCTAGCTATTAGGAGGGTAAACACCCTAGGAGTACCACAGAGGGGAAGGAGGGAGGGTAATCCTGACTGCAGATGCTATCCAGTTCGGACATCTACATTTATGGTAGGTACAAAACTGTACTATGTCCTTCATGGATGCATCTGCAGTCATAACAACTGGGTAGAATACCATAGCCAACTAGGGAGGAGGATAAAACTAGATTATGGTGTGTTTAGGATCCCTTGCAGTACAGCAGTGGCAAACCCTGCTCGATCTGGAATATAGAGGCAAATTATAATGCTTGGCAAATGTATGCACGGAGGTCCAAGTAGCCTCAATAATGCCTTTGGTTGCCACTCCTCGTAAGAAGGCTGTGGTAGTGGCTGTTGCCCTTGTAGAATGAGGTCTTATGTTCTGTGGAATTGGTTTTCCATGGAAGGAGTAACAGAATCGTATGCAATTTCCTATCCATTTGGAGATTGTCTGCTTGCAAATAGCTTTTCCTCCCCTTCCTGTTGCATAGGCTACAAAAGTTGGTCAGTCTTTCTGCTATGTTTTGTTCTGTCCAAGTAGTAGCGTAGCTGTCTATGTACATCCAAAGTATGCAGTATTCTTTCCCCTCTGTTTTGTGGGTTGGGAAAGAAGGTAGGAAGGTGGATTGCCTGGTTTAAAGACACTCTGGATACCACCTTAGGCATAAATGTAGGATTAGTCCTCATGGACACTATCTTGGTGGAAGATTAGGAAGGGTTGCACTGCCATTAAGGCCTGTAGTTCTGAAACCCTCCTTGCTGAAGTAATTGCCAGTAGGAAAGCAGTTTTCCATGACAGGTGTTGTAGGTCTGCTGTTGCTGCTGGTTCAAAGGGTGATAGTGTCAACTTTTCTAGCACAAAGTTTAAGTCCCAAGCTGGTAAAGGTGGTTTCCTTGGAGGTTTTACATTCTTGATTCCTCTGAGGAACTGCCTGAGCAAAGGATGCGAAAAAACAGGTGGATCAAAGCTGTATTCTGCTGAAATAGCTGATGCATGTATCTTGATGGAGGAGTAGGACAGGCCTGAATGAAGAAGTTCGGCCAGATACTCCAGAATGTTAGGCATATCTACGTTTGACACATCTTTTCCTCTTTCAGTACTCCAACTGACAAACCTCTTCCATTTTCCAGCATAGTTTCTTCTTGTTGAAGGTCTGCGTGCTTCAAGAATAATGTCTTTAACTCTTTGGGAAAGTTCTGGATTAGCTGCTGCTATGTGATGTTCCATGCAGTCAGTTGCAACGTTTTTAGGTTTGGATGCATGATGTTGTAGTTGTTCTGAGTTAACATCAAAGGCATCAGGGGTATTGGCCACATATTGTTCCGAGACATGCTCCTCAGCAGTGGGTACCAGTGTTGTCTTGGCCAGTTTGGAGCTATCAGGATTATCCTTGGACGTTCTTCCTTGATTTTTAGTAACACCTTGTGTATCAAGGGAAGAGGTGGGAATGCATATGCTGTTAGGCCTTTCCAGCTGAAGGAGAGCGAATCCACTTTCCATGCTAGTGGGTGGAATGTCCTTGTGCAGAATTTTTTGAGCTGGTGATTGAGAGGTGATGCGAATAGGTCTATCTGAGGCATTCCCCATTTCTTTGAGATGGTCTTGAAGATGTCCGGGTGCAGCTTCCATTCGTGGGCATCCGATGTGGTTCTGCTTAATATGTCTGCTAGAGTATTCTCTTTTCCCGGTACAAATATTGCCTGTAACTGGATGTTGTAGCTGAGTGCCAGGGTCCACAGCTCCAAAGTCATTCTGCATAGGGGGTATGAATGAGTGCCTCCCTGTTTGTTGATGTACCACATGACTGTGGTGTTGTCTGTCCTTATCATCAACTGGCCCTCTTTGAGAAATGGTCTGAACTTTTGGATTGCCAGTTTTACTGCCAGCATTTCTTTTAGGTTGATGTGCAGGTGAAGTTGATCCTGTGTCCACAATCCGTGCACGCATTTGTCCAGCATGTGGGCCCCCCATCCTAGGTCTGAAGCATCTGTTGTGATGGTCTGGCTTGCTTGACATCTGCGAAAGGGTAGCCCTGGGTTTGACTGGCATGCCTGAGCCCACCATAGGAACTCCTGTTTTAAGCATGGAATTAGTGGGATTTCTGTTTCTAGGCTGTGTCTGTGTTGGGACCATAGATTCTTTAGGTACCACTGTAGTTTTCTCATATGTAGTCTGGCAAGTGGGACCAAGATTATGCATGATGCCATGAAGCCCAAGGCCTGCAGTACTTTTCTTGCTGTTAACTTGTTCAGTTTTGTTAGTGCCAAGAAGTAAAGAGGAGTTCTTTTGTTTTTCTGTAGTTAGGAATGCCATTTGTTTTACTGTGTCCAATTCAGCCCAAGAATGTCCTTGTTTGGGATGGTATCAGCCTTGACTTTTGTAAATTGACTGTGTATCCCAGTGCTTGTAGCAAGTAAATGACCCTTTGTAAATCTGTTGTCAGCTTGCTTTTGTTGTCCCTTGTAGCAGGCAGTCGTCCAGGTATGGGTAAATTTGAATTCCCTGTAGTCTGCAATGGGCGATTACTGATGCCAGGCATTTTGTGAATACTCTGGGCAGTAGATAAGCCAAAGGGCAATGCTGAGAATTGATAGTGCTCTGATCCTGCAAGAAATCTGAGGTATCTTCTGCAGATTGGTCGAATGGGGGCAGGTATGCCTCCTTGAGATCTAGAGTTACCAGCCAACACTCCTTGCCCAACATGGGAAGAAGTTGCTGTAGGGTCAGCATTTTGAATTTTGGGACAATGATGTAAGTATTTAAGGTGGACAGGTCCAGAATTGGTCTCCAACATTTTTACTTTCTTCGATCTAGGAATAATCTGGAGTAGAACCCTTTCCTTGCTCTGCTGTTGGCACTCTTTCCACAGCTCTCATTTTTGCTAACTGCATTATCTGTTGTAGAGCCTCTGTTTTTTGATTTGGAGGTAGATTTGGCATTCCTCTTTTGACTGGTAAAGTGTGGAAATGGAACCGGTAACCTTGATCTATGGTTTGTAAAATCCACTTGTCTTTTGTTATATAGTGCCAGTTCTTTGAAAATAAGGTTAACTTTCCGCCTAGAGGAGCTGCTATTTGTTCCCTGGTAGGCGGATTTAGGGTTAAGTCACTGTGGCTGTGTTGATGTAGTGGCAGAGGTGGTGTCTGTGCCTCTGTTGTTACCTTGCCACTGTCGTCCTCTGTAGGCACCTCCTCTGGATTGGTTTCTGCCTCTGGAACGCCTATTCCTGCCCCTTTGAGATCTTGTGGAGTCAGGAAAGGACCAATTTTGGCAGGCCAGTTCCTGCTAAACCTGGGGTTGAACCTGCAAGAAATCTTTAACCGCTTGAACAGATTTTGCCTTTTCTTCCATTTTCTTCATAACCTGCTGGGCAGGTGTACCAAACAAACTTGTCTTATCCATAGGAGCATCTAGCAGCTTAGCTTTAACATGATCCGTAGAGCTTGCTCCTTTAGCCAAGCATGCCTTCTTATCACTGTGCCAGTCATGGCTGATCTAAATGAAGCCTCCAGTGCATCATAGCCACATTTTAAGGAATGGTTACTAACCTGTTGTATGTTATTTACCATTTCTAATACATATTTCTTATCAAGAGATTCATCAGTGGTTAGCTTTTTAGTTAACTGATCAAGCATAAACTCTTGGTATTGTATCATGTGAAACTGACAGTTTAAAGCTCTAGCTGAGAGAGTAGCTGAAGTGTAGACCTTTTGCCCCATCTGTCTAATGACCTTGCTTCCCTTTCAGAAGGAATAGGGTTTTTAGCTATGGTCGCTGCTACTGCCTTGGGACCCTGGGATATAGTTTCGGGTCTGCAAGTGGGGCCTTGTAAAGGTGGTGATGAGTGTCTGGCACCCTGTAAAATCTGTCTGGTTTGGCAGGGGCTGGAGGTAAAGAATCTGGTGCGGAGCAGACATCATTGAAAGCATCATCCACCACAGAAAGAACAGGAGGTATAGCTAAGGGCCTGTGCTGTGGAAGGTGCAGAAAGGTCCTAAGTCTTTTCTGGAGTCTGAAAATCCTGTTGCTGCCATTGGAACTGCTCTCGCATGGCATGTAAGGTTTCCCCAAAGGAGAATTCTTCTGGGGAAGCAGCTGGAATGGATTCTTCAGCATCAGAGTCTTCAAAATTGGAGAAAGGAGCCTCTGGCTGGTCAGTTATGTCTGATTCATCGGCAGAATCATCAGAGGACACTGGCTCAGGGGGCTCTGCCCTAGGTCTCTTCTCTGGGGGCTGAGAGGCCCTGTCTGGGTGAGATTGAGATCCTCTAATTAATGAAATTAAATCTTCTGCCAGAGTAAGCATTTGAGAACTAGAGGAGGGCCTGGTAGTAGGGGTTTAACAGGCACTGTTTTAGTAGTCTTGGCTGCTTTAGCCCTGGCGAAGGCCTTAATGGACATGGCTGCTGGAGGCCTAGCAGCACCACGTGCTGGGGTAGAGACATCCAAGGGAATGGTGTCTGATAAGTCAGTGGCAACCACCGTAGTGGATAAAATTTCTGAGGCCGATTCAAGGGTGGTAGCAGGGGCCTCAGTTGTAGAGATAGATTCAGCTGTACTTTGATCAGTTTTCTCGGTTTCGGCCGAAACCGAGACACTCGTGGTTTGCTTAACCATGGTTTCGCCCGAAACCGCGGACCGCGAGTGTCGGTCTTTATCTTTGCGTTTTTTGGTAGATTGGGTAGTCGGAGGATCCGACGGCATAATGTACGCAAAAACAGAACCGAAAAACTGTTCAGCAAACTCCGACCGGACGCCTAAGCGTTAAATCGGTTGAAGGAAGCACAGGCCGAACAGGCTGCTACGTCGTGGGCTGGGCCCAAACAAGGCAGACAATAAGAGTGGAAATCTTTATGAGGTATTTGTTTCCCACAGGTTAAACAATTATTAACTTTTTCTGACATCGGCTGAGGCAAGAAAGAGTCCCCAACGGGGTACTTAGCTTTAGAAGTCTTCGAAGTAGTATTCGGTAGAAGTAATCCCTGGATCCGACCGACCGGCACTTGCGAACAGCTTCTGCTTGGCCACGGCAAGAAAGACTGAGGAAAATGGCGTCGGCTGATGCCTTTATACCCGAAGACCAACAGAGATGACGTCGGGTGAAGTGCGACATCAGCCGAAGCCGGACCCGGACTTTGGAATCCGGCCGACTGAAGGGCTGCCTGACGACAGGACAACCCAGTTGTTATGACTGCAGATGCATCCATGAAGGACATCCACATTGTAAAGTATGCTTTCCAACTTGTTTAGCTGAAAGCAATAAATCCTGTAACTCTATTTTCCACACAGTCAGAAATCAACATTATTTTCTGTTTAAGTAAGCCCATGACATGTTGCTGATATTTAAGCATATGAAATTGACAGTTTAAAGCCCTGATTGCCAAGGTTGCAGGTGTGTAAACCTTCTTACCCCATCTATCCAGCGCCCTGGAGTCTCTTTCGGAAGGGGTAGGGTTTTTAGCAGTAGAAGCCTTAACACCCTTGGGACCCTGAGAAATGGTTTCAGGGTCAGCAGTAGGGTTTTTAAAAAGGAATTTGTGGGAGTCAGGAACCCTGTAATATCTGTCTGGCTTACTAGGAGACGGAGGCAGGGAATCAGGAGCCATGCTGGATTCTGAAAAAACATCATCAACAATGTCTAGGACAGGAGGTATAGCCAAAGGCCTATGTTGAGGAAGAAGAAGAAAATCCCTAAGCCTCTTTTTAGATTCTGAAAAATCCTGACTCTCCCAATGAAAATGTTCCCTTAAGGTATGCAAAGTTTCTCCAAAAGAAAAATCCTCAGGAGGAGGAACAGAAGGGATGGATTCTTCAGCATCAGAGTCCTCAAAAGAGGAACAGATAATTCCTGATCAGAAGAGGAATCAGAAGAAATGGAAACCTGATCTGAAGATTCATAATCAGTGCCTTGCCTAGGCCTCTTAGCAGAAGGGGGTTGGGAACCCCTGATCAAAGTAATTAAATCCTCAGCAAAGTAATTAAATCCTCAGCCATTTTGATCATTTGTTTTTTAGGCATAGGGGTCTGCGCATGTGGCCCAAGCATCGGTTTTTTAGACATAGAAGTTGGTTTTGGCCTAGGTTTTGAAGATGGCATTGGTTTAATTTACAAATCTTTAGGCTTGAAAATACCCTCAGAAGCCGATGCCTGCTCAGCGGCTCTGGACCCATCTAAGGTAGAGACATCCGCGGGTTCAATACTTAAAGTGTCTCGCGGCATACCGGACTCCTTTGGGTCTCAGTAGAGGCCTGCGAATCAAAGGTAGCGGGCTGTGAAAGTGCCTCACTGCGTACTGGTGAACCGGCGACTGGCTTAGGAGAAGCTTCATCGGTTTTGGACCTCGACGGTCTCTCTCTGTCTTTTTCTTTGCATTTTTTGTGTATTCAGGTAGTTGGATTGCTAACAGACGACATTTCTAGATAGTTAAATCTTGAGCCAAAATATTTAGATGCAAAAATATACCGATGCTGAATAGTGCATTGGTTAAATTTAGCACAAAACCAACAGCAAGGCAAGTTGTGGTCAGGACCTAGGCAAGGAATGCAGTACAAATGAAAATCCTTGAGGTATTTGCTTCCCACAAGTAATACAATTATTAACTTTTACTGATATTGGTAAGGTGCAAGAAAAAGTTTCCCCAACGGAGTACTTAGCTTTTGGTTGAAGACTTCGGTTCTGAAACTCGAAAATGAAAATTTCAGGAGTCGGCCAACCGGCACTTGCGAACTGCTTCTGCTTCGGGCACCGCACGGCAAGAAAGACTGATGAAAATAGCGTCTGCTGCATGTTTTATACCCCTGACGTCATGGAAGAAGGGACAGCAACCGATGCAGGACCCAAGACTTTGTTAATCAGGCCGACTGAGGGCAACCTGCCAGCAGATTACCCAAATGTAATGACTGCAACAGTGAAACACGAAGAACATGCGCAAATTCAAATATCTCAAATTCGCACTTATGCATGTCAGCTATGGGACGGGAAGTGTGCGGGTCGGGATGTTTTACGGAAGTGAAGGTGAGTGAGTGTATGTGTGTGTTTTGTAAGCTGTGTGTGTGGGTTAGGGTAGGGAGGTGGGAGTGTGAGTGTTAGATGCGTCTGCATTTGTGTGTGCGTGTGAAGCAGTTTAAAATGTCTGTGTGGTGTTTTTTATTTTGTGTATTAGTGCGATCTCCGAGTTAGAATATATAAGTGGGGGGTGTGCAGGGGGGCTTGCCCCCCTGCGTGCATGTAGTGTAGGGCTTGTAGTTTATATGATGTGGGTTGTATGGTGCGCGTGTTGTGTGGTGTATGTGTTCTGTATGTTCGGGTTTTTTTGTTTTCGTGCTTGTGGGTTTCAGGATTTTTGTTGGTTCGACTTTACAGTTTCGAGTTACTGAATTTTTGTGCATTCGGTAATTCGAGATTGTGAAGGGGAACCGTTTGCCTATACCTTAAGTGATAATTCAATAAATGCGCTAAAAATTAAAACAGATAAAAGAGTACTGGCTATCTCAACAATTTTCACATGGTCCCTGTAGTGAGTGAAAAAAGAAGTTATGTACTCACCATAATGTTCCCTATTTGTTGTCCAGTATCTCACCTTCATTCTTGCTGATTGGGTTCGGAGCTGAATTCTGCTATCACTTTGCCATATACTAAAGCTTGAGAGCTTCTACTGGCTCAAGGCTAAAACCTATCCCATGGTGCTTAGCAGCTGTTCCCCAGATCTCGTTTGAGGGAGAGAGCTCCCTATGATACGTTTAGTATGTCTAATTTCCAGAAAGAGAAATTATATGAAATATCTTGGTCATAAAGGTAAAAAAGAAAGGCAAGATGGGAATCAGACCATATTTTCCAATTTGCAAAATTCCAATAGATCCTCAAAGAGGGGGATGGTTGGGTGGGATGCAAGAATGAAGGCGAGATACTGGACAACAAACATGGAACGTTATGGTGAGTACATAACTTCTTTGTTATGTTATCCCATCTCGCCTTCATTCTTCCTGGTTGGGACAGAGTCCCCAGCACCTTTTCTCTTGGGTGGCTCAAGGGAATAAACTCTTCAGGACAGTGGAATCAAAAAAATGCCCTGTTCCAGGAGGCCACATCTACTTTGTAATGAGAGAGGTGTGAGAATTAACCCATGTAGCAGCAGCACAAATTGAATTCAATGGAAGTCTGGACTGAAAGGCAATGGAAGTAGACACTGTTCTAGCTGAATGTCCTTTCACTTTCTCTGATGGTTCTTTATCATGAGAGTGATAAGCATATTTGATAGTCTCAGTAAGCCATTTGGATAAAGTAACTTTTGAGACTGCCCGGCCTTTTTTGTTTCTAAATAGGACAGAAACAATTGATCTGACTTTCTGAACTCTTTCGTCCTGTGTAAATAAAAATACAGTTGTCTATGTACATCCAATTGGTGAAGCTTATATTCTGCCTTGTTGCTATAATTAGGAAAGAACACAGGCAATTCTATAGATTGGTTTAAATTTGTTTCAGAACAGACTTTTGGTAAGAAGGAGGGATTTGTTCTGAGGGAAACTATCGTTGTGAAAGATCAAACAGAGAGGATGGATGGAAAAGGCCTGCAACCTTAGCTGAGGTAACTGCTGTCAGAAAGAGAGTTTTCCAGGCTAAATATTTTAAAGAGCAAGAGGATGCTGGTTCGAAAGGGGGAAGATTTCATGCCGATAATACTAAATTTAGATCCTATGGTGGAGGAAGTTCTCTTACAGGAGGCCTTAACAGAAAGGTGCCTCTGAGGAAGGCCTTGCATAACTTGTGGGACATTACACTGGATCCGAGTTCCCCCACATGATAATTAGATATAGCAGCTAGTTGAACTCGAATAGTGACAGCCGCTGCTCCTTGATTAAAAATTTCTGTCATGAATTCCAAAATTGCAGGTACAGAAGCTGTAAAAGGATCTATGAGTTTCTTGTCCACCCAACAAGAGAACCTCTTCTATTTGCATGCATAAAGTTTCCTAGATGTCATTTTGTGTGAAGATACCAAAATGTGGTGTACTGCCAGGGATAATTCTGGAAGCCTGGCTAAGAATGGAAGTGGAGAAACCAAGTTGTCAGCTTGAGGCTCTGAAGGGAAGGATGGAGAGTTCCTGACTGATGTGTCAGAAGATCTGGCACTGGGTCCAGGATCCATGGGTCCTCCTGAAGGTGGGGCCAAAAGAAAGGGAACCAGATCTGACGAGGCCAGTATGAAGCAATGAGAATTAGCCTGTGACTCAATGACCTGGCTTTGTGAATAACTTTTGGAATCAAAGGAAATGGGGGGAAAGCATAAAGAAGTCCAGGGGGCCAATCGTGGATGAGTGCATCCCTCGGTGACTCTCCCGGAGGGGAAATGAGGGCAAAGTAGTTGCTGCATTTGGCATTGAAGGGAGTGGCAAAAAGGATGCAGCAAGGCTGGCCCCATTTGCGAAAAATTTGACTCGCAACTTCCTGATTCAGGGACCACTCGTGAGGCATGAGAATTGCTCTGCTTAGCCTGTCTGCTATGACGCTGGATTTCCTCGGGATGTGTGTTGCCGTCAGAAAATGTTAAGATATCGCCCATTGCCAAACTCTCTGGGCCTCTCGACATATGGGGTAGGATCTGGTCCCCCCCCCTATTTGCTGATGTACCATACCACCGACATATTGTCTGTCTGAATTGCAATGGTCCCTGTGGGAAGAGAGTTCTGAAATGCTTGCAACGCCAGAAGCGCCACCCTAATCTCTAGGACATTGATGTGCAAATGATACTCGTGGTCTTTCCAAACCCCATGGACCATCTGTCCCAGATAATGCCCCCCCCCCCCCAATCTGGGATGTGTCCATGGTTACTGTAGCGACAGGATGGGGAAGTACAAACTGTTTGCCCAGTGTTACCTGGGTGGACTGGATCCACCAAAGCAGATCCTTATTTGCAGGAGTCGGTAATGAGAATCTCGTGAGACATGGGTAACTCCTGTATGGACCATTGAGCAAAGAGTAGCCACTGTAATATTCGCATGTGAAGTCGTGCTAGGGGAACTAGAGTTATTGTCACTGCCATAGAGCCTAAGACCTTGAGGACAAATCTTGCCTGTACTTTTTTCTTGTTGAGCAAGATAACCACTTGACTGAGTAACATTTGAATCCTTTCTTGAGGCAGTTTTGCCAACGTGTCGTTTGTGTTTAAATCTGAACCTATAAAGCTAATACGCTGTGATGGCAACAAGGCAGATTTTTCTGCATTTATAGTAATGCCTAGTTTTGAGAATAGATGGATGGTGTAGTCCTTGGCTTTGATTAGTAGCTGCTTGGTGGTGGCAATTAGGAGCCAGTCATCTAAGTATGGAAACACCTGGAATCCCTGACGTCTCAGATGAGCCGTTACACTACTGCCATGGATTTGGTAAACACAATGAGGGTTGTGGTGAGTCCAAAGGGCAGAGCTCTAAACTGGTAATGACTGGCTCCCAGCCGGAAGCGTACAAATCTTCTGGACTGCCTGTCCATCTTTATGTGGTAGTATGCTCCCTGAAGATCTAACAAGCACATCCAATTGTCTTGTCCCAGAGTATAAACTGCAGTGTTACCATCCAGAACTTTGACTTCTTCACAGACTTGTTTAGTCTGCTGAGATCCAATATGGGTCTCCAGCCCACTGTCTTTTTTGGAACTAAAAACCTTGAGTAAATTCCGGATCCTAGCTGGTCTGCGGGGACTTCTTGGATGACTCTCTTTTCTAACAGTGTTTGAATTTCTAGTGTTGCTTGATCCCTTTGACCGGGTGGAATGTCTGGGATAAACTTTGACGGACGAGGTGAACGGTGAAAAGGAATGTTGTAACCCATGGATATAATGGGCTGTACCCATTTGTAAACAACCATACGCTCCGCAAGGATGGCATGCAGTGTCAAACCAACAATGTAAACCACCAACGACCAGCAAAAACGATAGTGAACACGCAGTAATGAAGAAATAATGATTATTTATTTTTAATTCCTCCAAATCCCGACCAGTTTCGGCTATTCAGCCTTTATCAATGAATACAATAAAGTGTATTCATTATTGTATTCATTGATAAAGGCTGAATAGCCGAAACCGGTCTGGATTTGGAGGAATGTATTCATTATTGTATTCATTGATAAAGGCTGAATAGCCGAAACCGGTCTGGATTTGGAGGAATTATAAATAAATAATCATTATTTCTTCATTACTGCGTGTTCACTATCGTTTTTGCTGGTCGTTGGTGGTTTACACTGTACCCATTTGTCTTGAGTCAAATTCAGCCAGGCTTCTGGGTACAGCGATAGCCTCCCCTCGACTGCCTCCAGAGGTGGACAGTCGGGCCTCCTTTCAGGAGCGCTGGAAGGGCCGACCAGAGAAAGTATCTCTGTCGCCCTGATTCTGCGGACCCCCTCTGCCGCGTGGACAGCATCTTCCATTATTTCCCCATCTGCCCCTGGAGGAAGGATCACCATGAGCATCAGATAAGGCTCCTTTCGACTTCTGGAACCACATCTTTCCACTCTTCTGACCTTTAGAGTAGAGTCTGGTAGGGGAGGGAAAACGGACTCTGACGGCAGACAGAGTCTGGCCATCTTGTTGGCTCCTGGTGAGAGTCTCTTTCACTTTCGGCCTGAACAAGGATGAGCTATCAAAGGGGGTGTCAATGAAGGAAGATCTGAGGGGTTCAGCAAACTCGCAAAGGCACATCCAGGAATGTCTCTGAAAATCTATTCCTGTGCCTGCTGCCCTGCTCGCTCCATCGGCTGCATAGGAAATGAGGTGCATGGAGGAGTTAGTTATGGAGGTTAAGGTTGCAAGCTGAGAATTAATCTTATTCGATAAATCCTGGACTGTAGCACCTTGTAGGGTATCTCCCAGCTATTTAGGAGATCCCTCTGAAGTTAGGTAAAATGTGATAAATAATTCAGCGACCGCAAGGTAAAGGCCGCTGAAGAGAAAGTGTGCTTCCCATACTTGTCCATCATGCGAGACTCCTTATTCGGTGGATGGACAGATGCAGAAGTTTCAGCTAACTCCTCCTTTGTGGCCGCAGCCACCACCATCGCATCTACTGGAACTCCCTTAGTTAGATACTGTCTGTCCTCTGGGGCCGTAATACATTTGGCCTCTGCGGAATGGGGTCCACTGATTCTGGGGCGTCCCACACCTTTCGAATCACTACACCCAGGACAGGGTCGAAAGGTGGAGACACCCAAGAGGTGGAGGGGCGAGAGCCAAATTCCTCCAAGTATACAGACTCATCTTCAGAAGGGGAAACGGACTTCCAGCCGCCCCTCTGCTTAAGGATCTCCAGGATGTCTGAAAAAGAGACATCCTCAGAAGGAGACCGTAGGGACCCTTCTGAATCCTCCAAGTCAGTATCAGAAGTGACAAACTCAAAGGAGTCTACATGCTTCCTCTTACACAGTCTATTCCGAGGGACCTCCTGGGGGGGGGGGGATATTCCGGGGGGATATCAGAAGAGGAGGTTCCACCCATTGGAGTTTCCTGGGGCACTGAGACTCTACTCTGGGGGTTATGGAGGGATGATAAAGAGGTGGACACCAGCCCTTTTTGGGGAAGAGAGGCTGGAGCCAAAGGTGGAACAGACTCAGTGGAGAGCACACTTTGCATCACCTCAAAGGTACCGCAGTCCTAGGCCGAAAGACTCCTGTCCCGAGGGGCCGGGAGATCTCCCCGGCTCAGAGGAGGGTGGCTCCGAGGCTGATGTGGGAACCGAACTCACTTGAGCCGAAGCTGACCAGGGAGTGTCGACCCCCAGATCCCTCGATGGAAGACAACATCGAGATCAGAGTAGACGTCGGAGCCAAGATATCAGGAGTGATTGCTGTCTCCACCATTTCCAGCAAGACTTCCATACTCTCTGGCTCCGAACGTGCCCGAGTCGGAGGAGGAAATTATTTGAGGTACAGTTGTCAGCTCCACCATTCGGATGGGCTGGACTTGAGAGAATTTCTGCTAGGGCCCGGGATTAGAGCAACCTCTTCGCAACCTGCTCCACATCGTCGTCTGTTTATCTGGAGGATCAAGAGGAATGGCTTGACGAATTGTGGCTACCTGCCACAGACTGTAACAAAGGAGATTGTGGCACTGAATGAACAGGTTCCAAGGATGGTAACAGACTCCTTTTTCGGCTCTGCAACGATTCTGAAGAGACAGATGGAACAGAGGGAGGATCAGATTTGCCAGAACCGATAACTTTCGGAACCGAGGAGCTGGACCTTTGAAACTGCTTGATGGCTCAGACACATGAACCGACGAAGCAGCCTTTTTAGACTTATCCAGTCTGATTACCATCTTCAACTTCCAACAAGCCCCTTAAAATGAGCTGATTTTTTCCTCTCCTGTAAGACCCTTGCATTGAAGCTATGACAAATGGAGCAGGAGTCTTGGAGATGGACTGGTCCTAGACAGTAGACACAACTTGCGTGTCCATCTTTTATAAACATTTTCTGAATGCATGACTCACACTTTTTAAATCCAGATTGTCTGTGCTCCTTAACAGATTCTTTAGACAGGTTTACCTGTGAAAGAAACTAACACAACAGTAAATTTTAACTACTATAAAAAGTAGATGGAAAAGGCTTTTTTTTTTTTTTTTTTTAAAACAAGAAAAAATGGAAAGGAGAAGGAGAAGTCTCTAAATTAAATGACAATCTCCACCAACCCGAGGAGATGCCTCTAATTTAAACTGTGGCTCCATAAGGGAGGAAAGAAGGTGAAAAAGAATCCTCTAACTGAAACGGATTCTTTAACTAGATAAGGTGAAGAGAGAAAAAACAAGGCCCAAAAGGACAGCCACAAGTAAAACATAGCCAAGAATACTACAAACACACAAAAGGGCACTAGACTGTAACTGGGAAAAGGTAATCTAAGAAGTAGTAGTAAGTTTTAGGAAAATTATCCAAAAAACAGAGTATAATACTAAATCTTACTAGCCTGAGCCAGCGAAGACCATCCCAAAGCTTCAAGTGGTAAACGAGATCTGGGTAACAGCCACTAAGCACCATGGGATAGATTATAGTCTCGAGCCACTAGAAGCTCTCGAGCTTTAGTATACAGCCGAGTCGGAGCAGAGTTCGGCTCCGAATCCAACCAGCAAGAATGAAGGCGATATGGGACAAAATAACATCACACTATAC
This sequence comes from Protopterus annectens, assembly GCF_019279795.1. Taxonomy (NCBI): domain Eukaryota; kingdom Metazoa; phylum Chordata; order Ceratodontiformes; family Protopteridae; genus Protopterus; species Protopterus annectens. The sequence continues at coordinate 163,973,550 of NC_056734.1, forward strand.
CATCCTTGTGCCTTTCATTGTGTTTTTTTCCCCTAACTTCAAACTTAAGATGTGCACAAACTGTCAGAACTAAGATGTGCACCTTCTAAGATCCTTAGTTCTAGATACACATGTAAGGAAATATACTCACTTGTATTAAGTCACACACCCATGAAGGTTATCTGCCTATTTAAACAAGGCCTAGTTGACAAATGCTAACCCTCCCACAAAGCACAGAAAAATATTTTTTCTGTTTGCCTATGTCCACAGAACTTGTAGCAGTACAACCTCAATGAAAGGTACACATCATCAATATGAAAGCAGTTTGAAGGATACACTCCTCTATTCACAATGTCAAATAAAATATTGGGTAAAGAATATCAATGGCTGAATGGTAGCTCTGAAACCTCATTCCAGAGTAAAACAGAACTTACCCTAAAATATAACCCCTTATACAAACAAGAAAAAACTTTTTGCACTAAAGAGCTGTTGTGGACAAATTATACCAAGAGGGGAAGGCAAATAAAAAGGTAGCTCAAAGCAGGTTAACCCAAATAAACTAAGCCAAAACTAAACTGAATTCAAAACAAAAGCCTAAGGAATCCGTGTGCAGATATTACTAAATAAATAAGCAAAGAAATATCAGCCAAAGCAAGCAATTTATCCTGTAAATGCTTTTCCAAATGATCTAAAATGGTGTAACCAAATGAATAAATAATGAAATTTACATCTTAACTTAAAATGACACAGATGAATTACACACATTTACACCATGTCTAACAAAATTATTAAAACATACCCATACAAATGAAAGTGACATGAATCTGACAGCTGTGTGCATACCAACAAATTAAACCTTAACAGAATTTGGTCTTAAAAGTGTGGGTCGCATTATTTTGCAACAAATGCTGAAAAAGCGCTTTACTAAATACTTTCAGTCTGATTTCAGAAGTACATCAGTGATAGCCTCCTTTAAAAACCTATTATATTAACCATAACAGAAAACATCACATACAACATATTTTACAAGGTAAATTACATTTGCAGGAATCACAGTCCGCACAGAAGCGGAGGTGTTCTCAGTCGTAAGAGAAATGCGTCACAATCATCATCTTACAAGAGCTACATCTATGGCAGGAGAAAAGTACAGTTGTGTACACTTACCATAACTGCAGATGTTAGAGTGTATTCACTGTTGCAGTCATCACATTTGTGTTATCCTGCCAGGGGTAGCCCTCAGTCGGCCCGCTCCTGCATCAGTTGCTGTCACTCCAGGACTGACATCAGTTTGTCAGTGGTACAAAAACAGGAAGCCAATGCCATTACATCAGTTTTTCTTGCCCTAAATGACAGGAGCCCCCAATAGGGAGCTACGTTATGGTGGAAGAACACCACCAGTAGAAAGTAAATACCAAAAAGTCCTTGTAAGGAGAGAGAGAGAGAGAGAGAGAGAGAAGGGGGATGGAGGGAGGGAAACCAAGACTGCAACAGTAAATACACTCGAACATCTACATTTATGGTAAGTGTACACAACTGTACTATGTTCTTCGTGTTTCACTGTTGCAGTCAACACATTTGGGTTGATACCCAAAGCTGTAAAAAAGGGTGGAGATAGTCAAGAAGACTGGGGGATGGCTAGAATGCCCTGCAAGACTGCAGTGGCAAAGCCTGCCCTGGATTTGGAGAAGATAGGTAGGTGGTAATGCTTGAAGGTATGAACAGATGTCCATGTTGCAACCTCCAGGATGTCCCCGGTGGGGACCCTTCCGAAAAAAGCTGCAGAAATGGAGGTTGCTCTGGTGGAATTAGTCCTGACCCCATTTGGGGGTGGATTCCCGTGCTGTTTGTGGCAGAAATGGATGCAGTGTGCTATCCATTTGGAGACTGCTTGTTTGGATATGGCCTTGCCCTCTGCCCCTGCAATGAAGCTGACTAGCAATTGATCAGTTTTTCTAAAAGATTTACTCCTGTCCAGGGATAATCTGAGCTGTCTATTCACATCTAGAGAGTGCAGAATCCTTTCCCCCTTGTTTTGTGGGTTAGGGAAAAAGGTGGGCAAATGAATGGATTGGTTCAGAGCCACACTGAACACCACTTTAGGCATGAAGGATGGGTTAGTCCTGAGGGAGACCCTGTCAGCATGGAAAATGATGAAAGGCTCTACAGCCATAAGTGCTTGTAACTCTGATACTCTTCTAGCTGTAGTGATGGCCAGAACAAAGGCTGTCTTCAGGAGAGAAATTTTAACTCTGCTGAAGCTGCAGGTTCAAAGGGAGGCAGGGTGAGCTTTTCCAACACAAAGTTAAGGTTCCAAGCTGGGGTACGAGCTCTTCTGGGTAGCCTCAAGTTGTTAGCCTCCCTTAGGAACTGTTTAATGAGAGGGTGTGAGAAAAGAGGTGGCTCTGTGCTGAAATGAGCAGAGATGGCTGAGGCATGAATTTTAATAGAAGAGAAGGATAGAACCCTGTGTAGTAGGTCTGCCAGGTAATCCAGGACAAGAGGTAGGGAGGGCTGCTCTGTTCTGGCTCCATTAGCCTGGATCCAGGTGCAAAACCTTTTCCACTTAGCATAAGATTTTCTAGTGCTGGGGCATATGCCCTCAAGTAGAACATCTAGAACTTGTTTGCTTAGATTGGCAGCTTGAGGAGAGGTCAGGAAATAAGCCAGGCTGCCAGGTTGAGTGTCTGCAATTGGGGACGCATGAATTCTCCGTTCCTCTGGGTCATGAGTGTTGGGATCTGAGGTAGGTGGTAGGGGTAACAGGCTGCGCAGCAGTGGGTACCAGTGCTGGCATGGCCAGTCTGGGGAAATCAGGATTGTCCTCTGTTTTTCCTCCCTTACTTTGAACAGTATCCTTGAAATGAGTGGTGGAGAGGGAAATGCATAGACCAAGAGGTTTACCTACTGGAAGGATAGAGCATCCACTTTCCAGGCCTTGATGTGAGGTTCCCTGGTGCAGAATTTGTTGAGCCGATGATTGCAGTGGGAGGCAAAGAGGTCAACCTTAGGGGTGCCCCATTTCTGGGTTACAAGGGTGAAAGGTTCTGTGGTCTAGCTGCCACTCATGTGGCAACCAAATGCTTATGCTTAAGTTGTCTGCCAGAGAGTTTAGAGAGCCTGGGAGGAATTGTGCTAACAGGTGTAGTTGCATGGCTGAGGCCGTGTGCCAAAGGTTCATGGCAAGCCGGCACAGAGGATAAGAGTGAGTCCCTCCCTGCTTGCTGATATACCACATCACTGTGGTGTTGTCTGTTTTGATCAGTAGAGGCCTCGGGGAGAGTAGTGGGTCTGAAAGCTGTCAGGGCATGCTGAAAAGCTAGCATCTCTTTTTGGTTGATGTGCAGATGTATTTGACTTGGGCTACATTGGCCCTGAATGCACCTGCTGTCCAGTGGAGCCCCCCTGGCATAGTCTGGGCGGCGTGGGGTTGTCAGAAAGGAAGTCCCTTGTTGTGGTAGCATGCTGCTGCCCACCAAAGAAAATCTTTCCTTAGACAAGGTATCATTGGTATAAGTGTTTCCAGGTCTTGAGAGTGCTGACACCAAAGGCTTTTTAGATACCATTGTAGTTTCCTTATATGCAGTCTGGCATTTGGAATGAGTAGAATACAAGAGGCCATGAACCCTAGAGCTTGCGGGATTTTCCTTGTGGATAACTGGGTCCTGATGGCTAGTTGAGAAAAGTAGGCTGTCAGGTAGGCTTGTTTTTCTAGAGTAATGAATGCCATCTGGGATGCTGTGTCCAGGCTTGCTCCCAGGAATACAATTTTTTGTGTGTGGACTAGTTTGGATTTCTTTTTGTTGACAGTATACCCCAGGGAGGTCAGTAGGTATTTTACAAAGGTCACATGCTGTAGCAGCTGTTCCTGACTGTCTGCCTGAATCAGGCAGTCGTCTAAGTATGGGTACATTTGAATATTTCTTTGTCTGCAAAAAGCAATGGCGGGAGCCAGACATTTTGTGAAAACTCTGGGATCAGTAGATAAGCCAAAAGGAAGTGCAGATAACTGAAAGTGCATTGATCCTGCCCTGAAACGTAGGTATTTCCTGCATGACTTCCTGATTGGAATGTGTAGATAGGCCTCTCTTAGGTCTAGGGTGGCTAACCAAGCATCATTGGAAAGCATAGGTAGAAGCTGCTGGAGAATGAGCATTTTGAATTTTGGTATCACCAGAAAGGTGTTTAGAATGGATAGATCGAGGATGGGGTGCCATGTGCCCTCTTTTCTGGGTACCAGGAAGAGTCTGGAGTAGAAACCTTGGCCTATCTCCATTCTGTGGAACGGGAACTTGAGAATCACAGTCCAAGTCTAAATTCCTGTCCCTCAGACTGGGAATCAAAATCAGAGAGAGGAAAATCTTTTTCTATGAGAAGATAATTCAGTATTTTAAATGCTGACTGAAATGATCTAAATAAATCCTTAAAGCTGTGCCACTCTTCCTTATCTGTTTTAAGAAAGGAAAGTTGTCTAATTTTAGGTTTCCTTTTCTGGAAGCCCCCTCCCCAAGCAAAATAGCAGCTTAAAGGACAGTCTGCCCCCCCCAGAAGGAAGCTCTTCAGAATGGCTTAGTGAAGGAGAATACCATGAAGACTTCACTGATGCTGGAAATGGTAGTTCTCTTCTTACCCAAAAAGGGCAACTGAACAGCTGCAGAGGACATGCCTGCCTTCTGGCACTTAGTGGCTTCCCAAAGAGCAACACCAGACAGACTGATGGAAAGAAATGAACAGCCACAAAACAAATGATGGCCAAAGTGGAGTCACCCATCAGTGGCTGAAGGGAAGATGAAGCTGGAGCAAAGATCAAATCCTCCCAGATATTTCTTCTTCCTGTGGCTCAATGTGGGAGCAATAGTGTTACTGGGACCCAGGTCTAAATCCTGGCTGCAAGGGGAGTCTCACGGACAGACACTGGAGCCTACAAGAGTCATTAACTCCTAACTGAAAAACTACTTCCTGAGGTAAAATAGTTTTAGTAACTATCAAACACAATAGCCCCTGCCACTCAACACTGTTATGCAGAAACAGCACATATTTTCTTAAAACATTAGGAAAGTACAGTTGTGTACCTACCATAAATGTAGATGTTTGAGTGTATTCACTGTTGCAGTCATTACTCTTGGGTTATCCTGCTAGCAGGCTATCCGCAGTCGGCCTGAATTCCAAAGTCTAGGTCCGGCGTCGGTTGCTGTCGCCTCTTCCCAGACTTCAGTGCACCAGGGGTATAAAAGATGCAGCCGACGCCATTTTCCTCAGTTTTTCTTGCCCCAGATGTCAGGTTCCCCTAAATTGGTAGGCTGAAAAATATGCCAATAAGTATGCATGCACAAAAATAAACATTCCCTTCATCTACAAGTAAATACACCACATAGGTTGTATAGGATAGAGAAGTACAGATAAGTCCCAGCAAAGAAAAAGGGGGATGGTGGGTGGGTAACCTGGACTGCAACAGTGAATACACTCGAACATCTACATTTATGGTAGGTACACAACTGTACTATGTTCATCGTGTTTTACTGTTGCAGTCATTACTCTTGGGTTGAATCCCAAAGCTGAGGATGGGTGACTGGGCTAAATAGGATTAGGAGAGACTATGAGGCCCTGCAGAACTGCAGTGGCAAAGCCTGTTCTGGATTTAGAGTAAAGAGGTAAGTGGTAGTGCTTTGTAAAAGTGTGCACTGAACTCCAAGTTGCAGCCTCTAAGATGTCTTTGGTTGGTACTCCTCTGAGGAAAGCTGCTGAAGTGGCTGCTGCTCTGGTAGAATGAGGCCTAATGCCCTTAGGCACTGATTTGCCATGTTGAGAATGGCAGAAACGGATACAATGGCCTATCCATTTAGAAATAGTCGGTTTTGAGATAGCCTTTCCTTGTGAGCCTGCAGCATATGACACTAACAGTTGCTCAGTCTTTCTGAAAGCTTTAGTTCTGTCCAAGTAGAAGCGTAGCTGCCTGTGTATGTCCAAAGAATGAAGAATTTTCTCACCCTTGTTCTGTGGGTTTGGATAGAAGGTAGGCAAGTGAACAGTTTGGTTGAGGGCCACACTGGACACCACCTTAGGCATAAAGGTTGGGTTTGTCCTCAGAGAAATCCTGTCTGGATGAAAAATGATAAAAGGTTACACAGCCATGAATGCTTGTAACTCCGAGACTCGTCTTGCAGAGGTTATTGCTAGGAACAGAGCTGTTTTCCAGGATAAGAATTTTATATTTGCTGTTGATGCTGGCTCAGAAGGAGGCAGTGTGAGTTTTTCCAAGACATAATTGAGGTCCTATGCCGGAATTGGTGCTCTCCTTGGAGGCCTGATGTTTTTGGCCCCTCTGAGGTACTGCCTTATTAAAGGATGAGAAAAGATAGGTGGTTCCGTATTGTAATGGGCTGAAATGGCAGAGGCATGAATCTTAATTGATGAAAAAGAAAGGCCTTTGTCCCGCATCTCAGTTAGGTATTGTAAAATCTGAGGGATATTTGGTACATGTGTGTCAATGCCTTGTTCCTGGTTCCAAGCACAGAATCTCTTCCATTTTTCTGCATAAGATTTTCTGGTACTGGGCCTCCCGGCAGCCAAGATAACATCCATAACAGCTTTTGAAAGAGGAGTGTTCTGAATGGCTACATTATCCACCATGCTGCCAGATTTAAGGTCCTGAGTTGGCTGTGCAGGATCCGATTGTTTTGTTGGGTCAGCAAGTGAGAAGTTTGAGGCAATATCCATGCTGGACCTTGAGACAAGCTCTTTAGGATTGGGTACTAGTGCTGGCATGGCCAGTCTAGTGCAATCAGTATCATTTTTGGCTTCTCTTGTCTGACCTTTAGGAGTACCCTGGGAAGGAGAGGCAGTGGATGAAAGGCATATACTGTTAGATTTTCCCAGCTGAAGGATAGGGCGTCCACACTCCATGCTTGTTTGTGATAAATCCTTGTACAAAATCTCTGTAATTGGCAGTTGTGAGGAGAGGCAAAGATATCTATGTCTGGGCATCCCCATTTCCTTGTTATCATGCTGAAGACTTGTGGATCCAGTTTCCACTCGTGGGGATCCATGAAGTTTCTGCTTAGTTCGTCTGCCAGAGTATTTGTTTTTCCTGGCAGGAACTGTGCTTGCAGGTGAACTTGATAAGGCAATGCTGTGTCCCATAAGGTCATTGCTTGTCTGCAGAGGGGGTAGGAATGTGTACCTCCCTGCTTGTTTATGTACCACATGACCGTAGTATTGTCTGGCTTTATCAGTAGCTGTCCTGGATGAAGTAGATCCTTGAAAGCTGTCAGGGCATTCTGAACAGCTAGCATCTCCTTTTGACTGATGTGAAGATGCATCTGTCTTGCAGGCCATGTGCCCTGAATACATTTTCCTGCCATATGGTCCCCCCAGGCATAATCTGATGCATCCGTTGTCAGTGTCTGTGGGTAAACTGAATGGCAGATCCTTGTTGTCGTGACAGGCCTCTGCCCACCAACGAAACTCCTGTTGCAGGCAGGGAATGAGGGTAATTACTGTCTCCAGGCTGTGGCAATGCTGAGTCCAAACACTTTTTAGATACCATTGTAGTTTCCTCATATGCAGTCTGGCATATGGAATTAGCAGAATGCAGGATGCCATGAAACCCAAAGCCTGCAGGATTTTCCTTGCAGATAACTGGGTATTTGTTGCCATTTTGTTGAAGTAAGAAGTCAGTTGTTTTTGTTTGTCTGGCGTGAGATAAGCCATCCGGGCAGTTGTATTTAAGCTTGCACCCAGGAATATTATCTCTTGAGAGGGCATTAGTTTTGATTTCTTTTCGTTTACTGTGTACCCTAGGCAAATTAGTAATCTTTTTACAAACGCCAGATGCTTTAGAAGAATGTCTTTGTTCTCTGCTTGAATAAGGCAGTCGTCCAAGTAGGGATATATTTGAATTCCTCTTTGTCTGCAAAATGCAATTACTGGTGCCAGGCAATTTTGTGAAGACCCTGGGCGCAGTAGATAAGCCAAAGTGCAGTGTACAGAATTGGTAGTGCATTGAGCCAGCTATGAATCTGAGGTATCTTCTGCAAGATTGTCTGATTGGGACATGCAGGTATGCCTCTTTTAGGTCCAAAGTTACGAGCCAAGCCTTCTTGCCCAGCATGGTCAGTAGCTGCTGTAGAGTCAACATCTTGAATTTTGGAACCTCCAGAAACGTGTTTAGTATAGACAGGTCCAGTATTGGTCTCCAGGTTTTGTCCTTTCTGGGCACTAAGAAAAGTCTGGAGTAAAATCCTTGCCCCTGCTCTTGTCGTGGTACTTGTTGAATGGCCCTCATGTCCATGAGGGCTAGAATTTGCTTTTGTGCCTATGCCCATTGATTGTGTGGCAGGTCTGGCATACCTTTTGACCTTGGTAGGGTGTGAAAATGGAACCTGTAGCCTTGGGACACTATGTTCAAGACCCATTTGTCTTGGGTAACCATTTGCCAATTTGATGAAAAAAGTGCTAGTCCCCCCCCCCCCCACCCGAGGGGGCTGTCAAAAGAAAAGTGCTTGGATCTGGTAGAGGAAAGTCATTGGGACTGTTTCCTGTAAGGTTGTGATTTGTCTTCTCCGCTTTTGGAGGTAGGAGCACCCCATTGTTTAGGCCTGTATGAGCCTTGGGGCTGAGATCTGCCTCTGGGACGCCTGTATCTGGCTCTTTGTGGTCTGTCTGACACTGGAAAGGACCAATTTTTAGAAGGCCAGTTCCTGCTAAATCTGGGTGGTTGCACCTGTAAGAAATCCTTAACTTTCTGCATGGATTTCGCTTTATCCTCCATTTTCTTCAACACCTCTTCTGCTTTAGCACCAAACAAAGTATCATGCTGTAATGGGGCATCTAATAATTTTGCTTTAACACGATCAGGCTGGTTCTGTTCCTTTAACCAAGCATGCCTTCTAATAACAGAACCTGTAACAGCGGACCTGCAAGAGGCCTTCAGTGAATCATAACCACATTGCAAAGTATGCTTTCCCACTTGTTCAGCTGCATGCAATAAATCCTGCATTTCCTTGTTCTCTGAACATTCAGTATTTGTCAACATTTTCTGTTTAAGCAGTGACATTAAGTATTGCTGATATTTAAGCATATGAAACTGACAATTTAAAGCCCTTACAGCCAAGGTAGCAGAAGTGTAAACTTTTTTCCCCCATCTGTCCAGTGCCCTAGAATCCCTATCAGAGGGGACAGGGTTTTTTGCAGTGGAAGCTTTGACCCCTTTGGGACCCTGAGATATAGTTTCTGGGTCAGCAGCAGGGTTTTTATATAAGAATTTATGAGAATCCGGGGCCCTGTAGTATTTGTCTGGCTTAGCAGGTGCAGGGGGCAGAGTCAGGGGACAGGCCGGACTCTGAAAATACATCATCTACAATGTCTAGAACAGGTGGAATAGCAAGGGGTCTGTGCTGAGGAAGCAGCAGAAAGTCTCTGAGCCTTTTCTTAGATTCAGAGAAATATTGGCTCTCCCAGTGGAAATGCCCCCTCATGGTATGCAGGGTTTCCCCAAAAGAAAAATCCTCAAGAGGAGAGGCTGAAGGAATGGATTCTTCAGCATCAGAGTCCTCAGAGGGAGGCATGGAATAATCTTGTTCAGAAGAGGAATCCGAGGAAATAGAAACCTGATCAGAAGAATCATATTCTGTCTCTTGCCTAGGCCTCTTATCAGGAGGGGGATGGGAACGCCTGATCAAAGTCATTAGGTCTTCGGCCATTTTAAGCATCTGTTTTTTAGGCATGGAAGTCTGAGTAGGAGAATGCTGTACTTGTTTCTTTGTCTTTAGAGCTGCTTTAGTCTTTGAAGCTGAAGACGGTTTAACATATAATTGTGTAGGTCTCAAGACACCCTCAGAAGCCGATGCCTGCTCAGCGGCTACGGACTCATCTGAGGGAATGATTTCAGAGTGTCCAATACCTTGAGTATCCAGAGGCCCAGACGGCTCCACGTGGGAGTCGGTAGTGGCATGTGGCTCTGAGGTAGTAGGCGCCAGGGGCTGCGAAAGCACCTCACTGAGAACCGGCGACTGGCCTAACAGAGGCCTCGTCGTCGATTTTGGACCTCGGATGTCTATCCTTTTCCTTGTCCTTGCGTTTTTTGTAAACTCCGGTCATCAGCTGTTCCGTCGGCATTATATAATTAAACCTTCAGCCAAAGTAATGAAATGCAAAGTCGAACCTACGCTTAATAGTGCGTTGTTAAATCTAGCACAAAACCGACAACTAGCAACTTTGTGATCAGGGCCTAGGCAAGGAATACAGTAAGTATGAAAATCCTTATGAGGTATTTGCTTCCCACAAGAAATACAATTGTTAACTTTTTCTGACATCGGTCTGGAGCAAGAAAAAGTTTCCCCAACGGGGTACTTAGCTTTAATGAAGACTTCGGTTCTGAAATTCGTATTTGAAAATCTCAGGAGTCGGCCGACCGGCACTTGCAAACTGGTTTTGCTTCGAGCATCACGAGGCAAGAAAGACTGAGGAAAATGGCGTCGGCTGCATCTTTTATACCCCTGGCGCACTGACGTCAGGGAAGAGGCAACAGCAACTGATGCCAGACCTAGACTTTGGAATTCAGGCAGACTGTGGGTAGCCTGCCAGCAGGATAACCCAAGAGTAATGACTGCAACAGTGAAACATGATGAACATCAAATAAGAGAATTCCCATAGGGACCAAAGACAGGTTTGTCAGCCAAAAAAGTCAGACAAGCGAGTAGAATTTAAGTTTTCATGGTAAAAGTTTTTAACAACTACCCTCAAAGCCAAAGGTCTACGTTGCTACAGTCTGACACAGAGGTTTAATTATTTATTGTGAAGAAAAAGTGAACATTTTCAAGGAATTCCCCTCAAGGAACCATAACTCTATCAGTTTGAGGTAAAACTTTTCGTGCATGTCACAAGAAAACAGTGCCTCAAACAATTTCTCTGATTTAAGAGAGACACTTTTCTTTACAAAAATAGATGCTGTAGAAGGTAATCCCAATGGGGTATTTACCTGCCCAGCCTTCTATTACGCTTAGCAGACCACTGATTACCTGAAGCCCACAAAAAATGTACTTTTCATAGGCAGAAAGCTCTGACGGTTTGGTACCCTAGCTTCTCTCATGCAGGGTAGTGGCTAGGGCATGTGGAAGGTGCCCTAAACCTTTGGATACAGGCCAGCTGGTACAATCCTTTGTAGGACATCCTATGTAGGTTAAGCTACTGCACCAGTGATCCAATGATAAACATCTAATGTTTGCAAAAGCATACTCTTCAACTTATAATATGATAAAAATGTTTTCCACAGATGGCTTACAAAATAAAACTTGTTCTCTATCAACAGTAACGTTCAAAACAGCCTACAGCTGACTTTGACTAAGATAATAATATTACAGAGCTACAAATATTTACATGCAACATTAATATGAAAATTTTTCCCCTTCTAATAATAAGGGCATAAACTACTTCAGAAAGCCAACTACTTTTGTGCCAAACAACCGTCATTTTGTTTTTTCAGATAGTCTATGAGCAAGAATTGCAGTAACTACTTCACAAAATATCTAGGATCAATTATTATGACATTACTAAAGAAGAGTTTACTACTTTAACTTCACTTAAGAATTAATGGCAGCACTGAAATTAAGCCCACTAATAAAGGTGGGGATATGATAATGACAAGCTCAGCCAAATGATGTCCTTGTCTCCTGTTTAACTACAAAGAATAGTCTGTTCAAATCTGCATTAGAATCACTAATGGAAAATATTCTTGCCAGATGTTATAATATATCAGATTTATAAATCTGATACCTTATCTGTTATAACAAACAAAATAATCCGTCAATAATGTATCATTCAAAACAGTATTACAACAGAATCAAATTCACATATAAAAACTGACAAAATACATCAGTGACAGCAGGTACTATACAATATGTACAACGGTATGTGAATCAGTTTGAGGACATTCAGAGTGATGCCGAGAGACTGAAAAACACTCTGGCATTGCTCCACCAGAGTAAGATGATCTCAAGAAATGTGCAGCGAGGAGCCAGTCATCAAGACAGGGAAAGAACCTGTCACTCTGCAGGTTCAAATGAGTCTCTACCATGGCTACACATTTGGTAAACACCACTGGGAGCTGAGCTGAGAGCAAATGCAAGGATCTACAACTAATGACTGACTCAGTGGTGAAATGCAAAAACCTCTGACTGCTTCTGGATCTTTATTAGAAAGTAGGCATCCTGAAGGTCTAACAAGGACATCCAATCTACTTACACTAAATGTAGAAGGATTGTTAAGACAATAAAGAAAGATACCACTGGGAACAAAGATATTTATGCCACTTAAGAATGGGCATGAGGTCTCAATTTTGTTTTAGCTTAGCATCAAAAATCTGAACCCTCTCCGTTTTGGTGGAACATCCTGGATGGCTTACTTTCTTAAGAGATGAAGCACCTCTAGCCTTACAATTTTTAATAGCTAAGTGAGATGTCTAGCATGGGGGGGGGGGTGAGGTTAAATAAACATGATTCTATAACCACTAGAAAGTATAGTCTACACTAAACACAATTCTGTAAACCCAACTGTCCTGATACTTAAAACATAATTTGACTAAAATTCACATAAAAATCCCAGATGCCTCAGCTTGCCAGCCTTCACGAGGATAAAGCACACAAACTGTGCTCTCAATATATGTAGAATTGATACAGTTTCAGCTTTTCAGCTTCTTAAAAGGAAATTGCAATGTATTCTACATTCAAACAATGTAATTTGTACATCCTATATTTCAATATAAAATACTTTTTTTTTTTTTTTTGTTTAACAACCATGATTTAATGCTACATCAGTTATGTTCTGGATGCTGTAGTAACATGTGAAATTTTAAATTATCCATACTATGATTAAATTCATGCATATGCTTTACCGTCAGATTATTCACACAACCTCTACCTGTATCATAAGCATGTTTTACTATTCTTTTTTTTAACCTTTCTCTTGGCTTCCCCATAAATGCTTTTTTACATTCAAAATTTAAAGCATAAACAATCCCCTCTAATATGTAATGTAAATGCTGTTCAACTTTATGTAACATACCATTAAATTTCAAATGCCTCACTCTTACCATATGGCACACAGCACTGGCCACATTACTCATTCCCCCTTTTCACCCATCTGTTCAGATAAATTTACATACTGAATACAAATTTAACTTGCCTGACCAATTAGGCCCAAGTCTAATACAAAACTAGGTACAGCTGGAAAATATTTCATGACTTTTTCTCAACAGTATAAACCAGTATTTATTTACAACTTCTATCATTTTCATTGCTAAAATGCCCCAGTGAACCTTTCAACCCCTTCTTCACAGACATTGGATAACCATATAACTTGTATAAGGCATGTTACAACTGTAACTTGGTATACTCCCTGTTAGATAATTTAATCTATTTCATCTCCTGTATAAAATCTTTCATCAGAGAACAACCTCTTCGTTCTTAACATCTGTCCATATAGTAGAAATAACACGAATGAAGGCAAAAGGCAAACTGATCCACTCCCAAGTAAAACTTGCCTCAGTTTGAAACCAGCATTTAAAGATGTATTACATCTGCAGTCCTATTTTGAGACTGAAAGCCAAGTTTGTTACCTATGTATAACTATGTTCATGGGGCATGCACTGTGTTAAAGTCAGCATTTTTTGTATAGTACACATGCTATAGGCAAGCATGATGGCTAGGATTCATACATGCATTTATTTATTTACATATACATGAATTTATCTAGTAGAGGTATTTTAGATATTTTAGCAATAGTATATGTAAATATGTGTTTGTGTAGCTTAGTAGTGGGAAGTATGCAATGAATGTATATGAAAATGTATGTGTTACAAACTGCAGATGTAATATATCTTTAAATGCTGGTTTCAAACTGAGGCAAGTTTTATCTCATGATTGTTAGTGCATATATAAATGAGTTGGCCACTATGGTTCAAGTTAAGTTTTTATTCTGAGGAAGTCTGCATTTTATAAACAAAAGTGCTAAATAAATACTAGGGAGTGGATCAGTTTGCCTTTTCCTTCACTCGTGTTATTTCTACAGTTTATAGGTGTCGTGGAAGTTTTGAAATCTATCCATATAGTAATAGATGAATCAGATTCTTACATGATCACTATCTGTATAAATACATTTCCTTAAAGCAGTTTCTTTTCTAGCAATTTTTCATTTGATTTGCATTCCATCATGAAATAACAAAGCTAAGAAATCTATGAAACTTGGCTATTAATTTCAAATCATATTTATTTACATTTCTCATAAATGTAACTCCTTTTCATTTTATTGTACAATGAAAATCATATATTTGAAATTAAAATAATTATTTTAAACTCTACAAAATTGTGTATAGATGTATTCCATTTCAATTTCTTTCACAAATTAGCATAGGACAGTGCAAAACTTGTAGCTACCACCATACCTTTCTTTTACAGATAAAATTTATAAAAATATTTTAGTTTTAATAAGAAATTTTATTTAATGTGTCAATGCAAATTCCACCAATTCAACAGTATAATTACGTTGTGGCATATCTCCCAATACTTTGCATAAAATCAGTAATCTGTATTCATGCTTTATTCTTCCATACAAATATTTCATATCAAAAGACAGCCACATAAAACCGTCCTTCCTTTCATTCTACATCCTTGATCTTACTTATTACAGCTCCACTATGTAGTATGAAAGAATCCACTTTTTGTACACAAGGATAAAGTATGTAATTCAGAACTTATCCTAAGGGCTCCAGTAGGTCACTTATTTTGGATACTGTAGGTCAACCTGGCGGGTTATTTAAATTTTTGGAAGTGTATAAAAACTTGGAGTGCATGGATCATTTAAACATTATTACAGTCTTTCTTACTTAAAATGAAACTCTCTTTCGGCTTTTTCCCGGTTAGGGGTCACCACAGCGGAACTCTGGTCCACTAATGATTGGCAGTAGACTTTTACGTGCCGAGTTACCGGCCCTGACGCACAGCCTTCAACGAAGGTATGCCCATTCACGCATGTCTACACACAGAAGACACTCAAGCTGAGAATCGAACAGGACAACATCTTACTTAAAATGCAACTAATCTCCTTTATTCAATAAACTTCTTAATTCAAGAAAACACGAAAATAAAGCGGGCGGGAATCAATGGAAGCCGGCTAAACTCAGAAAAGCAAATTTATTACAGTGAGCGCTTTCGGCAAGGTCCTTATCCTGCCTTCATCAGACAATCAAGTACAAATCAATTAAGCCCATTTAAATACAAAAACCATTTACATCAATTAACTTATTTAACTTTTAAAAAGCAATCGCACCTCGTCAGGTGCCATTCATATGTACTACCATAACGTTCAGCTATAATAAAAGCAATACAATATGTCCAATAAATACATATCAACTTTTCAATGCTTAAATTGTAATATGTACCTCATATATATCTCTTAAATATGAATGACTAAATTACATAATATTAAAAAACATTAAAAAATTCACGTGTAAAAGGTGAATGAACACTACATGAAAATGCATAATCACGTAAAACTGCATGAAGGTACATAATAATACGAAACTCAAACCAAAGCTAAAATAGGCAACTAGACTTAGAACCGGAAATTAATGTAAGCATATTAATAACGCTGGTACCTAGATACCAGATCATATTCATCTCTGCAAAGCTAACAATTTTAACTCACATTTGATAGAAATATTCTCATTGAGCCCTGGGAAAATATGTGCTTTAGTTCTTATTTGCCACATCAGTTCATCGACCTCCAGCAGTATTTGCCAGGGCCCTCCTCTAAAATCTTGAAGTCTGTGCTGCAAAATAGTGAACTTAAAATTATGTCCTGGGTGATCTATACAATGTTTTGCTAAAGCATTGTTAGAGTCTTTTTTAGTGATGGCATATATATGTTCGTAAATACGCTGTTTAAGCTTTCTTTCAGTCTTGCCAATATAATATGCTCTGCATTGGGAACATAGTGCAACATAAGTAACACTTTTAGTGTCACAGTTGTATCTACATTTAATTTTGTAGGATGTATCGTTAATATTCAGTAGGTGACCTACCAAGATGTGCTTGCATTGGGAGCAAGCTCCACACTTAAACATACCTATATTCGTGTTAGACTGTGTACTTCTTTTACCCTCCAGAATGGCTTGCAAATTCCGGCCCCTCCTAAAAGTAATCTTAGGACTTGTGCCTAAAGATTTGAAAAGCCTTTCATCACCATTAATGATATCCCAATTTTTGTTAATTATTTCTCTAATACAATGATGGTCTAAAGAAAAGGTACATAAAAACCTAGTTTGAAGGAAATTAGTGGACCTGCTATCAGGAGACCTTTCCAATTCTACGAGGCTACCTTGGTCAAAGACTGCCTCGGAAGATGTTAACTTATGATTACTCAAAATAGGAACAAAATGTCCTGTAGTTCTTTTAAGCAACACTTCTTTTAAGATATTAGCTACCATGTATAATGGATATCCTCTACTCAAAAACATACTCTTAAGGTTATCGCATTCAGACTTGAAATCTGAATTATCAGTAATCATTCGAGCCGCCCTTACCATCTGGTCTTTAACTACAGCCTTCTTCTGGTGGTAAGGGTGATTACTAGTATAATGCAAAAACGCGTTTGAGTACGTAGGTTTTCTATATATTAAACTTTTGTACCTACTATTAGCTTTATCATTGATTAGCAAAATATCTAGATAATTTATGGAGGATTCACTGGAAACATAAGTAAACTCCAAAAAATTGGTGGTTGAGGTGATTACTTTGATAAATTCAGGTATGAGTGAGACGTCGCCTTTCCAAATGCAAAACATGTCATATCCTGGTACCTAGTGTACCAGGAGACGTGATTTTGGAACATTACGTTGGGAAATAAAAAGACATTTTCCCATTGTGCCATAACGGCATTGGCAAAACTGCCACCACAAGGGGACCCCATGGCCACCCCTGACTTCTGCAAATAGATTTGTCCTTCAAAAGTCATGAAATTATTAGTTAAAACAATTTCTAAAAGTGTTTCTACCAAATAGATAGTGTTATCGCTAGATTTCTTATTATGTAGAAATTCCCTTATCCACTCTAACCCTATTTGTTGTGGGATGACAGTGTAGAGATCTTTTATATCAATTGTCAAAAAACAAATAGTGTCCATATTCTAAGCTGTTAATGTTACTTAAAAAGCCCCACGAGTCCCTACATATTTGGGGCTCACTTTCCACTACGGGTTTAAGGATGGTATCTACATATTTAGCACAGGCGTAAGTTATTGACCCACGCCCGTCTACAACAGGCCTAAATGGCGGACTATAGATAGTCTTGTGGATCTTAGGAGTACCAAATAGTACCGGTGTTCTTGGCGCCAATGTAGATAAATATTGGTGCAAGTCAAGATCAACATAGCCTTTTAAAAATAAATCATTTAGCGTTGCTCTAATGTGTTTATATGCTATATTGACTTAGTTGAGGCTTACCATAGTATAGGCAGTTGAATCCAGTAGTTTGTTGATACTTTCGACATACACAAAATGGTCCATGAACACCAGACCACCCCCCTTGTCTGGCTTCATCACCCTTATGTTACAATCGTTCAAGAATCTTAAAAAATCATGTTCAGAGTCAGTGATATTGTGAGATTTCCTTTGTTGCTTATTCCTAACATTAATAGCCCTAAAGTCCATCTCACAAGTTCGCTCGAAGAAACTTAAGTTAGGATGTAACGGGGGATTAAACAGACTTGAAACACGGATGGAGTTCACCATACTGGAACTCTCACCAAGAAGGAGATTTAGGTTCAACTTCCTAACAAACAATTTCAAGTCCACTATCGTCTTTACTATGTCCATATTCGTTGCAGAGACAAAGGTTAAACCTTTCGATAAAAAATCAACCATTTCGTGTTCAATGTTAACGATAGTGTAATTGTAAATAGAAAAGTCACCTCTTGAACTTGTGTGAATTCGTGGAACCACCCCGAAATCCGGGACCATCTCCTCCACTGTTTCCTTCTGTTTCTCGTTTGAGTCTGGTTCTGACTGGGCGGTTGACTGGTTGAATGCACTTCCTGATTCCGGTGAAAACCCTGCTGTTGATGTTGGTCGTTATTGTCAAAATTATTGTTGGCGTTACTGTTGTTATAGTAACGCCTATTAGAATTGTTGCTGTTATTATTTCCGTTAGCCCCATTATTCCTGATATTATGACTGCTACTGTTATTATTAGTAGCGTTGTTGTTTATGAGCCTCTCGCTTCTTCTTAAGGGCTGTGGTACAGGGAGGTCTTGTACCAACTCATTGTCATTTGCACTGTTGTCATCGAAAGTCACTGTGTTAGGAGCAAAGACAGTGGGTCCAACCCTAGGGGGCTTAGGATAAGCCCTATTATTAGCATAATCATTTAGATCTCTTGCAAGTTTTTTCTTTTTGGTTGCCAAAAGTTTTTCCATCGATGATTCAATGCTGGAATAAATTCTACAGTATTCATATTTGTACCTAAGAAAATCGTTATGGGTTTTAATTGCTTGTTCCGCACTTACCAAACCAGGTTTAATATTGTTGATTTAATCATTGTAGAAATTAATTAATGATTTCAAAAACTCAAATCCCTGTCGATCAAACATGTCTAACAATTCACGATGAAAAAGGGAATCGTCAACCAAGCCAGCTGGGAAGCGCCACTGGCGGAGGCCTTTGGGAATCACTTTATCGATACATTCTTCCAAGTACGCTACCTCAAGCTGCCATTTTCGACATTTGTATAACTTATTGTCGAAATCATTAATTAGGGAAGAAAGGTTCGCCTCCCGCTGTTCTTGTACAATGTTGGGTTGACTATTGGCCAAATACGTAGTATTACCGAAAAAAACATTATTGTTTAAAAAGGAAGACATAGAAGGAATGAGTTCTTCCTGATTAGAAAGCTGGTTATTATTCCCTAAACCCATATTAAGGTTTGAGGAGGGTGTGTTAGCAGTTCTTGCTTCAGTATTAGTAGTCTTATTAGCCTGTCCAGGCTCCAAGATGTCGGGATCATTAGTAGCCGATTCACTTAGTTCTGTATTGTTAGAATGAATGCCGCTTACGTTAGGATGATTACTACCGCCAGTATTAGGTCTAGTTGCCGAACTTTGTGCTTCGTGCGTGTGCTCCAAAGTAGTAGTACAAGTGGCTTCAACTTTCTGTGACAAAGCCTCAACTCTCTCCAGTAAGACTTATACTAAAGCAGTCAGATTCCCAATATCGCTGCTTTGATTTGCACTCGGAGCTCCCTCTTGGGAAAACATGTTTGGAGAAGCCGCTCCGGTTCCGCTCGCCATTGAAGACTAAGAAACAAACCACTATAAAACTAGAAAACACGAAAATAAAGCGGGCGGGAATCAATGGAAGCCGGCTAAACTCCAAAAAGCAAATTTATTACAGTGAGCGCTTTCGGCAAGGTCCTTACCCTGCCTTCATCAGACAATCAAGTACAAATCAATTAAGCCCATTTAAATACAAAAACCATTTACATCAATTAACTTATTTAACTTTTAAAAAGCAATCGCACCTTGTCAGGTGCCATTCACACGTACTACCATAACGTTCAGCTATAATAAAAGCAGTAAAATATGTCCAATAAATACATATCAACTTTTCAATGCTTAAATTGTAATATGTACCTCATATATATCTCTTAAATATGAATGACTAAATTACATAATATTAAAAAACATTAAAAAACTTCTTAATTCACCCAGATAATACAATTTAGGACCATGTCAGCTCCTCATAATTTTATTTGTAAAGAACTGAATAACACACACTTTCTATTTTTCTTTGTCCATAAGTACACTGGAACCTTTATCTGATGGTTTTCTTATTAACTTATTTTTTTATAGTTCCTTTATGGTATTTCATTCTTGCTCAAATTACATTTAACTTTGCACTTAATACACCTGTTATACTCAACATACATCTCATTAAACACAAATTGATAAACACATTTATATTACCATTTGAAAACGTTGGTAGAAACTCATGCTTACCTTTAATTCGGAATTCCTTTATAAAATTATAGTCAAGCTTTTCTACATTATAATTATCAAAGTTATATCCTCAGTCTCATTCAACTCACGGATACATTCTCAATCTGTCCATTTAGGAATAACAGTGGGCATAAATGCCAGTCCTTTATGCAGAGCACTTTGCAAGTGCTCAGTTAATGGACACTGACAAATTTAAGCAAGGAACGGTATTAGCTATGTTTAAATGTCTTATAAAATCTTCAAACATTTCAATATGACTGTCTTTACTGCCATTATTTACCAACAGTTTGTGTATTTCTTCCACACTGTCCTCTCCCTCTTCCATGGCTTCTCTGTACTAAGGAATTACTATGTTACAGCATGGTACTTCCCTTTGTTTGATCTCAGCAGTACGCTGACAACCTATACCAGCCAGACACACATTTGATGTGGCTGATTTTTCTCTAAATCAAGTTCATTGTGCTGTTCATATTTTATCGTATGCAGCTCCTCACTGCGTAAATATTTCAAATGTTCTGTACTTTCTCCTGCTGAACTGCTTTCTGTAAGGGGAGGTATGCACTATCATCATCTCAAGTTCCTTGGAACATAACAGCCTCTCATATTGCCACTTACACAAGTGACTATTTGCTGCATCACGTTCTAGCTTCTTTTCCTTAAAGTCCAATAATTCCAGTTCTTTTTAACCAATTTTTTCCATAGTCTGTATGTCCCATTTCCTCAAACATGGAAATTCCTAATGCTGCTGGTAATTCATCAAAAACTTGTTTAATTTGCTCTGTTACTCTTCACTGTTTATCTTGGCCCCTCTCAATAAGAATTTGTAACCAGGTCATTATACATAAGTTTGCCACTTCCCTTCAGCATTCTTGGTACAAAAGTCTCTTCCACACTAAATTCAGTGGAGGGTAGCTTATCAATTCTCATTCTCTATGAGGATGCAGGTAGTGATCATAGTAATAATCCGATTAATTTGTTACCGTGGGGACAGATGTAAAAAGCAAAGAGGTTGGGCTCTGATGGAATATTTTATATAAAAAAGGAAATATATTACTAATAAAAAAAATTACTAGGAGCTACACTAAATATCAGTTATTAAATAGCCTATATAAGTTGCATGGTTGTCCAAGGTCTGTAAATAAGGGGATGAAAGGTTCAATGGGGCATTTTAGCAGACAGAATGATGCTTTAGCTTGTGATTTTATTAGCAGATTTTGTGTATATTAAATGACAGAAGTTGTAAAGAAACATTGGCATACAGTGCTAACCAATGAAAATGTATGAAATATTTTCCAGCTATACCCAATTTTGTACTTAGACAAGTAATTTATCAAAAAGTCAATATGTACATACAGTTGAACAAATGGATGAAAAATGGAAGTCTGCCCAGTGTGCAATATGCACATTACAAGAGAGTGCGGTACTCGAGATTAATGGCATGTTACATAAAGGTGAACAGCAATCAAGACTGCATATCACAGGGGATTGTTTATGTTTTAATTTGTGAATGTAAAAAAAGCAAATAGGGGGAACCAAGAGAGACGTTAAAAAAAGAATAGCAGAACATGTTTATTCATACAACCTCTGCATATATCATAACCTGGTGGCAAAAAAATCCTGAATTTAATCATAGTGAGGAGAATTTAAAATCTTACATATTATTACAATATACATAACATATTGAATGTAGTACTAAATCTTGTCTACAAAATAAATACATTTATATTATTTATTACTGAAACACAGACCTACAAGCTACACAGCTTGGATGTAAAAATAAATTGGAAATTCTTTACTTAATGTATTGTAGCTTTAAGAAGTTGAAACATTGAAATTTGATTACTTAAACATATTGAGCATTCAAGTTTGTGAGACTGAAGCCTATGAAGGATTTTTAAAGTGAATTGTAATAAACTAAGTTTCAACAACTATCAGGACAAGTATTTTTGATAAAGATTTGTTTTGTTCTGGGCTAGAGTGTCAAGATTCAGTAACGCCTTGAAATTATGGTCTAAACCCATCTGTTGGTGATGACAGAAAGCCAAGCTGCCAGATGGAGGGACAAGTGACCCATAAAATGCCTTCAGGATGAAGCAGTCAGGCAAGTCCTTAGGGCTGTTGCACTCCCTTCAGCAGATGGACTGCGACTGTCCAATAATCACCACAAACACTGGTCATGGCCGTTGCAACCTCAAAGGAAGAAATTCAAATGCTGGACCACTTATCAGAGCCTTGTTTTGTCTGAAACAAAAGTTAGTGTTAGTTTTCCTAATGTCTGGATAAGGAACACAACAGGAAGTAAACTAAATAGTCACTGCTACTAGTGTTTTCCCTTCCTGCTCAATCTTCTCCCTCTGTACCTTTAACCTCTGGGTCGAAGACTGCAAAACTATGGAAGGAGGCATTCATGAATGTCACTTTCAGAGTCCTCTGTGAAATCAGAGAAATGAAGCCAGGTATGATGATTGTAATCTGTCCTGTAGAACATTCTTCAGTATTAAACGTCAAGCAGGTTGTGAGGTGGACAATGTAAGACTGTGTAATCAATTGGGATAGAAGCTTTTCCTTAATCAAGCCATCTGGCAATTGTTCAGCTGTGGAGATCATCTCATCTGGCATCTCTCTATAGAATTCCACCATATTTACTTTATTAATCCATTGTTAACAGGGCTAGTCCCCACTAGGCTACTAGCTTTTTTCAGGGGAGATTTGAGGTGGTATTTTTTATACTACTAAGGGAAATTTGGTCAGGACAATGGAGGACGGACTTCCCCTACTCTTTTATGCCGTACAGGACTCTTCTACTGGTGGTGCTTCCTCTCATCCGGTCTGGGTGCGTAGATGGCTCAGAGAAGCAGGAATCAGGTTGAAACAAGCATGGAGGTTGGTGAAGATAGCTGAGAGATGTTTTGCGATCACAGTGCTGTTAGTCGAATAGCAGATGTGTTAAAATTAACAAGGCTTCAGAGGCGAAGGAGAGGTCAAGAAGAGAAGATGGTGTGTCAGAGACAGGGGAAAAGGCATTTGAGCCTTTTCAAAGGAAAGTTAATGTGTCGGAGGCAGTGGAATTGGAGACTGAGGATTTATTCCAGAAGAATTTATTCAAAGCAGAAGTTACAACACAGGATTTTGTTGTTACAACCCTCCAGTTAGGAGGGTTACAGGATGATATATTGTTGGAGATGGTGGAGGAAAAAGTGAGCCAGAAGATGAAAAAGACATGCCATGGGGAGAAATGGACAGAACACAGCAGGAAAAAGAGCAGCAGAGTGAGGATATGTAGATGGAAAGAAAATCATATGTTGATATGGTGAAAGAAGGGATACATGACAAGAGAAAAGAGAAAGAAACGAATGTTAAAAGAAAAATAAGGGAGAAATGGACAGAACACAGCAGGAAAAAGAGCAGCAGAGTGAGGATATGTAGATGGAAAGAAAATCATATGTTGATATGGTGAAAGAAGGGATACATGACAAGAGAAAAGAGAAAGAAACGAATGTTACAAAAAATATAAGGGAGAAATGGACAGAACACAGCAGGAAAAAGAGCAGCAGAGTGAGGATATGTAGATGGAAAGAAAATCATATGTTGATATGGTGAAAGAAGGGATACATGACAAGAAAAAAGAGAAAGAAACGAATGTTAAAAGAAAAATAAGGAAGATGCTCCAATGGATAGATATAAGGTATGGGATGAACTATTAAGACACCTAGAATCAAACCAAATGAGGTAAGAGTATTCATTCATATTAATAAAGAGACTTCTTGTGACACTTTCAAGACTTGAGCAGATAATGGAAAAGTTTATAGAAGATATGAAAAAAGAAAAATTGTTCACCATGGAACTTATATATACTTAAGCCCTTTTTTAGGGAAATTAAGAAAAAAATTAGCATTCAATTCAGAACTGAAGCTGAAAAGAGACTTTTAAAAAGTATTTATTAAATATATACAAGGCTGTGCTAAACTTATCAAAAGTGTATGATAATAGAGATTTATGGACTGGGGCATGGGACTGCAATGTGACACTGAAATTGGAAAACCAATGTATTGTGTATATTCCAAGTGTTAACAAAGTTGAAGGCAACAGAGGCTTGGTTAGATTCTGGGGTCAGCCAAAAATGTACTTAGTGTGTGGGAAAACGGATCATTTAACAAACGTGATAAAAAGATGTTTTACATGTGGAGGTTTAGGACATTATGCAAAAGACTGTGAACCGAAATGTTATAAATGTAAAAAAGCGGGACATTGGGAGTGGAGTGGATGTGATGAAAAAAGAAAATGAAGTAATTCCAGATTTAACAGTGAATGTAACAGAACAATGTAATAAAGATAAAGAAAATGATGTAGAAGAGAAAGAAATGAAAAAAGATAGTAGCAATGCTGATAAGGAACAAATATTTCAAAAAGATAAAGTGAAAGATGATTTAAATACAGTAAATATCGAAGAGTCAAGTTTAAGTAAGAATGATGCTGCTAAATGGAATGTCGATAAACAAAAAATAAATTCAACTGAAAAAAGAGAGAAAGGAAAAATATGAAGACTTAAAAAAAGAAAGGGAAAGGATGAATACATATTAGAGTTATGTGTGAAGTTTTGTCATTAAATGTGAATAGTTTTAAAAAGTTGGAAAGAATGATAGGGATTTTGGAGTGGTGTAAAAAGCGAAATAGTGATGTTATTATACTATAAGATATTGGACTTCTATCAAAAAAGAAAGAGAGCATACAGAAGTGTGGTGGGGAAAAATGCTAATATGGAATTTTGGGAAAGATATTATACAAAGACAGTATTAAGTGTTGGATGTTACATTTGTCATAACAGGGAGAATTACTATTATTGACATAAGATGGAGAGAACATGCTGTGAGAATTATTGCATTATATACTTATGTAGTAAAAAATGAGAGGGAAGAAATGTTTAGAAAGATAATACAATATGTAGCAGTTAATATGGAGATAATTGTAATAGGGGACTTTTAATTGTAATCTAAAACAACTGAATACAATGGCTTAGGATGTTAAAATAGTAAGGGACATTATAAAATAGACAGTTAAAAAACATGGAATTTAGAGACTTGGCTGTATAGAAGAGGGGAGAAAAGAACAGAAATAGATTTTTTTATTATCGGAAAGTACAGTATTGGTTGCACAAGGAGTACTACTGACAGGGTTTTCAGATCACAGGGAATATGGATTATGGTAAAGGGAAATGATTACATAGAAATAGGGAAAGGCATAAAAAGAATAAATGAAATGAAATGGGATGATAAAGCGAGAAGAGGTCATGACACTATGGAAAGATCATGGAGAAATGAGTGAATTTTACAAAGATTGATCAGAATGGTGGTTACATTTTAAACTGACATACAAAAAGTGTTATGACATGGGAAAAAGAAAATCCATATGGAAAAAAAAATATTATAAGAATTTAAATAACAATAGGATTGATTGTATAGAGAAGAATGATGACAATTTCTTTATCAAGGAACAAAACATACATGACATGAACAAGAGAAAAATAGAGCAGTTATTGTATAAACCAAGATATGTTTTTAAAGGAAAAAAGAAATTGCACCATATTTAAGTAAATAATAGAGTAATGCGGGAAATGAAAGATCACATTTAAAAATACAAAGCACACAAGAGGAAATCATGAATTTAGTGAAAAAATATATTAGGACAGTATTTAAAGAGAAGAGAAGTAAGACATGGAAGGTGTGTACATTTTTGACAGAAAATAAGAATTTAGAAAAAGAGATAGAAATAGAACTAGAAGAGGAAGCAAAATAAATGAATAGATTCAGCTGCAGGACTGGACAGAATTGAATATAAAATGTACAAAAATCTGACTATAGAGCAGAAAAGGGTTTATAACGGTATTAAATGAATGGTTAGTGAAAGATTTTGTGTATAAAGAGTTATGTGGAGATATCATTAGGCTTGCAAAGGAAGAAATTAAAAACTGGAAACCAATTGCATTAAATACAGATTAAAAGATTTTTATGAAAATATTACACAAAAGGATGGAAGGAAAAGTAGGTAATGCTGTAAATGACTGTTTGGTATGAAAGGTAAAGTTCAAGACTTAATAATAATTAGGGAATTAGTAGATAATACAGTAGTTAGAAATGCTAAGACAAAAGTAATGCTAGGAGACTTAAGTAAAGGATTTGATTCGATACAGCACTCACCATTACGGGATATATTTAATATGTACAATATCAGTCAGAGGATTAAAAGTGTGTGTTATGTCAGCATACAAATATAACATAGTGAAGATTATGATTAATGGATGGTTGAGTGAAGCTATAAAGTTAGAGAAGGGTATTAGAGGCAAGGATGCCAATTGAGTGGTACATTATTCCTATTAGTTATGAATGTAATATCTACATACATGAATAAGGAGATGGATGCTAATAGTTATATTTCTAAGGAAGGAATAAAATGCCTATATTGTTAAATTATGCAGATGACATTATTATTACAACAAAAATGAAGTTAGCATGAATATAGTAATAAAACAAATACATTTAATAAGGTTTTGGGCTTAGTATTAAATAAAGATAAAAGTCACAGCTTAGGTTTTGAAGGAAATATTAAGGGAGTGTAATAAGGAGAAAAAAAAAGATCTTGGAAACAAGAAATGATAAATTCTGTATGGAAAGAAAAAAATAGAGGAAATAAAACAAATGTGTGTGTTTTGAAGTATTTTAGGCTTTCCTTTAAAAAGAAAGTATACTTAATAAATTTGGTACTTTAGCAAAGGTTACTTATTTAACCATTGTCTTTGGCATTCCTTTAAACTTAGGAAGAATGTATGCAAAATAATATTTCCTTTATCTGGGAAAAAACTAGTGCTATATTTGAAAAAAGAGGTTTAGTGTTATAGACCCTATAGTGTATATGTCATCCTTAAATGTACATACAGTAATGAAGCATTTGAAAGATACTGAGGCTGCTTTAATAACAAAATTCTAAGTATGAAATATAAATGGAATGGTTGACTGTTTACTTCAAAAAAAAGGAGGAATTGTAATAAAAAATGGCAAATTATCAAGATAAGATTATTTTGTGGAAAATTAATGTGAAATAGATTGAAAATGATAGAAAACATGGTATGAGATTAAGGAAAAATACTGCATGAAATATCCTGGGAAGGAATTAAAAAATGAGAAAAGGAATGCTACTACTGCAAGAATGAAAAGGTGTAAAAGACATGTATATAGAAGGTCAGGATTGTTTATGGAGGTTGTCTATACTAATATAAACTACCAATGAAGGTGAATATGCAATATAACAGTATAAATGACAGTTTGTTTATATTGTGGTGAATTTGAAACTTATGAACATGTTTTTATACAGAAGTGTTACTGGAAAAGATTACAGAGAGAAAATATGTAAATGACTGTAAAGATGTAAGCAATTTAAATATGAACATGATTGAATTTGGTTACTATATACACAAAGGTAAGAAAAGAGGTTGAAAATCTCGATTAAAAAAAGTCTGCAATATTATGGTTGATCTTGAATCAGAGGTTTAAGAATACCATGTTCAAGAAAAATGGGACTTAGCAATGCTGTTGAAAAAATAATGCTTTGGTTATGGAGATTGGAGTGGGGGGAGGGGGGGCAAAAAAATAATACGCATGTGTTTCACATGCTGAAGCAAAATGTAAAAAAGGATGTGATCTGT
This sequence comes from Protopterus annectens, assembly GCF_019279795.1. NCBI lineage: Eukaryota > Metazoa > Chordata > Ceratodontiformes > Protopteridae > Protopterus > Protopterus annectens. Next base: position 164,001,265 of record NC_056734.1, read on the forward strand.
AAATAAATAACTATATATATATATATATATATATATATATATATATATATAAAACCGGTGGTGGTGCTGCGGTAGCGTTGTCGCCTCACAGTTAGACGTTGCCCGTTCAATTCTCAATTAGAGCGTCTTCTGTGTAGCGACATGCGTGAATGTGCGTTCCTTCGTTGAAGGTTGTGCGTTAGGCCCGGCAAGCCAGTACATAAAAAATATACTGCCAATCATTAGACTGGAGTTCCGCTGTGGCGACCCCTAACCGGGAAAAGCCGAAAGACACAAACAAATGCAACAATTAACTGTATAAATAATCTACGGATTATGTAAATAAAAGGACCCCTATTCTTTTCAATGGGTGCTGTGGGATCATTTACATTCATCTGTGGAACCACAAACTCAAGCAGATGACGCCGTGGTTTAATGACTCATCCAGAGGAGGGCACCCTCAGGGAGCAGTACATCCTGTATGCTGCACTGCAGTGTCAGCAATCAATCAATCTGGTGTGGGAATAGAATGCACAGCCTTCTACATGAAAGGAGAGGGTGATACCTCTTGTGCCACTGACACAAAGACATGCCAGCACCCTCAAGGTAAACTGAGAGCTGCTGCAAAGTCCAGCACATCCAGTTCGTGGCTCTGCCAGAACACAATCACTGGGAAAATGCAGCATTCTCTGGCTTCGTAGGAGCAGTGACCCTGTATTACGGGCAAGTCAAGCCTTGAGGGTAGCTTCCCTGACAATTTCAGAGACAGGAGGGACCATCACTAAAGTTTGCTTGGTAGACCTAAAGACCATACATCTTTAACTCATGTCCAGAATTTCCTCACATTTTGGGTAATCGAGGGGGAAGTTGGTGAATGTGTGTCCTCCATGTTAATGTCTAAATAAAACAAGGGGACACAATCTGATAGTCAAGGTGCTTCCCTCTTCACTTGGTCTTCTTTGTCAGGTGGCAGAGTGAATGCAACTCAGTAGGCAGACACTTATGGCCTGAAACAGCTGAGTGGAGTCCATAAGAGCTTATTCCCATTACCTCTACTAGGAGGATAGTGAAAGAATAGCACAACAGAAGAGGCCTAGTCAAGAAAAGAAACAAGAGCTTAAGTTGACAGGGTGACTGTGAGGCCAACTAGTGGAAGCCTGATGGTCTTGGATAAACAGAAGAGTCAAAACTGGCAATGAAACTCAAAATAACTCCTCCACCACTAGCCAACAAATTAAACTCCAACAGGGGTTTGTATAATGGTTAAGGTGTTAACCTCACAGACACAGGGTTTGATTCTCACCTTGGAAGAAAAATCAGGTAGGCTTAAAATGTCCCCTAGTACTTACCTATGAACATGGAAGTGAAAAGACAAAAGTCAACAGTGACTATAAGCACCCTGGTCTTGATTAGGGAAGCAAGGGTACAACTGACACCACCACCAGTGACTTCACCAGCTCCTTTTGTATCTCAAGCTGATCCCAATGTTGACAGCCCCTTTGACTAGCTAATCATTGGCATCACAATGCCAGACATGGATAGATGGAGGCCCCTTCAACAGTGGCATCTCACTTGTTAATGCCAGCCTCATGGGAGTCAATATCACAAAGGAAGATACAAAAGGAGCTGCTGACAAAGCACGTACTACGCTCCACCCTGGAAATTTGATGGAGTACAGATCACAGCCAGCTACGGCTGCATTAAAACAACGTCTAGTAGTCAAACTCAGCAGCTACCTCAGAAATATGAATCTTTCCATCTGACTCCTATCAAGTGAAGACAGTAGGGAAGACGCTAGATGGTCAGTAGGGAGGAAAAGGTGAGCTGTTGACAGATTCCACAACCTTGTGTGAGCCTTCTTAAATGAAAGCTCCACTGCCAGACTGGCCACCTCAGACACTGCAAATGGAAACAGGTGTCATTTGAACTTTTCTTGGTGGGTCTATATTATAACAGTGAAACTCCCTTTAACCGAACACGAAAACACCGACACGTATTGGGTGAAACACGAATATGCCGAACATACTAAACAAACAAAATAAATAAACAGCATACATACACTAACCAAAACCCTACTTCTAACCCTAAAGTAAAGCAACAAAACCCTACGTCTAACCCTACATTAAACCTTACATGCATTATCTATGCACTTACCTTAACCCACACCCTAACCCTAAGGTCCGTAACTATTGCACACTTACCCTACAGCGATATACCAAAATTAGAAGTTATGTACCTACCATAACGTTCCATGTTAGTTGTCTTCTCTCGCCTTCTTTCTTGCTGGATGGGTTCGGAGCCGATCCTCGGCTGTGACTCAGCACTTGCTAAGCTCGAGAGCTAATGTTACCAGCTCGAGGCAACCCTATATTCCATGATGCAAGGCGGAGATTACTCAGATCTCGTTTGGTAGCTAAAGAAAAAGCAGTATTTTCTTCCAACTAAAGAGGAGGAAGAAAATAAAGATACTAAATAACATCATAACCTTCTAGAAAGGATCAACATAATCTAGTGACACTAGGAGTTGAACAGCTAGAAAAAAGGTAATAACCTCTTAATAGAAGATGTATAATCTTCCCGGTCTGACCAGGCTAGGGGGATGGAGGCGGGGACAAGAAAGAAGGTGAGAGAAGACAACTAACATGGAACGTTATGGTAGGTACATAACTTCTAAATGTTAAGTTGTCAATCTCGCCTTCATTCTTGCTGGATGGGACCGCTTCCCTAGCACCTCTATCCTGGGTGGCTCAATGGAACAGACTCTTGAGAACGGTGGAACCAAAATTTGCTCTGTCTCTGGAGACAGAATCTAATTTGTAATGTGAAACAAAGGTATGAGGAGAGGCCCATGTGGCTGCTGCACAAATAGTGTCTATTGGAAGTCTAGCTTGAAAGGCTGTAGATGTAGCTAGAGCTCTGGTAGAATGGGCTTTTGGGTTAGAAACCAACTCTTTGCCTCTGAGCTGATAAATGTAAGTGATCACAGAAGACAGCCACCTAGATAAAGTTACCTTAGAAACTGGAAGGCCTTTCCTGTTCTCTGCATAGGATAGAAATAGTTGATCAGATTTTCTAAAAATTTCTGTCTTATCCAGATATCTGAGCTGGCGGTGAACATCGAGATAATGTAACTTTTGTTGAGCTCTATCAGAATAATTCGGGAAGAATACTGGAAGATCAATGGACTGATTTAGGTTAGTCTGTGATGCCACCTTTGGTAAGAAAGATGGATTAGTTCTTAGGGATACCCTGTCTTTGTGGAATATTAGATAGGGAGGGCGAACACAGAGCATGAAGCTCAGATACTCTCCTGGCAGATGTAATGGCAACTAGAAAAAGTGTCTTCCAAGAAAGCAATTTCAAAGAACAGGCAGCTGCAGGTTCAACGGGGGAAGAATCAAGGATGTTAAAATTAAATTTAGATCCCACTGTGGTGGGGGGTCTCTAATTGGAGGTTTCAATAAAAAGATACCTCGAAGGAATGCCTTGCAAAGTTTATGTGACATAATGTTGTGGTCCAAAAAGCCTATATGAAAATTTGAAATGGCTGCCAGTTGAACTTTCACAGTGGAAGAAGAGGATCCTGAATTAAAAATGTCAGCTAGGAAGTCCAATACCGAATGAATTGGAGCAGTATAGGGGTCTATGTTCCTAGCTTTTGCCCAGAAAGAGAAACGTCGCCATTTACTAGTGTAGATCTTTCTGGTAGAAGATTTTAACGAACCTACTATGATATCCCGTACAGGATTAGAAATCATAGGAAGCCTGGCTAAGGATGGAAGTGGAGCAACCAAGCAGTGAGGTTGAGAGAAGGTATGGATTGGTGCAGTTGACCCGACTGGTGTGTCAGAAGATCTGGAACCGGGTCCAGATGCCATGGCTGTACCAAGAGGTAATGATGTAGGAACGGAAACCATATCTGTCGAGGCCAATAAGGGGCAATGAGAATCAACTTGGCTCTCAAGGCGGTTGCTTTCTGAATTAGCTGAGGTATCAGCGGAAAAGGAGGAAAAGCATAAAGAAGTCCCCGGGGCCAATCTTGGGTTAGAGCGTCTCTGGTGGGACGGCCTGGAAGGGGGAAGAGAGAGAAGAAGACTGGGCATTTGCTGTTTTGAGGTGTAGCGAAAAGGTCGCAGCAAGGAAGGCCCCACTTCTGAAAAATCTCTTCCGTTACTGACTGTTTGAGAGACCACTCGTGAGGCATGAGAATAGCTCTGCTCAATCTGTCCGCTATGATGTTGGATTTCCCGGGAATGTGCGTTGCTATCAGAAATCGGTGAGAGGAGATTGCCCATTGCCAAAGTCTGAGAGCCTCTCGACACAGTGGATAGGACTTGGTTCCACCCTGTTTGTTTATATACCACACTACGGACATATTGTCCATTTGGACTGCAATAGTTCCCAGGGGAAGAGAGTCGTTGAGGGCTTGCAACGTTAAAAGCACTGCTCTCATCTCCAGAACATTTATGTGCAGATGGTACTCGAAAGGTTGCCAAGTGCCATGGACCATTCTGCCCTGATAATGCCCCCCCCACCCAATCAGGGAGGCGTCCGATGTAACCGTGGCAACCGGGCAAGAGGAACAAATGGTCTGCCTTGATGGATTTGAGGTGACGATATCCACCAAGTCAGATGTCTTTTGCAAGTTGGAGTTACTATGATCTCGTGACGCATGGGAAGTTGTTGAAAAGACCATTGGGTGAATAGCATCCATTGTAGAAGCCGCATGTAAAAGCGGGCGAGGGGAAGAAGTGTTATGGCGGCCGCCATAAGACCTAGTACTTTCAGAGCAAATCTGGTCTGAATTTTGTTGCTGAATAGAATCACTTGGACGTGTCTTTGAATGTCCAAGATCCTTTGGTCTGTCAACCTTGCTGAAAGTTGTACGGTGTCCAATCTTGCGCCTATAAAAGTAATATATTGACAAGGCGACAAGGCAGATTTTTTGAAATTTATAGAAATTCCTAGCCCTCTGCAAGTGTGAATGGTGTAATTTCTGGCTTGGAGAAGCTGATGCCTGGTGGTGGCAGTGAGGAGCCAGTCGTCTAGATATGGAAACACCTGGAATCCTTGACATCTCAGGTGAGCTGTAACCACTGCCATGCATTTGGTGAACACTCTGGGGGCTGTAGTGAGTCCAAAGGGCAGGGCTCTGAATTGGAAGTGACTGGTCCCCAGCCGAAAGCGGAGAAATCTTCTGGAGCGTCTGTGAATTTTTATGTGATAGTACGCATCCTGAAGATCTATCGAGCACATCCAATCGTCCTTGCCCAGAAAGGGCAGAATGGACTGAAGCGTGACCATCCGGAATCTTGATTTCTTTACAAACTTGTTGAGTTTGCTCAGATCTAATATTGGTCTCCAGTCCCGTTTTTTTGGAACTAAAAAGAACCTTGAGTAGATTCCGGATCCTATTTGGTCCGCTGGGACTGGCTGGATGGCTCTTTTTACTAGCAGTTTTGATATTTCTAGTACTGCTAGTTCCCTTAGACCGGGTGGAACGTCTGGAAGGGTTCCCTTTTGTTGAATTGGGGTTTGAATAAAGGGAATTTTGTAACCCTCGGATATAATTGACTGTACCCATTTGTCTTGAGAAAGGGAAAGCCAGGCTGTTGGGTACAGCAATAATTTTCCCCCGACTGCCTCCGGCGGACAATCGGGCAACATCTCAGGGATGCTGGAAGGGTTTGTCAGAAAGAGGCTCTCTGCTACCCTGATTCTGCGGACCACCTCTGCCCCTAGGGCGTCTATTATTATTACCCCTCTGCCTCTGGGGTAAACTGACTTAAGCGTCAGGCGTGACTCCTTGAGATTTATGGAACCACATTTTCCCTCCCTTCTGTCCTTTGGGGTAAGGTCTAGAAGGGGTGGAGAAACGGACTCCTACGGCAGAAAGAGTCTTGCCATCTTGTTCGCATCTAGTCAAAGTGTCTTTCACTTGAGGACCGAACAAGGTCGAGCCATCAAAGGGGAGTTTGTGAAAGACGCCTTGAAGGGGTCTGCAAAATTACAAAGCCGCATCCAGGACTGGCCTTAAAGCCACTCCTGTGCCTGCGGCCCTACTCGCTCCATCGGCTGCATAAGAAATGAGCCGCATGGAGGAGTTAGCAATGGAGTTTAGGATTCCTAGCTGTGAGCTAATCTTATCCTGAGACCCAGCAGCTGACGGATCCTGTAAAACTTCTCCCAACTCTTTAAGAACATCTCTTTGAAGGCGGGTGAAGTGGCATAAGTAGTTCAGCGATCTCATGGCAAAAGTCGCTGAAGAAAAAAATCTGCTTACCGTACCTGTCCATAGTCCTAGAATCCTTATTAGGAGGATGGACAGGTACTGAAGGATCAGCTAATTCCTTCTTGGTGGCAGCAGCCACCACCATGGCATCAACTGGGACACCCTTTGTTAAATATTGTCTATCTTGTGGGGCAGTAATACATTTTGAAGGTCTCCTAGGGATAGGTTCCACCGAATCTGGAGCCATCCACGCCTTCCGAGCCACTACCTTCATGAGAGGGTCGAAAAGCGGAGACACCCAGGAGGTGGAGGGTCGAGATCCGAACGCCTCCAGGTATACTGACTCGTCCTCGGAGGGATTAAGGGAGGGCCAGTTCCCCCTCTGCTTAAGGATTTCAAGGACGTCTGAAAGTGAGACATCCTCAGAGGAGGACCTTGGGGATCCCTCAGACTCATCCAAGTCAGTATCTGATGTAGTAGACTCAGGGGAGTCTAAATGTTTCCTCTTACATGTCCTCTTACGCGGGGGTTCCCCTGACGGATCAGGAGAAGCCTCGGAAGAGGAGGATATTCCCAATGGGGAAACCTGAGGCGTTGGATCTCTGGGTCCGGGAAGAGACGTCAGCAGGCACTGTAGTGGGAGGAGCTGATGGAACTGTCCGTTGACTAAGCCCAGGGGCTAGTACACTCCTCATCACCTCGAAGGCTCCCCAGTCAGAGAGACCAGAAAATTCCCGCTCCGAAGAGATAGCAACCCCAGGCCTCACCAAGAGAGAAGGCTCAGAGGCAGATGTCGGGGCCGAGCTCATCAACGCCGAAGCTCCGAGAGGGAGAACGGGGTCGGACAAGGGTCCGATGCCACTCGCCCCCTCGGAGCCGACGAGAGAGACTAGACGCCCGGATCCCTCCAATGAAGGTCTTAAGGAGGAAATCGGAGCCGAGGACGACGGAGCCAAAAGGGGTGGTATCGGCTCCGAAGTCACAACGGTACTGGTTCCGAGGAGCTCCGGCTCCGAGCTCTGTAAGAGAGTCGAAGGAGGAATGTTCGGTGGATGTGAGATAGCTACCGTCTGTTGAGATGGGCTATGGAGTATTTGGGCCAATGCCTGAGACTTTAATAGTCTACTCACCACTCTCTCAAGGTCGTGATCAGATAGCCTGGATGACCGAGATCATCGGCTCCGATGGCTCCGCTCCGAGAGCAAGGGTGATCTCGGAGCCGAATGAATAGATTCCACTGAAGGGGATCGAGATCTCTTTTTTGAGATCAATGAAGCCATCGGAGCCGACACTGAGTGTCTGGATTTAACAGTATCGGCGCCGGATGGAGCCGATACTGAGACTGGTATGGACAGATCGGCTCCGGCCGGAGCCGATCTCGAGCCTGGTGAGGAAGAACCTGAAGCTGACGGCTTGGAAGCCTGAGCCGAAGGCTTAACAGGTTTGGAGGGCTTCCCCGGCGCCGACTTAGTCGGGGAGCTCTCGGGCTTTAATAAGCCTCTTAATATGAGCTTATTTTTTCGTTCCTGCAGGACTCTTGGGCTGAAAGCATGACAGATAGCACAAGAGTCCTGCAGGTGCGAAGGTCCCAGGCAATAAACACAAGAAGTGTGACAGTCTGTCAGAGACATCTTCTGACAGCACAAGTCACACTTCTTGAAGCCTGAGACCTTAGTGTCCTTCGACATAACTGTGTCGATGAAACACCAGCAACACACTCGCACACAAAACACTCAGTCCAACAAATTAAATTAAATTAAATTAAATTAAACAGGGATAACACACAGTCACACACAAACAATCCCTGACAGGAAAAAATTTAGGGAGGGGAAGGCCTAAGGCCTAACTAGGAACAAGGGAATATTTACTCAAAGGGAAGCAAACACTGACGGGAATAGGGCTAAAGTAAGTCGATAATTAACAAATTACAATATATATATAAATTTAAAAGGGGGGTAGACGAAAAGTCTCTGAAAAGTTCACTTACCTAGAGCTGGTAAAAGAAGGCACCTCGTTAGCGAAGCGGCAAACGAGATCTGAGTAATCTCCGCCTTGCATCATGGGATATAGGGTTGCCTCGAGCTGGTAAAATTAGCTCTCGAGCTTAGCAAGTGCCGAGTCGGAGCCGAGGATCGGCTCCGAACCCATCCAGCAAGAATGAAGGCGAGATTGACAACTTAACATCAAAACAATTAATCCACACACATACATTTAACAAAACCCTAATTCTAACCCTACACTAAACCTTACATACACTACCTATTTATGCACTTACCTTAACCCGCACCCTAACCCTAAGGTCCATAACTATCGCACACTTACCTTACGGAGCTGTACCGCAGTCGGGCCAACCATGACACTTCAACATTTTGGTTTTTGCGGTTTAGTACGTTCGACAATCGCGTTTTGCTCAATACGCTGTGTTTTCGTGTTCGCTTAAAAGGCTTTTCGGCATTATAATATAGACCCTTTCTTGGCCACTGGCCATGAAAAAAGAGGGAGAAGGCTTTGCATAAGACATTTTGAGGTCAAATAAAATGCAAACATCAGTGTCAAAGAAAGATTCCTCATCACAGTGGAACCACTTGAGTAGAAAGGTCCTAGCTACATAGTTGGAGCCTTTCCAGTTGACATTAAAAGGTAGCAGGAGTAAGCCATTTAAAAATTTCATACCTCTGAGGTCTATGACTGATCGCCAGAAAAGCCAAATACAGGAAGTGAACATTTTGTAGAAGAATCTTTTCACGGGTGCAGCAACAGAGGAATCCTCACTCTGTTTCTGTAACAATAGGGGCTGGAGCCAAATAATTACACAAAAATTAACCCAAAGCTTAAGACAGAAGCAAGGAAAAGGTTTTTAGGCCCCTTATTTTTATATACAGATCAGACATGTTTTTATCAAACAGAGGAGAAGCTGTGGACTATAATAAAGAGTTGAAGAAATTTACCTTGGATGGGGATGAGGGCATGAGTTAAGTGGGATAAGTTGGTCTTCCAACAGAACAACGTGGTTTAGGATTGCCTGATTTGAAGGGTTATTTTAGAGGTACACAATTACGGCTCATATACATAACAATGAGTAGAAAAATATAATTCAAAGTGGAAAGGAGAGATGATAAAACGGGGAGATATTAAAGAAATAAGATGGAGGAATTTTTGATGTAGATCCTTAAGGAGAAGAGCAGCAGCCATACAGAATATTATATTCATAAAGTAGAAAGTATTTTAAGATCTAAGCCAACACGAGATTGGCAAAAGGAGATTCTGCCAGCAGGGGTACAGAGAATAGCAAGGAGGGGCTGGAATTTACTGGAGAAATCTGTTAAAGGAATCAAGGTACTGGAAGCAAATAACTAGAAAGGGAAATGTAATACAATGGGATAAGACTAAGAAAACTTTTGGACTGCACACTAAAGACTGCCTTTCCTACCAAGGTCTGATGTCAGAGTATAGGCAAAGAGAAAGGAAAGTACAGTTGTGTACACTTACCATAAATGTAGATGTTAGAGTGTATTCACTGTTGCAGTCATCACATTTGGGTTATCTGCTTGTAGTAGCCCTCAGTCGGCCTGATTATCAAAGTCTTGGGTTCTGCGTCGGTTGCGGTCTCATCTTCCGTGACGTCAGGTAGTCAGGGGTATAAAGAATGCAGCTAATGCCATTATATCAGTTTTTCTTGCCCCAGATGTCAGGTGCCCCCTAATGGGAAACAATTAAATATATATACACAAGGTTACACCTCCAATAAAAAAGCAAATACACCAAAAAGCTTTTAAGGAGAGTAAAGGTATAGCCAAAAGAAGTCAGGGGGTTGGAGGGAAGGTAACCAGGACTGCAACAGTGAATACACTCGAACATCTACATTTATGGTAAGTGTACACAACTGCACTATGTTCTTCATGTTTCACTGTTGCAGTCATCACATTTGGGTAGATTCCCAAAGCTAAGGATGGGAGGAGGCATTTAGAGATAGCATTAGGACCAGCTATAAAGCCCTGCAAGACTGCAGTGGCAAAGCCAGCTCTGGATTTAGAGAAAATTGGTAAATGGTAATGCTTGGTGAAAGTATGTACAGAACTCCAGGTAGCAGCATCTAGGATGTCCCTGGTAGGTACACCTCTGAGAAAGGCTGTAGAGGTAGATGCAGCCCTGGCTGAATGTGGTCTAATCCCCAGTGGGATAGGTTTTCCATGGTGCTTATAGCAGAAATTAATGCAATGGCCTATCCATTTAGGAAATGGTTTGCTTTGAAATAGCCTTCCGCTCTCCCCCTGCAGCAAATGCCACCAGCAGTTGTTCAGATTTCCTTTGAGGTTTAGTCCTGTCCAAGTAAAATCTAAGTTGTCTGTGCACATCTAAGGAGTGCAGTATCCTTTCCCCTTTGTTCTGTGGATTAGAAAAGAAGGTTGGCAAATGAATGGACTGATTAAGAGCCACACTGGATACCTCCTTGGGCATGAAGGAGGGATTGGTCCTGAGGGACACCCTGTCCGCATGAAATATGATGAAAGGCTCCACTGCCATAACGGCCTGTAGTTCAGATACCCTTCTTGCTGAAGTAATTGCGAAAAGGAAGGTCGTTTTCCAAGAAAGAATTTTCAACTCTGCACTTGCAGCTGGCTCAAAAGGAGGAAGAGTGAGTTTTTCCAATACAAAGTTAAGGTCCCAGGCTGGAGTTGGGGCTCTCCTGGGTGGTCTTAAGTTTTTGGCCCCTCTGAGGAACTGCTTGAGCAGTGGATGAGAGAAGAGGGGTGGGTTCTGTGTTGTAATGAGCTGAAATGGCTGAGGCGTGAATTTTGATTGAGGAAAAGGAAAGGCCCTTGTGAAGCATCACAGTCAAGTATTGAAGAATCTGAGGTAAATTGGGCGCTGCTGTGCCCATCCCTTGAGTTTGGTTCCAGGCACATAATCTTTTCCATTTTTCAGCATAAGATTTTCTAGTACTAGGCCTCCTTGCCTTAAAAATGACATCCAACACTTGTTTGTTGAGGGATGGTAATGGAGAGATTAGGAAATTAGTCAGGATGCCAGGGTCAGGGTTTGAAGCTAAGGGTGCAAAATCTGGCTCTCCTGCTGCGATAGCAGGGTAGGGGTCTGAGGCAGGTGCCATATCGCCAGCAGTGAAACTGTGCAAGAGGAAGTACCAGTGTTGGCGTAACCAGTCTGGTGCAATCAGTACTGTCCTTTATTTGTCCTATTTGATCTTTAGTAGTACTTTGGAGAGGAGAGGCAGAGGAGGAATGGCATAAACTGATAGATTTTTCCAGCTGAAGGACAGATCATCCACTTTCCAAGCTTGTTTGTGGGGAATGCTTGTGCAGAATTTGTCCAATTGGTAGTTCTGGGGGGAGGCAAACAGGTCTTATATCTGGACACCACCATTTGTTTAACAACATGTTGAATATCTCTGGTTCCAGTTTCCACTCGTGTGGGTCCATGAGATTTCTGCTGAGTTTGTCTGCCAGTGTATTTAGTTTTCCTTGCAGGAAGTGATCCTGTAGATGCACTTGGTAGCTCAAGGCTGTGTTCCACAGAGCCATGGCTAGTCTGCAGAGGGGGTAAGAATGGGTAACCCCCCTGCTTGTTTATGTACCACATAACAGTGGTGTTGTCCGTCCTTACCATTAATTGTCTTGGAAGAATGTGGTCCTTGAAGGCTGTCAGAGCATTCTGTACAGCCAACATTTCTTTTTGACTGATATACAGGTGCATTTGACTTGGGTTCCATTTGCCCTGAATGCACTTCCCTGCCAGGTGAGCCCCCATGCATAGACTGATGCATCTGTTGTAAGGGTTTGGGCGGCAGGGGGTAGTGTGAATGGTAGTCCCTTGTTTTGGTGGCAGGCCTCTGCCCACCAAAGGAACTTTAGCTGTAAGGCAAGGTATGACAGGGATCATTGCTTCTAGGTCTTGAGAATGTTGACACCATAGGCTTTTTAGATGCCACTGTAGTTTCCTCATATGCAGTCTTGCATATGGAATTAGAAGAATGCAAGAGGCCATGAACCCCAAGGCTTGCAGTATTTGCCTTGCTGATAGCAAGGTTTTTGTGGCCATTAGTTTGAAGTAAGTTGTCAAATGAATTTGTTTCTCTGGCGTGAGGAAAGCCATCTGGGAAGTTGTGTTCAAGCTTGCTCCCAGGAATATAATTTGTTGACAGGGTACCAGATGTGATTTCTTTTCATTTATGGTGTACCCCAGACAAGTTTGCACCTTTTGAACAAACGACAGATGATTCAAAAGTATGTCCTGGCTTTCTGACTGAATTAGACAATCGTCTAGGTATGCATATATTTGAATGTTTCTTTGCCTGCAAAATGCAACGACTGGAGCTAGGCACTTCGTGACTACCCTGGGCGCAGTACATAAGCCAAAGGGCAGTGCAGAGAAAGTACAGTTGTGTACACTTACCATAAATGTAGATGGTCGAATGTATTCACAGTTGCAGTCATTACATTTGAGTAATCTGCTGGCAGGTTGCCCTCAGTCGGCCTGATTAACAAAGTCTTGGGTCCTGCGTCGGTTGCTGTCCCTTCTTCCATGACGTCAGAGGTATAAAACATGCATCCGACGCCATTACATCAGTTTTTCTTGCCCCAGATGTCAGGTACCCCCCTAATGGGGAGCCAATAAAATTAAAAAACACAAAAATATACCTCCAACCAAAAGCAAATACACCAAAAAGGCTTTTAAGCACAGTAAAAGAAAGTAGAGGTATAGCTAAAGAAAAATAGGGGGCTGGAGGGAGGGTAACCAGGACTGCAACAAGTGAATACACTCGAACATCTACATTTATGGTAAGTGTACACAACTGTACTACGTTCTTAGCGTTTCACTGCTGCAGTCATTACATTGGGTAGATTCCCAAAGCTATGGTGGTGAGGAGGAGTTTATACAGCATTAGGGCCAGCTATAAGGCCCTGCAAGACAGCAGTGGCAAAACCAGCTCTGGATTTACAGAAAAGTGGTAAATGATAATGCTTGGTGAAAGTAGGTACAGAACTCCAGGTAGCAGCTTCTAGAATATCCCTGATAGGAACACCTCTGAGAACGGCTGCAGAAGTAGATGCAGCCCTGGTGGAGTGAGATCTGATCCCCTGGGGGATAGGTTTTCCATGGTGCTTACAGCAGAAATGAATGCAATGGCTTATCCATTTAGAAATGGTTTGTTTTGAAATAGCCTTCCCCTCTGCCCCTGCAGCAAATGCTACCAGCAATTGGTCAGATGTTCTTCGAGATTTAATCCTGTCCAAGTAGAATCTAAGTTGTCTGTGCACATCCAAGGAATGCAGAATCCGTTCCCCTTTGTTCTGTGGACTGGGAAAAAAGGTTGGCAAATGAATGGACTGATTAAGAGCCACACTGGAAACCACCTTGGGCATGAAGAATGGATTGGTCCTCAGAGATACCCTGTCCACATGAAAGATGATGAAAGGCTCCACTGCCATAACAGCCTGTAATTCAGATATCCTTCTAGCTGAAATGATTGCTAAAGGGAAGGCTGTTTCCAAGAAAGAAATTTTAAGTCTGCAGTAGCAGCTGGCTCGAAAGGAGGTAGAGTGAGCCTCTCCAAAACAAAGTTAAGGTCTCAGACAGGGGTAGGAACTTTCCTAGGTGATCTCAAGTTCTTTGCCTTTCTGAGATGCTGCTTGAGCAAGGGATGAGAGAAGAGGGTTGGTTCTGTGTAGCTGAAATAGCTGAAGCATGGATTTTAATAGAGGAAAAGGACAGGCCCTTGTGAAGCATCTGAGTTAAGTATTGCAAAATCTGAGGTAAATTGGGCACTGCTGTGCTCATCCCTAAAGATTGGTTTCAGGCACAGAATCTTTTCCATTTGTCATCATAAGATTTTCTAGTACTAGGTCTTCTCGCCTCCAAGATGACATCCATCACAGGTTTAATGAGGGAAGATAAAGGTGAATTTAAGTGATTAGCCAGGCTGCAAGGTTCAATGTTGGAAGCTGAGTGTGCACAATTTGGTTCTCCTGCTGAGACAGCAAGGAAGGGGTCTGAGGCAGGTGCCATGGAGATATTTGTGACACACTGCGCAGGAGTGGGTACCAGTGTTGGCGTGGCCAGTCTGGAGCAATCTAAATCATTCTTGGTTTGTCCTGTTTGACTTTTAGCAGAACTTTGGAGAGCAGAGGGGGAAAGGCGTAGACTGATAGGCTTTTCCAGCTGAAGGACACCGCATCCACTTTCCAGGCTTCTTTGTGGGGAGTCCTTGTGCAAAACTTGTCCAACTGGTAGTTCTGAGGGGAGGCAAATAGATCTATGTCCGGGCTCCCCCATTTGCTTGTCAACATGTTGAAAACCTGTGATTCCAGTTTCCACTCGTGTGGGTCCATGAGATTTCTGCTTAGTCCGTCTGCCAGTGTATTCAATTTTCCTGACAGGAATTGAGTTTGTAGGTGCACTTGGTAAGCTCAAGGCTGTGTTCCACAATGTCATGGCTAGTCTGCACAGGGGGTAAGAATGTGTACCCCCTGCTTGTTTATGTACCACATAACTGTGGTGTTGTCCATCTTTACCAGTAGTTGTCCTGGAAGAATGTAGTCCTTGAAGGCTGTCAGAGCATTCTGTACGGCTAACATTTCTTTTTGATTTATATGTAGGTGCATTTGATTTGGGTTCCATTTGCCCTGAATGCACTTCCCTGCCAGGTGATCCCCCATGCATAGTCTGATGCATCTGTAGTTAGGGTTTGGGCAGCAGGGGGGAGTGTGAATGGCAGTCCCTTGTTTTGGTGGCAGGCCTCTGCCCACCATAGAAATTCCAGGCGTAGGCAAGGTATGATAGGAATCATTGTTTCCTGGCTGTGACAATGCTGATTCCATAGACTTTTTAAGTACCACTGTAATTTCCTCATATGCAGTCTTGCATATGGAATTAGAAGAATGCAGGAGGCCATGAACCCCAAGGCTTGCAGTATTTGTCTTGCAGATAGCAGGCTTTTTGTGGCCACTTGTCTGAGGTACGTTACCAAATTAATTTGTTTCTCTGGTATGAGGAAAGCCATCTGGGCAGTTGTATTCAAGCTTGCACACAGGAATGTAATCTGTTGAGAGGGTACCCAGTTGTGATTTCTTTTCGTTTATGGTGTACCCTAGACAAGTTAGAACCCATTTTACAAACGCCAGATGATTTAGAAGTATGCCCTGGTTTTCTGCCTGAATTAGACAATCGTCCAAGTATGGATATATTTGAATATTTCTTTGCCTGCAAAATGCAATAACTGGAGCCAGGCACTTTGTGAATACCCTGGGCGCAGTAGACAAGCCAAAGGGCAGTGCAGAGAACTGATGATGCAAGCAGCCTGCTTTGAAGCGTAGGTATCTTCTGCAAGATTCCCAGATTGGCATGTGCAGGTATGCTTCTTTTAAATCTAAAGTTGCCAAGCAGGTGTCTTTGCCTAGCATAGGAAGTAACTGGTGAAGAGTCAGCATCTTGAATTTTGGAATGTCCAGAAAGGTGTTTAGAGGATACAGGTCCAGAATTGGACGGCATGATTTGTCTTTTCTGGGTACCAGATAGAGCCTGGAATAGAAACCTAGTCCCTTTTCTTCTTCTGGTACTGGCTGAATAGCCCCCATGTTTAAGAGGGAAAGTACTTGTTTTTGAGCCTCTGCCCACTGATTTGGGGGCAGGTCTGGCCACCCGTTTGGTGTTGGCAACGTGTGGAAATAAAATCTGTATCCCTGGGACACTATATTTAAAACCCATTTGTCCTGGGTTATGAGTTCCCAGTTTCTTGCATGAAGAACAATCTTTCCCCCCAAAGGGGCGGCTAAAAGGTAAGTGCTTGGTAATTTTAAAAGGAAGTCATTGAGACTGTTTACCATAGGGGGGGGTGTCTTATTTCCAGATTTGGAAGTGGAGGCCTCCCCCATTGCTTAGTTCTGAGAGTCCCCTGGGACTGAAACCTGGTGCTTTTGGAGAGTTTGGGTTTGGCTTGAGAGGATCTGGAAGAATCTGGAAAGGACCAATTCTTAGTAGGCCAGTGCCTACTAAATATTGGAGGTTGCACTTGTAAGAAATCTTTAACAGTTTTCTAGATTTAGCTTCATCTTCCATCTTTTTTAGAACTTCTTCAGCCTTATTGCCAAACAGACTGCCCTGATTTAAAGGAGCATACAACAATTTCGCTTTAACATGATCAGGCAAAGATTGCTCCTTAAGCCAAGCATGCCTTCTAAGCACAGACCCAGTAACAGCAGCCCTGCAGGAGGCTTCTAAAGAATCAAATCCAACTTGTTCAGCAGAGTGCAATAAATCCTGTAAATCTTTAATTTCTACACAGTCAGGAAACAACATCATTTTCTGTTTAAGCAGTCCAATAATATGCTGTTGATATTTTAACATATGAAATTGGCAGTTTAAAGCCCTGATTGCCAAGGTTGTAGAAGTATAAACTTTCTTACCCCATCTACCCAGCGCCCTGGAGTCTCTATCAGAAGGGGTAGGATTTTTAGCAGTAGAAGCCTTAATGCCCTTGGGCCCTTGAGAAATGGTTTCTGGATCTGCAACAGGGTTTTCCAAAAGGAATTTGTGGGACTCAGGAACCCTGTAGTATCTGCCAGGTTTACTAGGAGCCAGAGGCAGGGAATCAGGGGCCATACTGGGGTATGAAAACACATCATCAACAATGTCTAGTACAGGAGGTATAGCCAAGGGCCTATGCTGAGGTAGAAGGAAATTCCTAAGCCTCTTTTTTGAATCAGAAAATTCCTGACTTTCCCAGTGGAAATGCTCCCTTAAGGCATGTAAAGTTTCCCCAAATAAAAAAATCCTCAGGAGGGGAAGCAGAGAGAATGCATTCCTCTGTATCAGAATCCTCAAAAGTAGGTATGGACAAATCCAGGTCATTAGAAGAATCAGAACAAACAGAAACCTGATCAGAAGATTCATAATCAAGCTCAGCCCTAGGCCTCTTGGGGGGGGGGGGGGGGGTTGACTACCCCTGATTAGAGTAATTAGATCTTCAGTCACTTTGATCATTTGTTTTTCAGGCATAGGGGCCTGAACATGTGCCCTGGCCGTCAGTTTTTTAGACAGAGATAGAGATTTAGTAGGCCTGAATACATCCTCAAAAGCCGGTGCCTGCACAGCGGTTCTGGACCCATCCAAGGTAGAGACATCCACAGGTTCCATAGGTAAAGCCTCTGACAGCATAACGGACTCCGAATGGGTCTCAGTAGAAGCCTGCGAATCAGAAGTAGCGAGTATCAGGGGCTGCGAAAGCACCTCACTGAGTACTGACGAACTGGCGACTGGCTTAGGAGAAGCATCGTCTGCAGTTTTGGACCTCGGCGGCCTGTCTCTGTCTTTATCTTTGCGTTTTTTTGAAATCCCGGTAGCTGGATGGCTAACGGGCATTTCTGGATAATTAAACCGAGAACCAAAATATTTAGAGGCAAAAATATACAGACGATGGATAGTTCGCTGATTAAATAAGGCACAAAACCGACAGGGAGGTATGTTGTGGTCAGGGCTTAGGCAAGGAATACAGTACAAATGAAAATGTTTGTGAGGTATTTGCTTTCCACAAAAAATACAATTATTGACTTTTACTGACATTGGTTTAGAGCAAGAAAAAGTTTCCCCAATGGAGTACTTAGCTTTAGTTTAAGACTTCGTTTCTGAAACTCGAAAATTTCAGGAGTCAGCCGACCGGCACTTGCGAACTGCTTCGGGCACCGCACGGCAAGGAAGACTGATGTAATGGCATCGGCTGCATGCTTTATACCCCTGACGACCTGACATCATGGAAGAAGGGACAGCAGCCGACGCAGGACCCAACACTTTGATAATCAGGCCGACTGAGGGCTACTGCAAGCAAATAAACCAAATGTGATGACTGCAACAGTGAAACACGAAGAACATCAGGGGATTCCTAAGTGCAAGACCCGCTCTGCTTGAGTTTTTAGTTGAATCTACAACAAAAGTTGCTGTTAAAAAGGGATAATTAGTACGGCATAAACAATATTGCACAATAAACTACAATAAACTACAAGAATCAATCAGAGGAGGTTAAAAAAGTTTGGGAAGATTGGATAAGCAATTTAAAAGAGAACAATGAGAGGACACGTACAGCTCTCATGTGTGCAACAAAGTCAAAAAAGTTTAGGATTGTTGCTTGTGTTTGTATAGGTACTTTTTTGTCCCCAAGCAGAATCCAAAAAAATCTTCCTCGGGTAGATGGCAAATGCTGGAGGTGTGATAGGGAAAAAGTTGTAAGAAGGAACATATGTTTTGAGAATGTAATGAGTTGGCAGATTTTAAAAATTCCATACAGAGTACTCTGTCAGAAAAATTGAGCTAGCAAATGAGTGTAACTAAGGAAATGATTCCTTTGAGCCGGGAGACAGGATCTGAATTGGCTAGACATAGTAACACCTTAAGTTTAATTCTGTTGTTTGCCAAAAAGCAATAAGAAAATGGAAATCAAAGTCTAAACCAAGTGTATTTGAAGTATTGAATATTGTAACAGACAAAAGAACTGGGGTCTTTAGAAAAGGAAAGGAGTAAATTACACAGAAATAAATGGAAATAGTGGAAAAATGCAAGCAGAATAATGTTCTGGAGGAGAAGTGACGTTTAACGGAAGGCAGGAATTGAGCAATTTATGTAATGTTGGACTGGAGATGGTTATTAAAAAAAATATATGGTGTATAATGTATATAACTGGAAACAAGTTAATATGGTTTGTTTTCTTTTATAGTAATGTATGCTTCCCTGTGTCTTTAGTGATAATTTAAAGAAGGTATTAAAAAAGTAACCCAAATGTTATGGAGAGAGGCTACAGCAAAGGGAGGACAGAACAAAGAAACAAAAAAAAATGCTTAAGTAAAGATTAGTTAAGGGCCTAAAGAAGTCCCCAGAAAACACCAACATTCCCTGAAGGAAAACAACTAAAAAACAGAGTGAAACTATACATTAACTCGCCTAAGTAAAGGAAGTGTCAGAAGGAAAAAAGACTAAGAACAAGAGGCTAAGCATATGGAAGAGAAGGGAAAACTGGAGGAATTCTGGTCAAACTTCTCTGAATTCTGAAAAGATCACCCAAAAGTTAAAAGGCAGGGTACTCAACATTTGTCACTCACAAACACTTAACAGAAAAAGTCAAAAAATGCTAAAGAGCCTGAAAATATTTAGAAATCAACATCAGTATAAGGCTCTGGAAGAGGTGAACTAGCACAGAGCACTTGGTGGTGAGGGAAATACGTAGCAGCCTGGTAAGATTTGGAGTGTCAAGTGGTCATAATGGGTGCAGACGTAACCGTAAATGCTAAAGAGGATGGACCCACTACTATCAGATACTTTATCAATGTTTTAAAGATACCCTGTTCACAAATACTGTAAAGTTATGGTGTTGTCACAGAAAAAATACTCAACCTGCAGTTGGCAGCAACAAAATCTCATGTATGATGAACACAAAAGGTGGGCAGCTTCTTTACGGTCAGCCTTTCTGTAACAGGACTATCGTCCTACTGCTCTCAAGCCAACAGCAAAGCAGCTCCAAGAACTGTCACTTCAGGGACATGCTCACTTTGTTTTAACCACAACAGCACAGCCCAACAAAAACAATGGCTTTTAGACTTTCAGGAGGTCCCCACTCTGTTTCGGCAGGGAATGGGACTGAATTTGCAGGACATTTCTTACTTGCTGATGCCAGCAAAGAACCACTAAACTGTTTAAACATATCTATTTTGCAGATGGTGCCCTGTCTAAAAGAAATTTTGAATGCATGTGTTGGGTTATGCAACCTATTTTTAATTTAAACATCATTTTTTTGAGTATGCTATTCTCTCTCTCTGTCATAGTGACAGCCATCCCCCCTTGCCCCACTGTCCATCATCGGGTCTGCCAGTCACTGACAAGAATCTTAAGATGCCCCAGGGCAGGGAGGTCTTGTCCAACATACTTTTATTTTTTTCTCTTTTTGAGGAGTACCCTAGTCTCTCCACCCTCCTCAGCTGCACGGTCACATGATGAGGGGTAGGCATGAAACCTGAAACATCTTGCCCTGCCTCTGCAGAACCCCAGCCATGTTCCTCCCAATCCCCATTTTAGACTGCTCAATCCACAGCCTCCACCAGAGATGTCATAGGGGATGCCTGTGCAACCACTCTCCCTCCCCCAGGACGAACACACCTTCATCCCTCCCTCCCCCAGGACGAACACACCTTCATCCCTCCCTGTCATTCAGTCAGTCTCCGAAGCCATTAATCAAACTCAGGATCAGTTTGACTTTATCCCTCTATGTCACTGGAGAGAATAAACCCCATTCTTATAACTACTACTAACAAGGCCAACTCAAAGGACAATACTTAATCAAGCCTGGACACTTGTTCAATTAAGCAGTAGCTTTGTTGAGATAAGCTACAGACTACCTCCAACAATTCAGAGGCCAAATATAGGAAAGTTAAGTTGGCAGGTACTGTCCTCCCTTTCAGACTTGCAGTGAACCCCTCATTCTGCTGTTAATTATTTTAAAATATTTACTAATTTTCATTTCTGTATGGTTGTATAATGATTCAGTCATATTGCTTCTGTAGTCTCTAAGTATGCGCACATGCGTGTACAATCAAATTTTATACTGAACACTCAGCAATACTCACTCCATCTTCATCCTCAACTCAAAATTCACTCAAAAAAAGTAAAAAAGCCAAAACTCAACCAATCACAAAAGAAAAACAAATGCTCTCCTTTTGCGAAATCAAAAAATGTGACCACCACTACAGACCAAACTTGTATGAACAGTGTTCTGTTGGGGAAAGGCTTTTTCATAAGGTAATGTACAGGGCTTGAATTAACAGCAGGGGCTTGGTTACTGTTAGCACACATGAGTAAGGGGGAGTGAGGAGGTGCCCCTAACTCAGTACTAACCCTAACCCTTCCCTCTAACCTCAACTCTGCACACATTACGAAAAATACTTTCCCCAACAGCACCACTACACAACACATTTGGGACAAGCTATCCAAACACTGCACACATGCACAGCACTAAAACTATACCCTTAACTACACCACAAACCTCCTTACAAACACTCCTACCACTAATGCTGAAAACTGCTGTACATCCAAAAGTTTCAGTATTAGCACACACCCACTTACCTTAACCCAAGCACATTTCGTGCAAAACACACCTCCCTTTGACATTACTGAATTCACAATCTCCACCGTTGACATTCAACATAAAAAACGCAGCAGTTTAGTCAGTCAGCAAAAACATTCAACAACAAACTACTCCTCATGTACACAGATGTGTGTTTAAGTGCGCACACGTGTATTCATTCACTCACTCTTTGTAGAGTACTCACTTAATCCCATTCGGGGTTGATGGGTAGTTGGAGCTGAAGTTTATATTGGCAAAGAATGGACATAAGGATGGAACAATTCCTGGAAGTGCTATGCCAATCCATCACAGCAACTTTACATCATTTTTTTTTACTCTATTTACTTCACCTAGATTGTGAAACAGTCTAGGCATTAAGGCACAAACAAGTACATTAACAAATTAATAACCTAATACTAAAGAAAGCATGCTGTTACTTTAACAAGCAAACACTTCAGCATTAGACATATTTACATGCAACTCAAACACAACATGGGAGTTAATAAACACAAATGGAAGAACACATTTTCAAACGTGAAAAGACCTCAACCTTCTCATACTGGCTTCTAACTGCACATTTCAAAGGCAGAAGAGTCTTCTGAAGTTAAATGCATGACATAGAAAGAAAAAAAAACTTACTGGTAATGTAGATCTCCCACATTCTATTATGACCAGTTTGTGGCATTTCTTGTGGACAAGAAGTTTACAGTTGATGCATTTGTAGCCCTGTCGTCCCAAACCCCATATTCTGTCAGTACATATTGCACAATGAGCACGCTGTGAGGAAAAAAACAAGAAAGGACCATCAATTTTATCAGCCACAAATACTGAACAGCAGAATATTGGTGTCATAACTCTGAAACAATTTACCTTCACCACAAAAACCATCAACTCTGACATACATCTGTTAAAATCAGCTGACATGATGCCTTCTCAGAACCCCACATACGACTCCAGAAAATACACAATTCACTAGAAAAATTAGATCATCAACATAAAACAAAAGCACAGAGCAAGGACAACAGAAAGACTGCGAAGGCCCATCCAGTTTGTCTCTACTTCCATCTATCCATAACCCCCATTTTCCTTATAGGGTCAGAGTTTCACATCAACAGTTACCATTACCTAGAAAGAATGTTACACAGCTAGGTGGCTAGTCTTTTCAGTTACCTACAGGGAACAAGTTGTACATCCTATTTAACTACCAGCTTATTTGTTTATTTACCCTCATAATACATTTTGGAGTTTTCAGGATGGGTGGTCCAGACATCTACTAACTTTTTTCAGAAATTCTTATTTTGTATGTCACCTAAGCCTCTCATACTACAGTTTCAAATGCTGTCTCCTTTTCATTTTTTTTCTTTGCCATAGATTCCCAAGTCACTATCCACACCAGGAACAAACCATAATGTAGACTTAAACAGTGAGCTGAGATGCAAGATTCAGAGAACCGTACATCTATTAGTTGGAGCTCAGTGTAATCCAATGGAAAATGAATTATGCCAAGAGTACTGCATATTACTCATTTCCAATCCTCAAAGAGTACTGAGTGGAAGCCAGCGGGAGGGTGTGACTGACAGATAAACTTAAATAAGGGGTGGGGGGTCACATTATAAAGACAGTGGATTGTACTGCACTTGATGCACCTACAACTACAGAACTTTACAGGTGTGTGTGTGTGGGGGTGTGTGTAAGGGGGGGGGGGCTTCACATTATAGAAAAGGTGTGCACAGCACCTCAGCCTGTACTCCTTAAAATTATGAAGTGTAGCAGAGGCTCAGGAAGGAGCTTTACATTCTACAGAGGACTCACAGCACAGCATCCAGTGCACCTTAAAGTTATGAGACACTGTAAGCACCCAGACATCACTGCACAAATTGACAGAGTACACAGAAGAAAGTACAGCTATGAAAGAACTTACCATAACAGCAGATGTGTGAGCAGATCTCTGTTGTAGAACTGCACACACATATGGGAAGTATCTTGCCAAAAATACCATGTCTAGTCAACATGCCAAAGCTTGGGAACCTTCCTCTCGCACTGTGCGTCTACCTCAAGACCCAGATACACAGAAGTGTGCTGGTACACAAGGGATACACTGGCAGAAAGTTCATCAGGACTTCTTGCCAGAGATAGAGAAAACCAAGGCAAAAACAGGGTAGGAACCAAACTCATGTCATCTGAAAAAACTGGAAAAGGGGGAGATATGCTCCTCCTTGACCAACAAGAAGAAAACAGAGAGGAAAGAGGGATGGTGCAGATACTGCAACAGTGCTCTAGTTGAACATTTACTGTTATGAGAAGTTCTTGCACAACTGTACAATGTCTTTCATTTGATCGCGGTTGCAGATCTGTACATAGCTTTACTGTCCTTATCATTGGGCATGGCATTAGCAGACAGAAGAACGTCAACTGCTTTGTCAGACTCGTTAGATACCACTGTTTGATCTGAAGATTGAGTTTTCATATAAAAACTTGTATCGGGTGCCTTATAAAATTAATCACATTTCTTACTACTGGTAACTGTTACTCAAAGTTCAGCCCAGTTGTTCAAAAATTCTCTTGTAAGGCCTCAAAGTACAGAAGGAATATCTGAGGGATTAGTAACCCATACTCAACAAGTCATCTCTCTTTTGTGCCTCTAAAGCCTGTTTCTCCCTCCCAAAGAAAATAGCCCAGCATCCTAAAAACAGTTTCTTCATACCACAGTTTCTCTACTGGGGAGTCAGGGGAAAGGGTTTTCTCAACCTCGGATTTAATCTTGTTGGGGGAATGGATTTAAGAAGAGTAAACAACTGATTCCCCCCTCAGCATCAAAGTCCACTTCCTCTGAAAAACTCTCTCATTCTCTTATGACAGAAAGGATGAGCTGACTGTGGAGGCTTTAAAGACATCAGAGCTTTAAATAAGAAATGAAACAAAAAAGCCCCAAAACCACAAAATACAAGAAAATGCTCAGCAAACTGATTCCTCTCCAAAAATATTTATTGCAGATAATCCAAATCACAAGGAAAGCAAACAAAAAAGTACAGTTGTGTACACTTACCATAAATGTAGATGTTCGAGTGTATTCACTGTTGCAGTCATTACATTTGGGTAATCTGCTGGCAGGTTGCCCTCAGTCGGCCTAAACATCAAAGTCTTGGGTCCTGCATCGGTTGCTGTCCCCTCTTCCATGACGTCAGGTCGTCAGGGGTATAAAACATGCAGCCAACGCCATTTTCTTCAGTTCTTCTTGCCCCAGATGTCAGGTGCCCCCCAAATGGGGAGCAAATATATATATATATATATATATATATATATATATATATATATATATATATATATATATATAAATGCAATTGTAACATAAACTTTACCTTCATCTAAAAGCAAATACACCACAAAGTCTGTAGAACATAGTGAAAGAAAGAGAAGTTCTAGAAAAAAGGGGGATGGCGGGCGGGTAACCCGGACTGCAACAGTGAATACACTCGAACATCTACATTTATGGTAAGTGTACACAACTGTACTATGTTCTTCGTGTTTCACTATTGTAGTCATTACATTTGGGTAGAATCCCAAAGCTATAGATGGGAGGATGGAACTAAATAGTATTAGGAGCGGCTATAAGGCCCTGCAGAACTGTAGTGGCAAAGCCTGCCCTGGACTTAGAGAAGAGAGGCAAATGATAATGCTTTGTAAAAGTATGAACAGAGCTCCAAGTAACAGCTTCTAGAATGTCTTTGGTTGGCACCCCTCTGAGAAAAGCTGCTGAGGTAGATGCAGTCCTGGTGGAATGTGACCCGATTCCCTTGGGCACCGGTTTACCATGATGCAAATAGCAGAAACGAATGCAGTGGCTTATCCACTTTGAAATAGTCTGCTTTGAAATAGCCTTCTCTCTGATCCTGCAGCAAATGCCACCAGTAGCTGCTCAGACTTCCTTAGACATTTGGTCCTGTTTAAGTAGAATCTTAGTTGTCTGTGTACGTCCAAGGAATGTAGAATCCACTCCCCCTTGTTCTGCGGATATGGGTAAAAAGTTGGCAGGTGAATAGTTTGGTTAAGAGCCACACTGGATACCACCTTAGGCATAAAAGAAGGATTGGTCCTGAGGGACACCCTGTCCGGG
Organism: Protopterus annectens; assembly: GCF_019279795.1. Lineage (NCBI taxonomy): Eukaryota > Metazoa > Chordata > Ceratodontiformes > Protopteridae > Protopterus > Protopterus annectens. The sequence continues at coordinate 164,026,708 of NC_056734.1, forward strand.
TAAAATGTAATAAAAGGCTCCACAGCCATGAGGGCCTGTAGTTCTGAAACCCTTCTTGCTGAAGTGATCACCAGAAGGACAGCCGTTTTCCAAGATAAAAACTTTATATCCGCAGTAGCTGCTGGTTCAAATGGAGGCAGGGTGAGCTTTTCCAACAAAAAATTGGGGTCCCATGCAGGCGTTGGTGATCTTCTGGGAGGCCTTCAATTTTTGGCCCCTCTAAGATAGTGTTTTAGCAGACTATGAGAAAAGATGGGAGGCTCTGTGTTGTAATGAGCCGAGATGGCAGAGGCATGGATTTTTATTGATGAAAAAGATAGGTCCTTGGTCAAGCATCTCAGTCAAGTATTGTAAAATCTGAGGAATATTTGGCTTTGCTGTGCCCGTCCCTTGTGCTTGGTTCCAAGCACAGAACCTCTTCTATTTATAAGCATAAGTTTTTCTAGTACTAGGCCTTCTGGCTTCCAAATGACATCCATCACAGATTTACTGAGAGGTGTTGTTTGAATAATTACATGATCAGCCAAGCTGCCAGGTTCAGAGTTTGGAGCTGATTGTGCAGAATTTGATTGCTCTGCTGAGACAGTAGATGAGGTTTTTGAGGCAAGAACCAAGGAGGAAGTTGAGAAATATTCCTTAGAATTGGGTACCTGTGCTGGCGAGGCCAGTCCTGGGCAATTAGGATCATTTTTGTTTTTTCCTGTCTGACCTTTAGTAAGATCTTGGGAAGAAGAGGCACAGGAGGAATGGCGTAGACTGATAGGTTTTTCCAGCTGAAGGATAGGGCATCCACTTTCCATGCTAGTCTGTGATGAGTCCTTGTGCAGAATTTGTCCAGTTGATAATTTTGGGGAGAGGCAAATAGATCTATGTCTGGACTCCCCGATTTCTCTGTTATGCTGAAGACTTGTGGATCCAGTTTCCACTCGTAAGGGTCCATGAGAATTTCTGCTTAGGTCGTCTGCCAGAGTATTTTATTTTCCTGGCAGGAATTGAGCTTGAAGATGTACTTGGTAAGTCAAGGCTGTGTCCCACAATGCCATGGCTAGTCATAAAGGGGGTAGGAATGTGTACCCTCCTGCTTGTTTATGTACCACATAACCGTGGTGTTGTCCGTCTTTATCAGTAGTTGCCCTGGATGAAGCAAGTCCTTGAAGGCTGTCAGGGCATTCTGAACAGCTAACATCTCTTTCAGGTTGATATGCAGATGCATTTGTTTTGGGCTCCATATGCCCTGAATGATTCTCCCCACCAGGTGGGCCCCCCCAAGCATAGTCTGATGCGTCTGTAGTTAGGGTTTGGGTGGCAGGAGGTAGAGTGAAAGACCGTCCCCTGTTCTGGTAACATGTCTCTGCCCACCAAAGAAACTCCTGTTGTAGGCAGGGAATGAGAGGAATCACTGTTTCCAGACTGTGACAATGCTGACTCCATAAATTTTTTAGATACCACTGTAGTTTCCTCATATGCAGTCTTGCATATGGAATTAGTAGAATGCAGGATGCCATGAACCCCAAAGTCTACAGAATTTGTCTTGCAGATAACTGGGTTTTTGTTGCCATCTGTTTGAAGTAAATAGTCAGTTGCCTTTGCTTTTCTGGCGTAAGGTAAGCAATCTGGGCAGTTGTATTCAAGCTTGCACCCAGGAATGTAATCTTTTGAGAGGGTACCAGTTGTGATTTCTTTTCATTTATTGTGTACCCCAGGCATGTTAGAAGCCTTTTTACAAACACTAGATGTTGAAGAAGAATGTCCTTGTTTTGTTTTCTGCTTGAATGAGACAGTCGTCCAAGTAAGGATAGATTTGTATGCTTCTTTGTCTGCAAAATGCAATTACTGGTGCCAGGCACTTTGTAAAGACCCTGGGTGCAGTAGATAAGCCAAAGGGCAGTGCAGAGAAATGGTAATGCATAAAACCAGCCTTGAAGAGGAAGTATCTTCTGCATGATTCCCTTATTGGGATATGCAGGTAAGGCTATTAAGTCTAGAGTCACTAACCAAGCGTACTTGCCCAGCAAGGGCAGAAGCTGTTGCAAAGACAGCATTTTGAATTTTGGGATGTCCAAAATCGATAAATCCAGTATTGGCCACCAGGCATCGTCTTTTCTGGGTACCAGGAACAGTCTTGAGTAAAACCCTTCCCTTTTTCCTGTTCTGGTACTGGTTGAATAGTCCCCATATCCATGAGGGACATAACTTGTTTCTGTGCCTCTGCCCATTGATTTTGTGGCAGATCTGGCCAACCGTTTGGAAATGGCAAGGTATGAAAATGAAATCTGTATCCCTGGGATACCATGTTTAATACCCACTTGTCCTGGGTTATTAACTGCTAATTTTGAGCATGAAGTGATAATTTTCCCCCTAAGGGGGCCGCCAAAAGATAAGTGCTTGGTGATGGCAGAGGGAAGTCATTGAGACTGTGTATTGTAGGGTTGTGCTTCGTTTCCTCCAGATTTGAAGATAGAGGCACCCCATTGCTTTGACCTGTAAGAACCCTGTGATTGGTACCTAGTGCCTTTTGAGCGCCTGGATTTTCCCTGTGAGGCTCCGTCGGACACAGGAAAGGACCAATTTTTTGTAGGCCAGTGTCTACTGAATCTTGGTGTCTGCACTTGTAAGAAATCTTTTACAGTTTGCATAGATTTAGCTTTGTCTTCCATTTTCTTTAAAACCTCTTCTGCCTTATTACCAGAGTATCATGCTGTAAAGGTGCATCCAACAATTTAGCTTTAACATGATCAGGCAGATTTTGCTCCTTGAGCCAGGCATGCCTTCTAATCACAGATCCAGCAACTGCGGCCCTGCAAGAGGCCTCCAAGGAATCAAAACCACAGTGTAAAGTATGCTTTCCAACCTGTTCTGCTGCATGCAATAATTCCTTGTAATTCTTTATTTTCCACACATTCAGAAATCAACATCATTTTCTGCTTCAATAATCCCATAACATACTGTTAATATTTAAGCATATGAAACTGGCAGTTTAAGGCCCTAATTGCCAAGGTTGCAGACGTATAAACCTTTTCTCCCCATCTATCCAGTGCCCTGGAATCTCTATCAGAGGGGGTAGGATTCTTAGCTGTTGAGGCCTTTACACCCTTGGGACCCTGTGAAATAGTTTCAGGGTCAGCAGCAGGATTTTTGAAAAAATAATTTGTGGGAGTCAGGAACCCTGTAATATGTCTGGCTTACTAGGAGCCGGAGGTAGGGAATCTAGAGCCATGTTTGATTCCGAAAACATATCATCAACAATGTCTAATACAGGAGGTATAGCCAAAGGCCTATGCTGAGGAAGAAGGAAATCCCTAAGCCTCTTTTTTGATTCTGAGAAATCCTGACTCTCCCAATGAAAATGTTCCCTTAATGTAAGCAAGGTTTCTCCAAAAGAATAATCTTCAGGAGGAGATGCAGATGGGATGGATTCCTCTGCATCTGAATCCTCATAGGGTGGTATAGAAAATTCCTGATCAGAAGAGGAATCAAAAGAAATAGAAACCTAATCTGAAGATTCAAAATCAGTGTCTTGCCTAGGCCTCTTATCGGGGGGGGGGGGGGGGGTTGGGAACCCCTTATCAAGGTAATTAAGTTTTCAGCCATTTTGATCATCTGTTTTTTAGGCATAGAGGCCTGAGCACGTGACTCATGCATCGGATTTTTAGCCTTAGAAGTTGCTTTTGTCTTTGTTTTTGAAGCTGGCATTGGCTTTATATAGAAATGCTGAGGGCTGAAAACCCCCTCAGAAGCCGGTGCCTGCTCAGCAGCTCCAGACCCATCCGAGGGAGAGACATCCGCGGGTACAATACTCTGAGAATTTTGCGGCATGCCAGACTCCACATGGGTCTCGATAGAGGCCTGTGACTCGAAAGTAGCAGGCATCAGGGGCTGCGAATGCATCTCACTGAGTACCGGCGAACCGGCAACTGGCTTAGGAGAAGCTTTGTCGGCAGTTTTGGACCTCAACAGTCTGTCTCTGTCCTTTTCTTTGTGTTTTTTGTGAACTCCGGTAGTCAGATTGCAATCAGACAACATTTCAGGGTAATTAAATCGGTTTCCAAAATATTTTGAAGCAAAGATATACCGACCCTTAATAGTGCGTTGGTTAAATCTAGCACAAAACCGACAGCAAGGCACGTTATGATCTGGGCATAGGCAAGGAATACAGTACAAATGAAAATCCTTCTGAGGTATTTGCTTCCCACAAGTAATGGAATTATTAACTTTTACGGACATCGGTAAGGAGCAAGAAAAAAGTTTCCCCAACGAGATACTTAGCTTTAATTGAAGACTTTGATTCTGAAACTCGAATGTGAAAATTTCAGGAGTCGGCTGACCGGCACTTGCGAACTGCTGCTGCTGCTTCGGGCACCACGTGGCAAGAGAGGCTGAAGAAAATGGCGTCGGCTGCATGTTTTATACCCCTGACGACCTGACATCATGGAAGAGGAGACAGCAACCGATGTAGGACCCAAGACTTTGATATTCAGGCCGACTGAGGGCAACCTGCCAGCAGATTGCCCAAATGTAACAACTGCAACAGTGAAACACGAAGAACTTCTCCACCAAGTGAGGACTAGGCCGCCATAAGCACTTTCGTCCCCAAAAGTACACATTAACATGGAACTTCATCAGATGGCAGCAAGAAGACATCATAGCCTTTAAATACATTTGTTATGTGACATCACTTCCCCCCCAGAAAGATAGATAAAGATAGATAAAGAAAATAACCAAAACTCATGCATTTTAAAAGTCAGCAATTATGAATAGTCAGAGCATAAAAAAATTATATGTGTATATATATATATATATATATATATATATATATATATATATATATATATATATGCATTCTATAAAGCAACATTTTTTAAAAGTATATGTCAAAAAAATGTATAATAGAAAATAAAAAATAAAAAGTTAATAAAAAATGCATCCTACAAGCAACATGTACTGCACTACCATTTAAAACAGCTTAAACAGCTCTGTGCCTTGCATTTGCTCAAATAGAACCAGCAAACCCAACAGGGAAAACCAGAATAGAAAACCTATGTTAATCATCTATGCAATGCTTTCAGTTTTAGTAAACTAGAAATAGAAACACTGTCATTGAGACCCGGCCAGTGTGTAGCATTCAAACGGAGCTGCCACACTAGCTCCGCTTTTAATAAGTACTGCCAGGCCCCTCCTCTTTCCAAACACTGTATTATTTTAAATGTGTGGTCTGGGTGCTGCCACATCCACAGAAGCCATTTGTAATTTTAATATGGCCTTTAATCAGTGTTCATCAAAAGTGTGTTTTCTTACTACCTTTGCTCATGACTCTAAAAATGTTCTTAACATTTTGACTAAAAACTGGGAACTTCTAATGAGTGATAGTGTAATTAGGGGTTCCACTGGTGCTAAACCTATCTGTGTGTATAAAAGGGGTCTAAATCTAAAGAATATATTGGAGTGTATTATTATATATATATATATAGACATACATACACACACACACATTTTATATATATATATATATATATATATATATATATATATACATATACATTTTTTAAATGGTCCGACTATTCATAATTGCTGACTTTTAAAATGCATGAGTTTTGGTTATTTTCTTTATCCGTCTTTCGGGGGGGGGGTGGTGATGTCACACAACAAATGTAATTAAAGGCTATGATGTCTTTTTACTGTCATCTGATGAAGTTCCATGTTAATATGTACTTTTGGGGACGAAAGTGCTTATGGTGGCTTAATCCTCACTTGGATTTTTTGTTTGCTTTCTGTGTGATTTGGATTATCTGCAATAAATATTTTTGGAGAGCTTTAAATAAGCCTTGGGAAAAATCATACCACTCTTTCACTGGGTCAACGGAGGAAAGAGGCGTAGAAAGGGAAAGTACAGTTTTGTACCTACCATAAATGTAGATGTTTGAGTATTCACACTGCTGCAGTCATTACACTTGGGTTATTCTGCCGTCAGGCGGTCCTGCAGTCGGCCAGAGTTCCAAAGTCTTGGTCTGGCGTCGGTTGCTGTCGCTTCTTCCCTGACGTTAGTGCACCAGGGGTATAGAAAATGCATCCGATGCCATTTTCTTCAGGTTTTCTTACCCCAGATGTCAGGTGCCCCCAAGTAGGTAGGCAATACATATTGCTAATAAAACATATATATAAAATAAAAACAATAACTTCAGTTACAAGCAAATACACCACAAAGGTTGTATAGGATATAAAGGTATAGATAAGTCCAGCTAGGACAGAAGGGATGGAGGGAGTGTAACCTGGACTGCAGCATTGTGAACACTCGAACATCTACATTTATGGTAGGTACAAAACTGTACTATGTTCATCGTGTTACACTGCTGCAGTCATTACACTTGGGTAGAATCCCAAATCTAAGGTTGGGTGGCTGGTCTATAAAGAGTTAGGATTGGCTATGAGGCCCTGCAGAACTGCAGTGGCAAATCCTGCTCTGGATTTAGAGTAGAGAGGCAAGTGGTAATGCTTGGTAAAGGTGTACACTGAACTCCAAGTTGCATCCTCCAAAATTTCCTTGGTTGGTACTCCTCTGAGAAAGGCTGTTGAAGTGGCTGTTGCTCTGGTAGAATGTGGCCTAATGTCATTAGGGACTGATTTTCCATGCTGTGTGTAGCAGTAACGAATACAGTGTTCTATCCATTTGGAGATGGTCTGCTTTGAGATCGCCTTGCCCTGTGATCCTGCAGCGTATGCTACAAACAGTTGCTCAGTTTTCCTGAAAGCTTTTGTTTTGTCTAAGTAGAAGCGTAGCTGCCTGTGTATGCCCAAAGAGTGCAGAAGTTTCTCCCCTTTATTCTGGGGGTTTGAATAAAAAGTTGGCAAATGGATGGTTCGGTTAAGAGCCACACTAGATACCACCTTTGGCATAAAGGTAGGGTTTGTCCTTAAAGAAACCCTGTCCTGGTGAAAAATAATTATAAAAGGTTCCACTGCCATTAATGCCTGTAGCTCTGAGACTCTTCGTGCTGAAGTTACTGCCGGGAGCAGAGCAGTTTTCCATGATAAAAATTTTAGATTGGCTGGCTCAAAAGGTGGCAGGGTCAGTTTTTCCAAAACAAAATTGAGGCCACAAGTTGGTGCTGGTGCTCTCCGGGGCGGTCTTATGTTTTTAGCCCCTCTGAGGTACTGCTTTAGCAAGGGATGAGAGAATAAAGGAGGATCCGTGTTGTAACGTGCTGCAATGGCAGAGGCGTGGGTCTTAATTGATGAGAAGGATAGGTCTTTGTCCAGCATCTCAGTTAAGTATTGTAAAATCTGAGGAATGTTTGGGACAAGAGGGTCAAGGCTTTGAACCTGGTTCCAGGCGCAGAATCTCTTCCATTTTTCTGAGTAAGATTTCCTGGTGCTAGGCCTCCTGGCCTCCAAAATGACATCCATAACAGCTTTAGAGAGAGGTGTTGCCTGTTTGACTGATGAATCTGCCATGTAGCCAGGTTGAGGGTTTTGAGCTGACCGTGCAGGATCTGATTGTTTTGTTGAGTCAGAAGGTGTGAAATTTCTGGCAAAATCCATGGTGGGCCTTCAGCTAAGTTCTTTAAGATTGGGTACCAGTGCTGGCGTGGCCAGTCTGGAGCAATCAGGATCATCTGTGGTTTTTCTTGTCTGGCTTTTAGGAGCACCTTTGAAAGGAGAGGCAGTGGTGGGAAGGCATAAACTTTTAGGCTTTTCCAGCTGAACGAGAGAGCATCCACTTTCCATGCTTGTGTGTGCTAAGTCCTTGTGCAGAATTTTTGTAGTTGGCAGTTCAGTGGGGAGGCAAAAAGATCTATGTCTGGGCATCCCCATTTTTGCATTACCATGCTGAAGATTTGTGGATTCAATTTCCATTCGTGAGGGTCCATGATATTTCTGCTTAGATCGTCTGCCAGAGTATTTTTCTTTCCTGGCAGGAATTGTGCTTGCAGATGAACTTGATAAGTTAGAGCTGTGTTCCACAAGGTCATGGCTTGACTGCATAGGGGATAAGAATGAGTGCCCCCTTGCTTGTTTATGTACCACATTACTGTGGTGTTGTCTGTCTTTAATAATAATTGTCCTGGATGCAGAAGGTCCTTGAAAACTGTTGGGACATTTTGAACAGCCAACATCTCTTTTTGATTGATGTGAAGATGCATTTGGTCTGTGGTCCACTTGCCTTGAATACATTTTCCTGCCATGTGTGCTCCCCAGGCGTAATCCGAAGCATCTGTTGTTAGAGTCTGCCCGGCTGTGGGTAGAGTGAAAGGCTGACCCTTGTTGAGGTGACATGCCTGTGCCCACCATCGAAACTCCTGTTGTAGGCAGGGAATTATTGGTATTACTGCTTCTAAACTGTGAGAGTGTTGAGTCCAAACACTTTTTAGGTACCATTGTAATTTCCTCATATGAAGTCTGACATATGGAATTAGTAGTATGCAGGATGCCATGAATCACAGGGCCTACAGAATTTTTCTTGCAGGGAGATGGGACTTTTTGCCAGTAATTGAAAATATTGAGTCAGTTGTCCTTGTTTGTCTGGCGTGAGATAAGCCATCTGGGCCGTTGTATTTAAGCTGGCACCCAGGAATATTATCTGTTGTGAGGGCACTAGTTTTGACTTCTTTTCGTTTACTGTGTACCCTAGAGAAATTAGCAACCTTTTTACAAACGTCAGATGCTTTAGAAGAATGTCCTTTGTCTCTGCTTGAATGAGGCAGTCATCCAGGTATGGATATATTTGAATTCCTTTTTGTCTGCAAAATGCAATTACTGGTGCCAGGCACTTTGTAAAGACCCTGGGCACAGTAGATAAGCCAAAGGGCAGTGCAGAGAATTGGTAGTGCACTGTACCAGCTTTGAATCTGAGGTATCTTCTGCAATTCTGTCTGATAGGGACATGCAAGTATGCCTCTGAGATCCAGAGTAACAAGCCAAGCCTTCTTGCCCAGCATGGGAAGAAGCTGCTGTAGTGTCAACATTTTGAATTTCGGAACATTCAGATAAGTATTTAGAGTTGAAAGGTCTAGTATGGGTCTCCAGGCTTTGTCCTTTCTGGGGACCAGGAAGTGTCTTGAGTAAAATCCTTGTCCTTGTTCCTGCTGTGGTACTTTTTTAATAGCTCTCATGTCCATGAGGGCTGAAATTTGTTTTTGAGCCTCTGCCCATTGATTTTGTGGCAGGTTTGGCATTCCTTTTAGCCTTGGTAAAGTGTGAAAGCGGAACATGTAACCTTGAGGCACAATATCCAGAATCCATTTGTCTTGGGTGATTGTTTTGCCAATTTTGAGAAAAAAGTGCTAGTTTTCCCCCTAAGGGTGCTGCCAAAAGGGAAGTGCTTGGCGTACGAAGGGGGAAGTCATTGGGACCGTTTCCTGTAAGGTTAAGATTTGTCCTCATCTCCTTTTGGGGTTGAGGTACTCCACTGTCTTTGTCTGTTAGAGCCTTGGGGTTGAGATCTGCCTCTTGGGCTATCTGCCTCTCTGTGGCCTGTCTGACACTGGAAAGGACCAATTTTTGTAGGCCAATTTCTGCTAAATCGAGGTGGCTGTACCTGTAAGAAATCTTTGACCGTTTGCATAGATTTAGCTTTATCCTCCATTTTCTATCACCTCTTCTGCCTTAACCCCAAACAAGGTATCATGCTGTAAAGGAGCATCCAATAATTTTGCCTTAACATGATCAGGTAAACTCTGTTCTTTTAACCAAGCAGGTCTTCGAATCACAGAACCTGAAACTGCGGCTCTACAAGAGGCCTCTAAAGAATCAAAACCACATTGCAGAGTACGTTTTTCCACCTGTTCAACTGCATGCAATAAATCCTGCATTTCTTTATAGTCAGGAGCTTCTGAGATTGCAAGCATTTTTTGTTTTAACTGAGCCATTAAATATTGTTGGTACTTAAGCATGTGAAACTGGCAATTTAAAGCCCTTACTGCTAAAGCTGCAGAAGTGTAAACTTTCTTCCCCCATCTATCCAATGCTCTAGAATCTCTGTCAGAGGGGACTGGATTTTTTGCAATGGAAGCCTTAACCCCTTTGGGACCCTGGGAAATGGTTTCTGGATCAGCAGAAGGGTTTTTATAGAGAAACTTGTGAGAGTCTGGGACTCTATAATACCTATCTGGCTTGGCTGGTGCAGGGGGCAAAGAATCAGGAGATAAGCTGGATTCAGAGAAGACATCATCCACAATATCTAACACAGGCGGAATAGCCAGGGGCCTGTGCTGAGGCAATAAAAGGAAGTCCCTGAACCTTTTCTTGGATTCTGAATAATCCTGACTTTCCCAATGGAAATGCTCCCTCATGGTATGTAAAGTTTCCCCAAAAGAATAATCCTCAGGAGACGAGGCTGAAGTGATAGATTCTTCAGCATCAGAGTCCTCGTAGGGGGGTAGAGAGTATCCCTGGTTTGAAGAGGAATCAGAGGAAATGGAAAATTGATTAGAGGAATCATAGTCTGTATCCTGCCTAGGCCTTTTCTCAGGAGGGGGGTGGGAACCCCTGATTAGAGTAGAGTAATGAGGTCTTCGGCCATTTTAAGCATCTGTTTCCTAGGCATGGAGGACTGTCCAGGAGAATGCTGTACTTGTTTCTTTGTCTTTAATGGTGTTTTTGTCTTGGCTGTTGCTTTAATGGTAAGTTGTGAAGGTCTGAAAACACCCTCAGAAGCCGATGCCTGCTCAGTGGCTCCGGACCCATCTGAGGGATTAGTTTCCGTAGGCCCAATACCTTGAGTTTCCAGAGGCCTAGTTGTCTCCACGTGGGAGTCGGAGGCGGCCTGTGGCTCTGAGGTAGCAGGTGTCAGGGGCTGCGAAAGCGCCTCACTGAGAACCGGCGACTGGCCTAGAAGAGGCTTCGTCGTCGGTTTTGGACCTCGGATGCCTGTCTTTATCCCGATCTTTGCTTTTTTTTCAGAATTGCGGTCGTTGGTTGATATGATGGCATAGTATAATTGAACCTTCGGCCAAAGTAGTGCAAAGCAAAATCAAAACGTCGTTTTGTAGTGCGTTTGTTAAATCTAGCACAAAACCGACAACTAGTGACGTCGTGATAAGGGCCTAGGCATGGAATACATAAGAGTGGAAGTCCTTATGCGGTATTTGCTTCCCACAAGAAATACAATTAACTTTTTCTGACATCAGTCTGAGGCAAGAAAAAAGTTTCCCCAACGGGGTACTTAGCTTTATTGAAGACTTTGGATCTGAAATTCGACTTCGAAAATCTCAGGAGTCGGCCGACCGGCACTTGCGAACTGCTTTTGCTTTGGGCACCGTGCAGCAAGAAAGACTGAACAAAATGGCGTTGGATGCATCTTATATACCCCTGGCGCACTGACGTCAGGGAAGAAGCGACAGCAACCGACGCCGGACCAAGACTTTGGAACTCTGGCCGACTGCGGGACTGCCTGACGGCAGGATAAGCCAAGTGTAATGACTGCAGCAGTGTAACACAATGAACATCTATACTTAGCTTTCTGCTTCCTCTTTTTGGAAGCATCATAAGAAAGTAAACAATATGTCTCCTGATGTACCAAAATAAAGGTATCAAGAACAACTTCTCAGGTGAGGACATGTGCAATACCCTTGAGTCCATAAGATATAAATCAGTCATGGTCCCCCCTTTTCTGCCTGGCTATCAAACCAGTCATACACAACGTGACATCAGGCTTGGCCTCCAACACATTTGAGACAGCAGAGGCAGCAACAGAAAAGTGACAGTTTGAGGGCTCATTATGCACCATAACAGATGTGCCCAGGTACGACCAGACAACAAAAACTTCTGAAGGTTTTGATTTCTCAAATTTTTTGCACAACTGCTGAAGGACATCCAACAGGGAAAACTCAGTGGCCATCTTACTTTCTGTGAGCTCCTTAAGTATACGATGGTCTTGAAGATCAAATACTTACAGGCAACGTACTACCTAATGTTGTGATTAGGAATAAGAAAAAAATAAAAGTACTTGGAATGCAGTCTCATAACTATGGAACAATTTGCCTCTCTTAGTTGACATGAAAAGTTAAACTCTGTCAAAATTTTACTGAAACAGGAAGGGTCCCAAACTGGGATACTTATCTGTGCTCTCATAACTGAACAGCCACAGGCCACACAGTTCTCAGACTGAAACAATAGTCTTTTCTCAAATGGCAGCATGGAAGCTCTGAGGAACTTTGAGCTCACGCATTTCTTATGTACGACAATGCCTCCTCTTGCCTAGGTGATGAGGCAGATGTATGGTGCAGAAGAGGAAGATGTCCAAGCTTTGGTATACTGGCCGTACATACCATGTTCTTGGCAGGACACTTCACATATACAAGGATTACTACAACAGTAATCAAATGTAGGACATCAGCCTGTATGCCTTACACCATAATATCCCAATAAGAGCACTGTGGTGGAATCATACATTTATGCTGGGGGTTCACAGTAGACCAGCAATATGTCCCTTTCTTAAGGACGCTGCACAATGGATTGCTGTGTTAAACATTTATGATGGTGGACAACAATGAGCACTCAATACCAAGGTGGCTCATCCATGCACATAAACCGTACATTGGAAAGCATGGCTGCACCACGTAACATATACAGAACAATCATTTTCAGTATGGGCTTCTGCTCTAACACTAGTATGCTGTAGATTACAATACAAATCAGGAAATTACTCCATTTAGTTGTACTCAATATCCTTTCCTGCACAATACTGCTTACCATTTTGCATATCAGCTTTTTACTGTGTAAATGATATATAACAAAAGTACTGATTTTGCCACATCACTGGTCCATACCGAACTGCACTGTTGGCAGTATAGAACATATGTACATGTCAATCATTCTAATACTCCTGTTTTACAATGGCAGTGGCAGCTCAGTATGGGTGACATGACAGAAACCAAATCTAGTCTCTGTTGTTTATTGTATATGTACAAAAGTGCATCCTGGAGATGTGTCTCAATTACTATGCTTCCATGGTAATATTAACAAATGCAAGCAACACTTCCACAGCAACATAGTGGAGACTCTCTCCTATGAATGTACCATTGCAAATTAAATATCATATAATAAAACTTAACAGATTACCTTATAAAATATCAAAGCATTCTATGAAATGCAACAGCACTGTACTGCATGTACTGCCTCAATTATGCTCAGATATCAGGAATAAAACAGGCTCATTAAGCATCCCTAAGCACTGCCTAGATCAGATCTTGCTCTAGGGATTAATGGCAAAGTACAACTTCAGAAGGTAAACAGTTTTAGAAAGCTCTTAGGTACTTGGCTTTGCCCACCAAAAAAAATGTGGCAAAATGAAGTGCAGCAGCTTTTAAAAACCACTGTTTTTTCAACGGGAAATCGTTTCCACCTGGTGTCAATGTGAACTTCTTGACATCCATGTCTCAAGCACAACAGGTTATGATCAAAGACCCTATCATAATCCTCCGTCATTTGTGTGTGCCACACATAGTGTTTATGTATAGTGCACAAGCTTCTGCTTGGTACATATACTGCTTCTGCAATCAGTGTTCACTTGTCACCAACTCAGCATTTGGCCTCTTCCCTGCAACTCTTCACAATTTGCCTCCACACAATATGAACCATGTCTGAATCTTGCCAAATGTACCCAAGAGTCTATTTTGCCACCCTACCTTCTTTATTCAATGCTATGTATGCTCAAAGTCTTCCATTATGAGGCCTTTTGTGCAGACTATATACCACATTGTGTTAATGAATATTCAATATTACACACTGATTTTAGACCACATGCTTGCTTCATACCTCAACTAATATGCAAAGGTATCCAAACTGATTCTGTATTCTGAGGGATGTTTAAATTACTGATACAGTCTCCCTGATTAAAGTTGATAATGCAGCTATGTAGTAAAGCAGTACTTCATATACTGACAATACCATCTGTAGTGTCAAATTTGTTGACTGACAGGACCCTCATCAATTTGGATTTCTTAAAAACGTCTTTGTCAACAAACATATCTTAATGCTGGCAACTATCACAAGAGCTAAAAGACATTCTAGGCAGCACAGGAAAAACTGTTGATAAACTATTTTTTGCACCAACAGTAGTCACAAGCTATGTTTGTTTTGAGACATGAAATATCTAAATGCAGAAGGATAACTTGTCTGCTTGTTTGCATACCATAATGAAGTGCATAGAGAAAACAAGCTTACAACCCAAGATAACACAAAGTCCATACATGAATCCTGGCAGAGTATAAACTCATAACCCAATTCATTTACAACAGATTTTGTTTTTCCAAATCTTTAACTGGCGTATATTTCAGTATTATCACTCTCCAGTCAAAAACTATGCATACTCAAAGTGTGCGGCAATACACCTGCATCTGACATATTCCTTATTATGCACGGCTTCATGAGACTGGTACATTTCATCACTATAATGTCCTTTTCAAGTCTATAATACAAACAGCATAAGGGCACAAGTGACCACATTTATTCTTTAGTTTATGTTGCCATTTCCAGTATTTATCTCATTTTCCAGTTGATTGCATATGTATTACCTCCACTGTAGAATAATTTTTGGAATCAAAGTACATAGCATCAGTTTTCTATCACTTGCATTATTGCAAAGGTCACAGTAAAATGACTGGTGGATAATGCTGATAAATCATCAACTCTATACTCAAGAGATATTCATTCCAATACTTACCATCCTCACAAAGTAATGACATTTATTGGACTATAGCTCTTAAAGTCTGGCCTTTTCATCCTTTTATGACAATAGTAATTACTGACTCCTTCTACGTCAGTGGAATGAGATAATCAGAAATTAAACCACGAGGGGGGCATGACCAAGATGGCTAACACAGCTGAAAGTTCTGTAACTGAAAAATTTTCTCTGATAGAAAATATAATCAAAAATTACAATTTGGAGATACTTGTTAGCTAATTTTATTCATCAATAGTCACAGTAAATATTTATGCCTTCAAGTTCATCAAAACCTGTAGTTTTTCTGTCAGAATTTCAACTGCTTGGTTAAGAGAGAGGAGTCTTCAGCACGATCAACTCAAGAAATGGTAATCAGGATTCTTGTGTTAATAAAAACATACAGTCACTAATATCTAGTATGCAGGAAGTATTACTTAAAATAGACAAACTGGATATCAAAGTAGAAAGTTTCAAAGAAGAGACCAGAAAGAAGATGGAACATTTAGAAATTCTTATGAAACAACAAAGTACACAAATCAGCAGTATAGAAGACATTTTAAATGAGTATGAAGAAGAACTGGAGGCGAGTCTCAGATTGAATTTCTTTTGAAACAAAATAATTGGCTCATAGAAAAACTCGATTTAGAAAAACAGACTGAGACAAAATTACATTAGAATTTATGGTATACCTGAAAAGTATGAGGGGGTAGTGTAATAAACCTCTTACCTACCTGGCCACATAAAACATTAAATCTATCTGAAACGTTATCTTTTGGAATTGAAAGGGCATGCAGATCCCAGAGAGCACCTCCAAAGAAGGAAAATTCATCACCACATTTAGTTATAGTTATGTGCATGTCTAGCTTAGAAAAAGATCAAATATTAAAAACAGCATTGTCCAGTCCACCTATTAAAAATAGGTGAACATGCAAGTCAGATTTGACAATGATTGTCCAAGTAAAGTAACGAGTAAAAGAAAATCCTGTTTACTGATCAGGGAACTTATAAAGAATATTACAGCCACTCTTTCTGAAGAAACCAAAATATTCAACACACTGGAGGAGGCATAGTGCAGTTGTGTACACTTACCATAAATGTAGATGTTTGAGTGTATTCACTGTTGCAGTCATTACATTTGGGTAATCCTACTGGCAGGTTGGCCTCAGTCGGCCTGAATTCCAAAGCCCTGGGTCATACGTCGGCTGCTGTCGCCCCTTCCCTGACGTCAGGTTGTCAGGGGTATAAAAGAAGCGGCCGACGCCATTTTCTTTAGTTTTTCTTGTCCCAGATGTCAGGTGCCCCCTAAAAGGGTAGCCAAAATTTTTATATATATATATATATATATATATATATATATATATATATATATATATATAAATACATGCACCAATATAAACTTTACCTTCATCTACAAGCAAATACACCACATAGGTTGTATGAATCAGAGAATGAAAGATAGGTTCCATCAGAAGAAAGGGGGAAGGCGGGTGGGTAACCTGGACTGCAACAGTGAATACACTCGAACATCTACATTTATGGTAAGTGTACACACCTGCACTATGTTCTTCGTGTTTCACTGTTGCAGTCATTACATTTGGGTAGAGTCCCAAAGCTATGGTTGGGAGGCTGGAGCTAAACAGCATTAGGAGCGGCTATGAGGCCCTGCAGAACTGCAGTGACAAAGCCTGCCCTGGATTTAAGTAGAGTGGCAGATGATAGTGCTTTGTAAAGGTGTGCACTGAACTCCAAGTAGCAGCCTCTAAAATGTCCTTGGTTGGTACTCCCCTGAGAAAGGCTGCTGAAGTGGCTGCAGCTCTGGTGGAATGCGGCCTAATGCCCTTAGGCACCGGCTTGCCATGGTGTAAGTAGCAGAAATGAATGCAGTGACCTATCCACTTTGAAACTGTCTGCTTTGAGATAGCCTTTCCTTGTGATCCTGCAGCATATGCCACTAGTAATTGCTCTGTCTTTCTGAAAGCTTTGGTTCTGTCCAAATAGAATTTAAGTCATCTGTGTACGTCCAAAGAATGCAGAATTCTCTCCCCATTGTTCTGTGGATTTGGATAAAAAAGTTGGCAGATGAATAGTTTGGTTAAGAGCCACACTGGACACCACCTTAGGCATAAATGTTGGGTTTGTCCTCGGAGAGACCCTGTCTGGATAAAAAATGATAAAAGGTTCCACAGCCATGAGTGCCTGTAGCTCTGAAACTCGTCTAGCAGACGTTATTGCTAGGAGCAGAGCTGTTTTCCAAGATAAAAACTTTATATCAGCAGTAGCAGCTGGCTCAAAAGGAGGCAGGGTGAGTTTTTCCAAGACATAGTTGTTAATGCAGGCATTGCTGATCTCCTTGGAGGCCTTAAATTTTTGGATCCTCTGAGGTACTGCTTTAATAAGGGATGAGAAAAGATTGGTGGCTCTGTATTGTAATGAGCCGAAATGGCAGAGGCATGAATTTTAATAGATGAAAAAGATAGGCCTTTGTCCAGCATCTCAGTTAAGTATTGCAAAATCTGAGGAATATTTGGCACAGCTGTATCAGTTCCTTGTGCCTGGTTCCAAGCACAGAATCTCTTCCATTTTCCAGCATAAGATTTTCTAGTACTAGGCCTTCTGGCTTCCAAAATGACATCCATCACAGCTTTACTGAGAGGTGTGTTTTGTATGACTACATTATCCACCATGCTGCCAGGTTTAAAGTCCTGAGTTGGCTGTGCAGAATCTGATTGTTTTGCTGGGACAGTAGATGAGGTATTTGAGGTAATGTCCAAGCTGGGCATTTAGACAAGTTCCTTAGGATTGGAAACCAGTACTGGCGGGGCCAGTCTGGGGCAATTAGTATAATTTTTGGTTTCTCCTGTCTGACCTTTAGGAGTACCTTGGAGAGGAGAGGCAAAGGGGGAAAAGCATATACTGATAGGTTTTTCCAACTGAAAGACAGGGCGTCCACTTTCCATGCTTGTCTGTGATGAGTCCTTGTGCAGAATCTTTTTAGTTGGTAGTTGTGAGGGAAGGCAAATAGATCTATGTCCGGGCATCCCCATTTCCTTGTTATCATGCTGAAGACTTGTGGATCCAGCTGTCACTTGTGGGGATCCATGAGGTTTCTGCTTAGTTCATCTGCTAGAGCATTTTCCCTTCCTGGCAGGAATTGTGCCTGCAGATGTACTTGGTAAGTTAATGCTGTGGCCCACAAAGCCATGGCTAGTCTGCAAAGGGGATAAGAATGTGTGCCCCCCCTGCTTGTTTATATACCAGATGACTGTGGTGTTGTCTGTCTTTATCAGTAGTTGTCCCGGATGAAGTAGGTCCTTGAAGGTTGTCAGAGCATTCTGAACAGCTAGCATCTCTTTTTGATTGATATGTAGATGCATTTGGGTTGAGGACCATGTGCCTTGAATGCATCTTCCTGCCATGTGGGCCCCCCAGGCATAATCTGATGCATCCGTAATTAGTGTCTGCCTGGCTGGGGGTAATGTGAATGGCTGTCCCTTGTTTTGGTGACAAGACTTTGCCCACCATCGAAATTTCTGTTGTAGGCAGGAAATGAGAGTAATCATTGTTTCCAGGCTGTGGCAATGTTGAGTCCAAACACTTTTTAGGTACCATTGAAGTTTCCTCATATGCAGTCTTGCATATGGAATTAGTAGGATGCAGGATGCCATGAAGCCCAAAGCCTGCAGAATTTTTCTTGCAGACAAAGTACAGTTTTGTACCTACCGTAAATGTAGATGTTTGAGTGTTCACACTGCTGCAGTCATCACACTTGGGTTATCTGCCGTCAGGCGGTCCCAGTGTCAGCTCGAGTTCCAAAGTCTTGGTCCGGCATCGGTTGCTGTCGTTTCTTCCCTGATGACAGTGCGACAGGGGTATAAAAGAGGCAGCCATAGCCATTTTCTTCAGTTTTTCTTGCCCCAGATGTCAGGTGCCCCCAAATAGGAAGGCAATACATAATCCTAAGTAAATTACATAAGTAGAAAACAATAGCTACAGCTGTAAGCAAATACACCATATAGAAATACATCTTAGAGATTGAATAAACAGAGAGCTATAGGTAAAACCCAGGTAAGACGTGGGGAAGGTGGGAGGGTAACCTGGACTGCAGCAGTGTGAACACTCTATCTACATTTATGGTAGGTACAAAACTGTAATATGTTCATCATGTTACACTGCTGCAGTCATCACACTTGGGTTGAATCCCAAAGGAAAGGCTGGGCGGTTGGTACTAAACGGGGTTTGGAGAAGCTAGTAGGCCCTTCAGAACTGCAGTGGCAAAGCCAGCTCTGGTTTTTGAGTATAGAGGTAGGTGGTAGTGCTTGGTGAAGGTGTGCACTGAACTCTAAGTTGCAGCTTCCAAAATATCCTTGGTTGGTACCCCTCTGAGGAAGGCTGCTGATGTTGCTGTAGTCCTGGTGGAATGAGGTCTAATGTTACCAGGTACAGGCTTCCCATGGTGTGTGTAGCAGAAACGGATACAATGTCCTATCCATTTTGAAATGGTCTGTTTTGATATAGGCTTTCCTTGAGATCCTGCAGCATAGGATACAAAGAGCTGATCAGATTTTCTGAAAACCTTTGTTTTATCCAAGTAGAAACGTAATTGTCTGTGAATGTCCAAGAGTATAGGAGCCTTTCCCCTTTATTCTGGGGGTTTGGATAAAAGGTGGGTAAATGAATGGTTTGGTTTAGAGCCACACTGGATACTACCTTTGGCATAAAGGAAGGGTTAGCTCGTAAAGAGACTCTATCTTGATGAAAAATGATGAAAGGCTCCACTGCCATTAGGGCCTGTAGCTCTGAGACTCTTTGTGCTGAAGTTATTGCTAGCAGTAGGGCAGTTTTCCATGATAAAAACTGTAAATCAGCTGAAAAAGCTGGCTCGAAGGGCGGTAGTGTAAGTTTTTCCAAAACAAAATTGAGGTCCCAAGTTGGTGTTGGTGCTCTTCGGGGCGGTCTTATGATCTTAGCCCTTCTGAGGTACTGTCTTAATAATGGATGTGAAAAAATAGGAGGATCCGTGTTGTAATGAGCGGAAATAGCTGAAGCGTGGATCTTTATAGATGAAAAGGAAAGGCCTTTGTGCAACATCTCAGTTAAATATTGCAGAATCTGAGGAATATTTGGGACAAGAGGATTTTGGCCTTTAGCCTGGTTCCAGGTGCAGAATCTTTTCCATTTGTCTGAGTAGGCTTTCCTGGTGCTGGGTCTCCTGGCCTCCAGGATGACATCCATAACAGCTCTAGAGAGAAGTGTTGACTGGTTGTTTAGTTAATCTGCCATGCAGCCAAATTTAAAGTCTTGAGCTGGCTGTATAGAATCTGATTGTTTTGCTGAGTCAGCAGGTGAGGAATTTGAGGTAAAATCCATGGTGGGCCTTGAGCCATGTTCCTTAAAATTGGATACCAGTGTTGGCGTGGCCAGTCTGGAAAAATAAGTATCATTTGTGGTCTATCTAATCTGGCTTTTAGCAGCACCTCTGCCAGAAGAGGTAGTGGAGGAAAGGCATATACTGTTAGTGTTTTCCAACTGAATGAGAGGGTGTCCACTTTCCAAGCTAGTGTGTGGTATGTCCTTGTGCAAAACTTTCACAGTTGGTAGTTTTGGGGAGAGGCAAACAGATCTATATCTGGGCTCCCCCATTTTTGAGTCATCATTGTGAATACTTGTGGGACTAGTTTCCACTCGTGAGGATCCATGATATTTCTGCTTAGTTTGTCTGCCAATGTATTTTTCTTTCCTGGCAGGAATTGTGCTTGTAGTTGAACTTGGTAGGTCAGTGCTGTGTTCCACAAGGTCATTGCTTGCCTGCATAGGGGGTAGGAATGTGTGCCCCCTTGTTTGTTTATGTACCACATCACTGTGGTGTTGTCTGTCTTTATTAGAAGTTATCTTGGATGCAGGAGGTCCTTGAAAGCTGTTAGAGCATTTTGTACAGCTAGCATCTCTTTTTGATTGACGTGGAGATGCATTTGACCTGCAGACCATTTGCCCTAAATACACTGCCCTGCCATGTGTGCTCCCCAGGCGTAATCCGATGCATCTGTTGTCACTGTCTGCCTGACTGTGGGCAAGGTGAAAGGCCGACCCTTGTTGAGGTGACAAGCCTGAGCCCACCATATAAACTCCTGTTGAAGGCAGGGAATTAGTGGTATTATTGTTTCCAAGCTGTGGCTGTGTTTGACTCCATATGCTTTTCAGGTACCATTGTAATTTCCTCATATGCAGTTTGGCATATGGTATTAGTAAGTATGCAAGATGCCATGAATCCCAAGGCCTGCAGAATTTTTCTTGCAGGGAGTTGGGTATGTGTTGCCATCATTTTGAAGTATTGAGTCAGTTGTTCTTGCTTGTCTGGCGTGAGATAAGCCATCTGGGCCGTTGTATTTAAGCTGGCACCCAAGAATATTATGTCTTGTGAGGGCACTAGTTTTGATTTCCTTTCGTTTACTGTGTACCCTAGGCAACTTAGTAGTTTTTTACAAACGCCAGATGTTTTAAAAGAATGTCCTTGCTGTCTGCTTGAATAAGGCAGTCGTCCAGGTATGGATATATTTGGATTCCTCTATGTCTGCAGTATGCAATTACTGGTGCCAGGTATTTTGTGAAGACCCTGGGTGCAGTAGATAAGCCAAAGGGCAGTGCAGAGAATTGGCAATGAGTTGAACCTGCTATAAATTGGAGGTATCTTCTGCAATTTTGTCAGATAGGGACATGCAAGTATGCCTCCTTGAGGTCCAACATTACTAGCCAAGCCTTCTTGCCCAGCATGGGAAGAAGTTGCTGTAGTGTGAGCATCTTGAATGTGGGTACTTCTGGGTATGTGTTTAGAATTGAAAGTTCCAGAATGGGTCTCCAGGCTTTGTCCTTTTATGGAACCAGAAAGAGTCGAGTAAAATCCTTGTCCTTGCTCTTATGTAGGAACGTGTTGAATGGCTCTCATGTCCATGAGAGCTGTAATTTGTCTGAGCCTCTGCCCATTGATTTGGTGGCAGGTTTGGCATTCCTTTTTTCCTTGGTAAAGTGTGAAAGTGGAACCTGTAACCTTAAGATACAATATTTAGGACCCATTTGTCTTTTGTGATGATATGCCAATTGGCTGCAAAAAGTGCAAGTTTTCCTCCCAAGGGAGCTGCCAAGAGGGATTTGCTTGGCAGCCTGAGGGGTAAGTCATTGTGTCTTCTCCTCCTTTCTGGGTTGTGGCACCCCATTGTCGAGGCTTGTAAGACCCTTGAGGCTGACCTCTGCCCCTTGGGCATCTGTATTTGCCCCTCTGTGGTCTGTCAGAAGTTGGAAAGGACCAATTTTTGGTTGGCCAATTTCTGCTGAAACGAGGGGGTTGAACCTGTAAAAAATCCTTGACCGTCTGCATAGATTTTGCCTTATCCTCCATTTTCTTTAAAACCTCTTCTGCCTTCACACCAAATAAAACATCCTGCTGTAAAGGTGCATCCAATAACTTTGCTTTAACATGATCAGGTAAAGTTTGTTCTTTTAACCAATCATGCCTACGAATGACAGACCCGGTTACTGCTGCTCTACAGGAAGCTTCCAATGAATCAAATCCACATTGCAAAGTATGTTTTCCCACTTGTTCTGCTGCATGCAACAATTCTTGCATTTCCTTGTAATCAGGCTGCTCTGCATGTGTGAGCATTTTTTGTTTTGAGACATCAAATACTGTTGATATTTCAGCATGTGAAACAGGCAGTTTAAGGCCCTCATAGCTAGAGTAGCTGAGGTATATACTTTCGTTCCCCATCTGTCTAGTGCTCTAGAATCCCTTTCAGAGGGTACAGGATTTTTAGCAATAGAGGCCTTAACCCCTTTGGGACCCTGGGAAATGGTTTCTGGGTCAGCAACAGGGCTTTTATATAGGAATTTGTGTGAGTCAGGGACTCTAGTATCTATCTGGTTTGACTGGTGCAGGAGGTAATGAATCTGGGTTAAGGCTAGATTCTGAATAAACATCATCCACAATGTCTAACAGGTGGAATAGCAAGGGGTCTGTGCTGGGGTAGTAAAAGGAACTCTCGGAGCCTTTTCTTAGAATCAGATTAATCCTGGCCTTCCCACTGGAAATGTTCCCTCATGGTATGTAAAGTTTCCCCAAAAGAGTAGTCTTCTGGGGGAGAAGCTGAAGGAACCGACTCTTCAGCATCAGAGTCTTCATAAGGGGGAAAGGAGTAGTCCTGTTCCTCAGAAGAGTCTGAGGAAATGGAAACCTGGTCAGACGAAGCGTCCTCCTCCTCCTGTCTAGGCCTTTTGTCAGGAGGGGGATGGGAACCCCTGATTAGGTTAATTATGTCTTCAGCCATCTTGAGCATCTGTTTCTTAGGCATGGGGCCTTGTACTAGAGACTGCTGTACAGGCTTCTTTACTTTTAAAGGAGTTTTTAGCTTTGCATTGGATTTAATAGTAAGTGTAGTCGGTCTGAAGACACCTTCAGCAACTGAAGGCCTTTCAACAACACCGGAATCCCCTTCATCAATGGAATCGGAAGGACCTAAAGATAAAAACTGTGGAGGCCCAGCAATCTCCGCTTGGGAGTCGGATGCAGCCTGGGGTTCTAAATCGGCGGTTGTCAGGGGCTGCGTAGGCGCCTCACGCAAAACCAGAGAACCGGCGACTGGCATAGCAGAGGCCTCGGTGTCTGGTTTGGATCTCGGCTGCCTGTCCTTATCTTTGCGCTTTTTATGCATCCCGGTCGGTTGCTCCGACGGCATGGTATAATTAAATTTTCTACCAAAGTAATGTCGGGCGAAATCAAACTGACGTTTAATAGTTCGTTTGTTAAACCTAGCACAAAACCGACAACCTGTGACGTCGTGGTCTGGGCCTAGGCAAGGAATGCAATAAGAATGAAAATCCTTACGAGGTATTTGCTTCCCACAAGAAATGCAATTATTAACTTTTTCTGACATCGGTCTGAGGCAAGAAAAGGTTCCTCAACGGGGTACTTGGCTTTATTGAAGACTTCGGTCTGAAATTCAATTTGAAAATCTCAGTGTCGGCCGACTGGCACTTGCGAACTGCTTCTGCTTCGGGCACCGCGCGGCAAGAAATACTGAAGAAAATGGCGTTGGCTGCCTCTTTTATACCCCTGTCGCACTGACGTCAGGGAAGAAGCGACAGCAACCGACGCCGGACCAAGACTTTGGAACTCGGGCCGACTGCGGGACCGCCTGACGGCAGATAACCCAAGTGTAATGATTGGAGCAGTGTAACACGATGAACATCTGGGCCTTTGTTGCCAACATTTTGAAACAGGTAGTTAGTTGCCTTTGTTTGTCTGGCATGAGATAAGCCATCTGGGCAGTTGTATTTAAGCTTGCACCCAGGAATATTATCTCTTGAGAGGGTACTAGTCTTGATTTCTTTTCGTTGACTGTGTACCCTAGGCATGTTAGAAGTCTTTTCACAAACGCCAGATGCTGTAGAAGAATGTCCTTGTTCTCTGCTTGAATTAGGCAGTCGTCCAAGTAAGGATATATTTGTACTCCTCTATCTGCAGAATGCAATTACTGGTGCCAGCCAGGCACTTTGTAAAGACCCTGGGCGCAGTAGATAAGCCAAAGGGCAGTGCAGAGAATTGGTAATGCATTGAGCCAGCCTTGAATCTTCGGTATCTTCTGCATAATTGTCTGATTGGGACATGCAGTTATGCCTCTTTTAGGTCTAGAGTCACAAGCCAAGCGTTCTTGCCCAACATGGGTAGAAGCTGCTGCAAAGTCAACATCTTGAATTTTGGTATATCCAGGAATGTGTTCAGAATAGATAGGTCCAGTATTGGTCTCCAGGCCTTGTCCTTTCTGGGTACCAAGAACAGTCTTGAGTAAAATCCTTGTCCCTGCTCTTGCTCTGGTACTTGTTGAATGGCCCCCATGTCCATGAGGGATGGGACTTGTTTTTGTGCCTCTGACCATTGGCTTTTTGGCAGATCTGGCCAGCCGTTTGGCTTTGGCAGGGTATGGAAATGGAACTTGTAGCCTTGTGACACAATATTTAGAACCCACTTGTCAAGAGTTATAATGCGCCAAATTTGAGAAAAAAGTGCTAATTTTCCCCCAAGGGTGCTGCCAGGAGATAAGTGCTTGGTGCAGGCAGGGGGAAGTCATTGGGACTGTTTCCTGTATGGTTGTGATTTGTCTTCTCCAACTTTGGAGGTAGAAGCACTCCATTGCTTTGACCTGTATGAACCTTGCGCCTGTGATCTGCCTCTAGGGCATCTGGATCTGGCCCTTTGCGGTCTGTCTGACACAGGAAAGGACCAATTCTTTGTAGGCCAGTGTCTACTAAACCTAGGTGGCTGTACTTGTAAAAAACCTTTCAGTTTGCATAGATTTAGCTATGTCCTCCATTTTCTTTAACACCTCTTCTGCCTTAACACCAAACAAAGTATCATGCTGTAAAGGTGCATCTAATAATTTAACTTTGACATGATCAGGCAGATTTTGTTCCTTTAACCAAGCATGACTTCTAATTACTGAACCAGTAACTGCGACCCTGCAGGAGGCCTCCAAAGAATCAAAACCACATTGCAAATTATGCTTTCCAACTTGTTCAGCTGCATGCAATAAATCATGCATGTCCTTGTTTTTCGCACATTCAGAGTTTAATAAAATTTTCTGTTTAAGCAATGCCATGACATGTTGCTGATATTTGAGCATATGAAACTGACAGTTTAAGGCCCTTGCAGCCAAAGTAGCAGATGTGTAAACCTTTTTTCCCCATCTATCCAAAGCCCTAGAATCTGTCAGAGGGGGTTGGGTTTTTTGCAGCGGAAGCCTTAACTCCTTTGGGACCCTGTGAAATAGATTCTGGGTCTGTAGCAGGGTTTTTAAAAAGGAATTGATGAGAGTCAGGAACCCTGTAATATCTGTCAGGCTTAACAGGAGCTGGAGGTAAGGAGTCAGGGGAAAGACTAGACTCCGTAAACACATTATCTACAATGTCTAACAGGTGGAATGGCTAGTGGCCTGTGTTGAGGTAGTAAAAGGAACTCCCTGAGCCTCTTTTTAGGTTCTGAAAAATCTTGGCTCTCCCAGTGGAAATGCTCCCTCATGGTATGAAAGGTTTCCCCAAAGGAATAGTCCCCTGGAGGAGAAGCTGAAGGTATGGATTTCTTCAGTACCAAAATCCTCATGGGGGGAAGAGAATATTCCTGATCAGAAGAGGAATCAGAAGAAATAGAAACCTGATCTGAAGATTCATAGTCAGTCTCTTGCCTAGGCCTCTTATCAGGAGGGGGATGGGAACCCCTGATCAAGGTAATCAAGTCTTCGGCCATTTTAAGCATCTGTTTTTTGGGCATAGAGGCCTGTCCATGTGGCTCTTGAGTTTGTTTATTTGCTTTAGAAGGTGCTTTAGTCTTTGCCTTTGAAGCTGTAGTTGGTTTAATGTAAAGATGTTTAGGTCTGAATACACCCTCAGAAGTCGGTGCCTGCTCAGCGGCTCCAGACTCATCTAAAGGAATAGTATCCGAGGCTCCAATACCTTGAGTTTCCAGCGGCATGGCCGACTCCACGTGGGTGTCGGTAGCGGCTTGCGACTCTAAAGTAGCAGGCATCAGGGGCTGCGAAAGCACCTCACTAAGGACCAGCAAACCGGCGACTGGCTTAGGAGAAGCTTCGTCGTCGGTTTTGGGCCTTGGTTGTCTATCTCTCTCCTTTTCTTTGCGTTTTTTGTGAACTCCGGTAGTCGGATGGCTATTCGATGACATTTCTGGATAATTAAACCAGCGTCCAAAATAGTTTAAAGCAAAATCATACCAATGCTTAATAATGCGTTGGTTAAATCTAGCACAAAACCGACAACCAGCAACGTTGTGATCAGGGCCTAGGCAAGGAATACAGTAAGAATGAAAGTCCTTATGAAGTATTTGCTTTCCACAAAAAATACAATTATTAACTTTTTCTGACATTGGTCTGGAGCAAGAAAAAAAGTTTCCCCAACGGGGTACTTAGCTTTATTGAAGACTTCGGATCTGAAACTTGAACATGAAAATCTCAGGAGTCGGCCGACCGGCACTCACGAACTGCTTCTGCTTCGGGCACCGCACGGCAAGAAAGACTAAAGAAAATGGCGTCGGCCGCATCTTTTATACCCCTAATGACCTGACGTCAGGGAAGGGGTGACAGCAGCCGACGCAGGACCCAGGACTTTGGAATTCAGGCAGACTGAGGTCAACCTGCCAGCAGGATTACCCAAATGTAATGACTGCAACACTGAAACACTAAGAACATCCGTCAACACAGGGAGGATATGCAGACTCCTCACAGAAGGCGCCCCAGTCAAGAATTGAACCAGAGAATGTCTTGCTGTGACGCAACAACACTAACCACTGCACTGCCCAACATCTTGAAAAAGAGGCATCTAAGAAGTAGGAGTCTGAGTAGACTTAGCAGGAGGTACACACCTAAAACCCCTCTTTCTTTTAGAAAGAGGGTGAGGCTATGTACAAAGGCAGATTTGGAAGGACAATTCCTCTGGAACTTAGGGATAGGAGACACAAAAATATGTTTCAATTCCTGCAAGCCTTGCTTTTATCCTGGAGGGGCTTAAAAAGCTTTGCATCAGCAGAAGCAAAGTGGTTCTTATCATCAAGAGTAGCATCCAGCAATTTAGCCTTAGTATCACCAGGCAAGCGCTGGAGACAACGTCAACACACGTCAACGTCAACACAGAATCAAAGGCAGCAGCCCTAGAGGAAGCATCAGCAGCATCATAACATTTAATAGAGTGGCATGCCACTTAACAGGTAGAACACACTACAGAAAGGACCAAGACCGTCTCTTCTGAATAAGGAGGTCAGAGATTGCCTGAGAAGCTTGATACAGAGGGGGGGCTAGAATATACCAGGTCATATGAGTCGGGCAATTAGCAGCCCAAAAGGCCAAGGTAGCAGCAGTAGATACCTTTTTGCCTAAACATTCCAAAGCCCCAATGTCCTTGTCTGAAAGTAGTAGTGTAGCAGGTGGTAAAAGCTTAGGTTTGTCAGAAAACAGACACTACTGAAGGATCAGCAGAATGGTATTTGTACAAGACCCTACAATCATCAGGCACTTTGTAAAATCTATCAGGTTTCTTAGGAGCTTGAGGTTGAGAGTCAGGGGCCACAGAGGCTGTTGAAAAGGCATCTACAAGGACAGCCAAGACTGGAGGTAAAGCAGAGGGCTTAGGAGACTTGAGAAGTTCATAACTCCTCTTTTGAGTATCAGAAACCAGACAGTCCCATTTGAAATACGCAATCATTGGAGAAACAGTGTCCCCAAAGCAGAATTCCCGCAAGGAGCAGTCTGGACTAATAGAATCCTCCTCTTCAGATCCATAATCCAAGGGAGAAGGGATTTGGGAGGAATATGCCAAAGACTCCCAATCCTCTTCAGATGATTCTCTGGTCCTCTTAAGGGGAGTAGAAGACTAAACAGGAGCAGGCATAAATTCCTTGAGAAGGCTTATGAGGCCATTAAGGCATTAAACAACCCCTGTGTAAAATCATGTATTCACGCTGGGAATCTTTCGCAGCAGGGGAAATATGTTTAGTTTTCTGTTTTTTTTCTTCTGGGGGAATGTCTGCCCTAAAAACCCTATCGCTTCCCAAACAAGAATTTGCAGTATTCCCCTCGGTCACTCAGAATATATCAGCTGAGTTTCCCCCATAACATCCAGAGCAGGCAGAGCCTCTGAGGATGTGCGACATGTTTAATCCATGCAAGCCTCTGACAGGGTAGCAGTAGAGGAATCTGGTGCAACAACCGGGTGATCCTCTGGGCTTTCATCAGCCTTCAGCGATGTATCTAGTGCAGGCAGGACAGCAGCCAAAAATCAGACCACAGTTTTTTGGCCTTTTTCTGGCAGGAATCTGACCTTCGGGATAGGAAGATTCTGCTACAGCACCTTGCACCAATAATTTAAGATGCTGGTTCTCCAGGTAAATTGATAAGGAGAAGAGACAACTATATAGGGTCTTGGAGACAAAAACCTGGCAGGCAGAACACTGTGTATGGTCATGAGAAGCAACTAAACAGAAGACACTGCTCGTGACTATCTTTATGGGGAATCTCCCTCCCACACTGACATTTTCCTTTTTTGGATGACAAGCAAAGTCACAAAAAATAAAAATTACAAAGAAGAAGAAACAGGCCACTTATCTGAAACACAGCTCGGTAATCAGCACATAAGGAGCATTTAAGACTGATGATTAATGATGGCGTTTGGACTGGCGGTAAAAAAGACCTGGGGTATGTACATCACCTTTATGTCCTACGCCTTGAGAAGGGAATATATGTGTGATGTACAAATTCTATAAAATCTAAGGCTCTGGTATACTGCCCAGACGTTGGGGCAACCTTTGGCAGGGGATCCCTTTTGTAAAGAATGCTGCAACAGTGATAAAGGACATCTAGACTGCCAGAAAGAGTTACAGTAAACTCAAGAGTAGGTGATATTGCTAATTATAAAAATAACTCAGAAATAACTCCAGCCCGTCTAAATATCCCTGACTGCATACCTCAAAATCAACCAAAAGAAATCTATATGAATCACAGCAGTATACATCCCACCAGGCAACAATATTATCACAGCCTAAAATATTCTGCACTCTATATCTGACAACATCCCACAGGAAATGTCACCTTAGGTGACCTAAATACACATAGGCAGTCTATAACTAGCAGCAACCCCAAGGACTCTATTCATTTACCTGGAGTCAGCCAACTAATAATCTCCACAACCAAAATCAGCGGAAGTACCAACAGGCAATCTATAGTGGACTGGATATTGACAAACAAACCTCATAATATAATAAAAAAAAACTTTGGCTGCTTAACAGATACTATAAGTGACCACCTCCCAACTTATGCAATAAGACAACATGGTTCACCCAAACAAATAATCTATAAACAAGTACACAATTTAACCAAATCGGACATTTATTACAGACCTGTCCCACTACAACTGGAATGTATTAGGAGTAATGCCCCTAGATGAAGCAGTGACTCACTTCAATTACACCTTCCTAAAAATACTAAATGAAGCAGTTAGGACAAAAAGGGTAAAAACGAACACAGCACCATGGCTGACAAGAGAGCAAAAAGCTACTGCGGCAAAGAGATAAAGCAAAGAATGGTATAAGAATAGAACATCAAAAGCCTACCAAAATTTCATACGAATCCATATTAAGATCCTTGTTAAATCTGACAAGAAATCATACCACAGTAATCTCCAACACAAGCACCAAAACAACTCCAAGCTATTTTGGTCCTCTCTAAATAAACTATTACACCCTGGCCATGCCCTGTCCTTCTACTTCAGAGTCCATTGCCATTCAGTTCAACACTGACTTTATCCGGTCAGTGCCATCACTAATCGATGACCACCTCAATTCAACCCTCTGACTTTCATCTATTATTGAAAGCAACACACCGTCTTTTAGTTTTCATCTTATCCCAACATCAACCATAAAATATTGCTAGCCAAATTAAAAGCAAAAATCTCAGCTGCCGATAACCTTCCCATTGAGTTCCTCAAAATGGGTGCAGAAACACTAGCCTTCCCTATCTCCATCCTGATCAACCAGTCAATAACTGAAAAGTATATCCAATCCATCTGGAAAAAATCCATTATTATACTTTTTTACATCCGCGGTGGTGGTGCTGCGGTAGCATTGTCGCCTCACAGTAAGGCACTGTCTGGTTCGATTCTCAGCTACAGCGTCTTCTGCGTGGAGACATGCGTGAATGGGCATACCTTCGTTGAAGGTTGTGCGTCAGGGCTGGTAACTCTGCACATAAAAATCAACTACTAATCATTAGCGGACCAGAGTTCCGCTGTGGCGACCCCTAACTAGGAAAGCTGAAAGACACAACAACAACAAAGGAGGTACTTCAACAGAGTTGAACTACAGACGTTCTGCTATCCTACCACCCCCTCTCAAAAAAGCTTGAGAAATGTATTTACTCTCAGCTTATGAAACATATAACCAAACACAACTTCCTGTCCAACACTCAATGTGGTTTCAGGCCCAACCATGGTACTACCGCAACTTCACCAACATAGTAAACTAATATAGAAATGAGGGCAACCTTGTTTCTTCACTTTTCCTTGACCATTCCAAAGCATTGACACAGTGCCCCACCAAAAGCTCCTCTCTAAACTTGCGGCACTAGATTTCACCCCTTCTTCTCCTGGTTTCACAGTTACTTACGTAATAATCTACAAACGACAACAAAACCTTCCAAGCATTTCAACCAATCTCTGTTGGTGTTCCCTAAGGGTCAATACACAGCCCCTCTTCTACTTAATATTTTCATAAAGAAACTTCATATCACTGCAACACTTGCCACTCTCGTACAACACGCAGATGATTCAACCCTTATCTGCTCTGCTGTATCTGTAACAAAATTAGAGGAAATCACTCAAAAATCCTTCACTGACACTGAAATATGGCTAAAAATTCTAACTTGCGGCTTAATGCAAAAAAAAAAAATGTACTCTAAAACATCTTAACCAGAAACACACATTTCACATTACCTCAAGTAATAACACAAAAATAGAAACCTTAAGCCAAACTAAACTACTAGTCGTAATAGATGACAACCTGAAATTTGATCACCACATACTTCATTCCATCAAAACTCATCAAAAACCTGGGTGCCTCTATAGAGCCAAATACTACTTGACAGATCAAGCAAAGATTACCTTAGTATCACCATACATCCTTCCTTCTCTATTACATGCTTCCACTACTCGAAATAACACTAAAACTCAACCAGCCTCCTGCTACTACAAAATAGCTAAATTTGCAACTAACCAACCTTATAAAACACACCAATGCCTTACATTAAAACAATTAAACTGGCTTGAACTCCCAAATCAGTTGACATACTCATAACTAATCACTGCCCGCAATCTAGTGTCTTCTTTAGACAAAGGCCCAGCATTACAAAATACTCTACTGTACTACCTTTGCTCCAGCAATAAACCCTTACGGTGCATCAGTAAGGCATTCAACACTGCCAGATACTCTTTCTACTCCCACTATGTGTCTGCAATGACATCTCCAAGCAGTTAAAACAAATAGAAAACAGTTTCAAAAGTTTGCTTAAACAAGCATCTATGCCAAAGATGTCTCTGTTCTTCCTGCTCACCTGGCTAGCTTTAATCAGGTTACTTTTCTCCAACTTTTACAGCCACTTTGCTTCCCAATATTTGTACTTTATCACTCCTCCTCACACTTTACAAATTTCCTAAACTCTCACTCTTCCTCTTTCTCTCACACCCCACCAACAACAATCCCTCCTCTGTCCATATATCTTCCTGCTCATTTCCATAATTATTCACATCTCTCAATTTTTTTTAACTACATTACTACTAATCTGTCTGCAAATTACTATTAACCTCAAAACACCCCAGTATGATCTTTCCCTGCAGCCATCATGCTATAACTATATTAACTATTATTGTATTTTGTTTCTATTCAATAATTAAACAACTTATGTTAATTTATCTCGTTTTTTTGTGCTAAATTGCTATGTTCATGTAAAAATATTTAAAAATCATGTAAAAAAGCTCATGTACAGATGTTTACCCTACAATTACAAATGTGCATGTGTAGCGTAAATGTGGAGCTTTTCTCCCCAGGCCTCCACTGAAAATGGGTTTTACCCTTTTGGACTTTTCCTGGTCAAAAAAGACAAGCAAACAAACTTAAGTTGCATTTTGTTGACCAAGATACTCCAAATCGGCAGAGACCATTTTCAGCAGAGAGCTGGGGAAAAAACTCTAGTCAGAAAGTACAGTTGTGTACCTACCATAAATGTAGATGTTAGAGTGTATTCACTGTTGCAGTCATTACAATTGGGTTATCCTGCTGGCAGGCTACCCGCAGTCGGCCTGAATTCCAAAGTCTAGGTCCGGCGTCGGTTGCCGTCGCCTCCTCCCTGACGTCAGTGAGCCAGGGGTATAAAAGATGCAACCGACGCCATTTTCTTCAGTTTTTCTTGGCCCAGGTGTCAGGTGCCCTTAAACTGGTAGGCTAAATTATGCCAATAAGCATGCATGCACAAAAAACAACTTTTCCTTCATCTACAAGCAAATACGCCACATAGGTTGTATAGAATAGAGGGTTGTATAGAATAGAGAAGTACAGATAAGTCCCAGCAAAGGAAAAGGGGGATGGTGGGAGGGTAACCTGGACTGCAACAGTGAAAACACTCGAACATCTACATTTATGGTAGGTACACAACTGTACTATGTTCATAGTGTTTCACTGTTGGGAGTCATTACAATTGGGTTGAATCCCAAAGCTAAGGTTGGGAGGCTGGTGCTAAGTAGGATTAGGAGAGGCTATCAGGCCCTGCAGAACTGCAGTGGCAAATCCTGCCCTGGATTTAGAGTAGAGAGGTAAATTATAGTGCTTTGTAAAAGTATGCACTGAACTCCAAGTTGCAGCCTCTAAGATGTCTTTGGTTGATACTCCTCTGCGAAAGGCTGCTGAAGTGGCTGCTGCTCTGGTTGAATGTGGCCTAATGCCCTTAGGCACTGATTTGCCATGCTGTGAATAGCAGAAATGAATGCAGTGACCTAACCATTTTGAAATAGTCTGCTTTGAGATAGGCTTTCTTTGTGATCCTGCAGCATATGCCACTAGAAGTTGTTCAGTCTTTCTGAAAGCTTTGATTCTGTCCAAGTAGAAGCGTAGTTGCCTGTGAATGTCCAAAGAATGCAGAATTCTCTCACCCTTATTCTGTCGGTTTGGATAAAAGGTAGGCAAATGAATTGTTTGGTTAAGGGCCACACTGGACACTACCTTAGGCATAAATGTAGGGTTTGTGCGCAGAGAAACCCTGTCAGGATGGAAAATGATAAAAGGTTCCTCAGCCATGAGTGCTTGTAACTCTGAGACTAGTCTAGCAGAGGTTATTACTAGGAGCAGAGCTGTTTTCCAGGATAGGAATTTAATATCAGCTGCAGAGGCTGGTTCAAACGGAGGCAGTGCGAGTTTTTCCAAGACATAGTTGAGGTCCCATGCAGGTATTGGTGCTCTCCTTGGGGGTCTTATGTTTTTGGCCCATCTGAGTTACTGCCTTAGTAATGGATGAGAAAAAAATAGGTGTTTCTGTATTGTAATGAGCTGAAATGCAGAGGCATGAATTTTAATTGATGAAAAAGAAAGGCCTTTATCAAGCATCTCAGTTAAGTATTGCAAAATCTGAAGAATATTTGGAACAGTCGTGTCAAAACCTTGTGCCTGGTTCCAAGCACAAAATCTCTTCCATTTTTCTGCATAAGATTTTCTGGTGCTAGGCCTCCTGGCCTCCAAATTAACATCCATCACTGCTTTAGAGAGAGGTGTGCCTTGACTGGCTACATTATCCGCCATGCTGCCAGGTTTAAGGTCCTGAGTTGGCTGTGCAGTATTTGACTGTCTTGTTGGGTCAATAAGTGAGGAATATGAAGTAAAGTCCAATCTGGGCATTGAGACAAGCACTTTAGGATTGGGTACCAGTGCTGGCGGGGCCAGTCTGGGGCAATCAGTATCAAATTTGGTTTCTCTT